>NW_024412407.1:8444254-8686082 GCF_014898765.1 Herpailurus yagouaroundi
TTTTTTTGAATCAGGCTTTTTTATTCTTTACTTTTTCCTTCTATCTTTTGTTGTTTTTTTTCCTTTTTTTCTCCTTTCTTTTTCCTTGATATCAGCCTTATAGCTTTATGATTCTCTGTTTGGTTTTCTTCTGTTCCCTTTCTCTCTTTTTATGAGATCAGGCTTTCCCCACCTTTTCCTTTTTTCCAGGGTTACTTTAACAAACAAATTAAAGCAGACCTAGTTAAAGGCCCAAACACTCCACCACTGTAAGCAAGGAGGAGCTCTGCAGAAGACTGACTAGTGGGAAAGAGCAGCCTAAATGCAACAGCATAGTGCACACAACATACACCAGAAACACTTCTTGAAGTACCAGGCCCTGGACAATGTATGACCCTTTTTAATATAGATGTACTCTCAGGTGCAGGAAACATAACAAGCTTTCAAAATACCTAAAAGACAGAAACTTAGCCAAAAGGACAAGACTCTGGAATTCTCCCCAAAAGAAAGGTCAAGAAAAAATTACAGCCAGGGACTGACTCAAAAAAGATATAAACAAGTATATAGAACAAGAATTTAGAACAACAGTCATAAGACTACTGGCTATGCTTGAAAAAAGCATAGAAGACACCAGAGAAACCCTTCCTGCAAAGATTAAAGACCTAAGAACTAGTCACTATGAATTAAACATGTTATAACTGAGATGCAAAATAAGCTAGACACAGTGACAGCGAGAATTGAAGAAGTAGAGGAGAGAATAGGTGAAATAGAAGATAAAATTATGGAAAATAATGAAGCTGAAAAAAAGAGGGAAAGAAAATTACTAGAGCACAAGGGGACACTTAGAGAACTAAGTGATTTCATGAAAGAAAACAATATCCATATCATAGGAGTGTTAGAAGAAGAGTGAGAAAAGGGGGCAGAAGGTTTATTTGAACAAACTATATTCCCTAATCTGGGAATGAAACAGGCATCTAAGTCCAAGAGGCAGAGAGAAATCCCTTCAAAATCAACAAAACAGGTCAACACCATGACATACCATAGTGAAACTGGCAAAATAGAAAGATAAAGAGAGAATTCTGGAAGCAGCTAGGGACAAAAGGTCTTTAACCTACAAGGGTAGACACATAAGGTTAGTAGCAGACCTTTCCACTGAAACTTGGCAGGCCAGAAGGGAGTGGCAGGAAATATTTAATGTGCTAAATAGGAAAAATATGCAGCCAAGAATCCTTTATCCAGCAAGGCTGCCATTCAGAATAGAAGGAGAGATAAAGACTTTCCCAGACAAACAAAAACTAAAGTTCATGACAACTAAACCAGCCCTGCAAGAAATTTTAAAGGGAACTTTCTGAGTGGAAAGAAGCAAAGACTACATCACCAGAACACCAGAACAGAGAACATCACCAGAAACACCAAATCTACAGATAATACAATGGCACTAAATTCACAACTTTCAATAACCTGAATGTAAATGGACTAAATACTCCAATCAAAAGACATAGGGTAGCAGAATGGATTAAAAAAAAAAAAGATCCATCTATATGCTGCCTACAAGAGACTCATTTTATTTTTTTAATTATTTTTTTTAATGTTTATTTTTGAGAGAGACAGAGACAGAGTGTGAGTGAGAGAGGGGCAGAGAGAGAGAGAGGGAGACACAGAATCTGAAGCAGCTCCAGGCTCCAAGCTGTCAGCACAGAGCCCGATGTGGGGCTCAAACCCATGAACTGCAAGATCAGAGCTGAAGTCAGACACTTAACTGACTGAGCAATCCTGGCACCCCACAAGAAACTCATTTTAGACCTAAAGACACCTGCAGATTGAAAGTGAGGGGATACAGAACCATCTATTATGCTAAGACAGGTCAAAAGAAAGTCAGAGTAGCCATACTTACATCAGACAAACTAGATTTTAAACAAAGACAATACAAAGAGATGAAGAAGGGCATTATACCATAATTAAGGTTCTATCCATTAAGAATATCTAACAATTGTAAATATTTATGCCCCCAACTTGATCGAACCCAAAAATATAAATCAATTAATCACAAACATAAACAACTCATTGATAATAATACCCCATTATAGTAGGAGACTTTAATACCCCACTTACAACAATGGACAGGACAACTAAGCAGGAAATCAAGAAGGAAACAATGGCTTTGAATGACACACTGGACCAGACGTAATTAACAGATATATTCAGAACATTTCATCCTAAAGAAGCAGAATACACATTCATCTTGAGTGCACATGGAACATTCTCCAGAATAGATTGCATACAAGGTCATGAGTCAACCCTCAACTGGTACAAAAAGACTGAGACCATACCATGCATATTTTCAGATCACAAAGTTATTAAACTTAAAATCAACCACAAGAAAAAATTTGGATAGACCAAAAATACATAGAGGTTAAAGAACATCCTACGAAAGAATAAATGGGTTAATGAATAAATTAAAGAAGAAATTTAAAAAATACATGGAAGCAAATGAAAATGAAAACATGACAGTCTAAAACCTTTGGAATTCAGCAAAAGCAGTCTTAAGAGGAAAGTACATTGCAATTCAGGCCTATCTCAATAAGCAAGAAAGGTCCCAAATACACAACCTAACCTTACACCTAAAGGAGCTACAGAATAGAAAAGCAGCAGCAAATAAAGCCCAAATCCAGCAGAAGGGAAATAATTAAAATTACAGCAGAAATAAATGATATATAAACAAACAAACAAAAAACAGAACAGATCAATGAAACTAAAAGCTGGTTTTTGAAAGAATAAACAAAATTGATAAACCCTTAGCCAGTCTTCTCAAAAAGAAATGAGAAAGGACCCAAAGAGATAAAATCATGAATGAAAGAGGAGATCACAACCAACACCACAGAAATATAAACAATTATAAGAGAATACTATGAAGAATTATATGCCAAAAAACTGGACAATCTGGAAGAAATGGACAAAGTCCTAGACATTCACACATTACCAAAACTCAAACAGGAAAACATAGAAAATTTGAACGGGCCCATAAATAGAAAATAAATTGGATCAGTTATCAAAAATCTCCCAACAAATAAGAGTCCTGGGCCAGACAGCTTCACAGGGGAATTCCACCAGACATTTAAAGAAGAGTTAATACCTATTCTTCTCAAACTATTTTGAAAAATTGAAATGGAAGGAAAGTTTCCAAACTCATTCTATGAAGCCAGCATTACCTTGATTCCAAAACCAGACAAAGATCTTAGTAAAAAGGAGAATTACAGGCCAATATCCCTGATGAACATGGATGTAAAATTTCTCAACAAGATACTAGCAAACTGAATCTAACAGTACATTAAAAGAATTATTCACCATGATCAAGTGGAATTTATTCCTGGGCTGCAGGGCTGGTTCAATATTCATAAATCAATCAATGTGATATACCACATTAATAAAAGAAAGGTTAAAAACCATATGATCTTTACAATATATGCAAAAAAAGCATTTGACAAAATACAGCAACCTCTCTTGATAAAAAACCTTAAGAAAGTAGGGGTAGAAGGAACATACCTCAATATCATAAAAGCCATATATGAAAGACCCACAGCTAACATTGTCTTCAGTGGGGAAAAACTGACAGCCTTCTCCATAAAGTCCATGGCAGTGATGTCTACTCTCACCACTGTTGTTCAACATGGTACTGGAAGTCCTAGCCTCAGAAGTCAGACAACACAAAGAAATAAAAGGCATACAAATTGGTAAAGAAGAAGTCAAACTTTCAGTCTTTGCAGATGACATGATACACTACATAGAAAAACTGAAAGACTCCACCAGAAAACTGCTAGAACTAGTATGTGAATTCAGCAAAGTTGCTGGATATAAAATCTGCATACAGAAATTGGTTGCATTTCTATGCTCCAATAATGAAGCGGCAGAAAGAGAAATCAAGAAATCAATCCCATTTACCATTGCACCAAAAACCATCAGATACCTAGCAATAAACCTAACCAAGGAGGTAAAAGATCTACACACTGAAAACTATAGAAAACTTATGAAAGAAACTAAAGACACAAAGAAATGTAAAAAAATCCATCCTCATGGGTTGGAAGAACAAATATTGTTAAAATGTCAATACTACCCAAAGTAATCTACACATTCAATGCAATCCCTATCAAAATAATACCAGAATTCTTCACAGAGCTAGAACAAATAATCCTAATATTTGTATGGAAGTAGGAAAGACCTCGAATAGCCAAAGTAATGTTGAAAACCAAAGCTGGAGGCATCACAATTCCGGACTTTAAGCTGTATTACAAAACTGTAATCATCAGTACAGTATGGTACGGGTACAAAAACAGACACATAGACCAATGGAACAGAATAGAGACCCCAGACCACAAATGTATGGCCAACTAATCTTCGACAAAGCAGGAAACAGTATCCAATAGACAAATTCTCTTCAGCTAATGGTACTAGGAAAATTGAACAGTGACATGCAGAAGAATGAAACTGGACCACTTTCTTACACCATACACAAATTAAAAAGTGAATGCAACCTAAATGTGAGACAGGAAACCATCAGAATCCTACAGAAGAACACAGGCAGCAACCCCTTTGACCTCAACCGCAGCAACTACTTTACTAAACATGTCTCTGGAGGCAAGGGAAATAAAAGCAAAAATGAGCCATCATCAGGATAAAAAGCTTCTGCACAGCAAAGGAAACAATCCACAAAACTAAAAGGCTACTGACGGAATGGGAGAAGATATTTGCAAATGACATATTGGATAAAGGATTAGTATCCAAAATATATAAAGAACTTAACAACTCAACACCCAAAAAACAAATAATCCAGTGAAGAAATGGGCAGAAGACATGAATAGACATTTTTCCAAAGAAGACATCCAGATGGCTAGCAGACACAGGAAAAGATGCTCAACATCGCTCATCATCAGGGAAATACAAATCAAAACCACAGTGAGATACCACCTCACACGTGTGAGAATGGCTAAATTAACTCAGTAAACAACAGATGTTGGTAAGGATTTAGAGAAAGGGGAACCATTTTGTACTGTTGCTAGGAATGCAAACTGGTGTAGCCACTCTGGAAAACAGTATGGAGGTTCCTCAAAAAATGAAAAATAGAACTACCCTAAGACCCAATAATTGCACTAGTAGGTATTTATTGAAAGGATACAAAAGAGCTGATTCAAAGGGGCACATGCCTCCCCCCCAAAATGTTTATAGCAGCACCATCAACAGTAGTCAAATTATGAAAAGAGCCCAAATATCCATCAAATGATGAATAGATTAAGATGTGATATGTATATGTATATGTGTACATATGTATGTATATGTGTATACACACACACACACACACACACACACACACACACACACTGGAATATTACTCAGTGATGAAAAAGAATGAAATCTTGCCATTTGCAACAACGTGGATAGAACAAGGGTATTATGCTAAGCAAAATAAGTCAGAGAAAGACAAATATCATATGATTTCACTCCTGTGGAATTTAAGAAACACATCAGATGAACACAGGGGAAGGGAAACAAAAATAAAAGCAGAGAGGGAAGCAAACTATAAGAGACTCTTAAATACACAGAACAAACTGAGGGTTGCTAGAGGGGAGATGGGTGGGGGAGATAGACTAGATGGGTGATGGGCATTAAGGAGGGCACTTGTTGGAATGAGGACTGCATGTCATATGTAAGTAATGAATCAATGAGTTTACTCCTGAAACCAATACTACATTGTATGTTAACCAACTTGAATTTAAATAAATGAATTTTTAAAAAAGAACAAGAATGAAGACACCCTAAGTGATCTGTGGGATAACACTGAAAGACACAATCTGTGAATTATTGGAGTCCAAGGAAGAGAAGGGGGCGGAAAAGTTATTTAAAATTATGTTAAAGAAACAATGGCTGAGAAGTTTCCAAATCAGGGGAGAGATTTGGGCATCCATGTTCATGAAGCTCATAAATATGAGGCAGTTTATCCCACTAGAAATGCTTTACAAGAAATGTCAAAAGAAGTTTTTCAAGCTGAAATGAAAAAAAACATTGAATTAGTACCATGAAAACATACAACACACGGGTAAAGGTAAATATATAATCAAATTCAGAGTACTTTAATACTATAATATGGTAGCGTGTTAACCACTTAACTCTAGTATAAAGCTTAAGCAACAAAAAAAATTAAAAATACATATAGCTTCTTTAGAGAAGTGTCTATTCATGTCTTCTGCCCATTTCTTCACTGGATTATTTGTTTTTTGGGTGTGGAGCTTGGTGAGTTCTTTATAGATTTTTGGATACTAGCCTTTTGTCCGATATGTCATTTGCAAATATCTTTTCCCATTCCGTCGGTTGCCTTTTAGTTTTGTTGATTGTTTCCTTTGCAGTGCAGAAGCTTTTTATCTTCATGAGGTCCCGATAGTTAAATTTTGCTTTTAATTCCCTTGCTTTTGATGTGTCAAGTAAGAGATGGCCAACAGATACATGAAAAGATGCTCAACGTCACTCCTCATCAGGGAAATACAAGTCAAAACAACACTCAGATACCCCCTCACGCCAGTCAGAGTGGCTAAAATGAACAAATCAGGAGCCTACAGATGCTGGAGAGGATGTGGAGAAACGGGAACCCTCTTGCACTGTTGGTGGGAATGCACACTGGTGCAGCCGCTCTGGAAAAACAGTGTGGAGGTTCCTCAAAAAATTAAAAATAGATCTATCGTATGACCCAGCAATAGTACTGCTAGGAATTTACCCAAGGGATACAGGAGTGCTGATGCATAGGGGCACTTGTACTCCAATGTTTATAGTAGCACTTTCAACAATAGCCAAATTATGGAAAGAGCCTAAATGTCCATCAACTGATGAATAGATAAAGAAGTTGTGGTTTATATATACAATGGAATACTACCTGGCAATGTGAAAAAATGAAATATGGCCTTTTGTAGCAATGTGGATGGAACTGGATAGTGTTATGCTAAGTGAAATAAGTCATACAGAGAAAGACAGATACCATATGTTTTCACTCTTATGTGGATCCTGAGAAACTTAACAGAAGACCATGGGGGAGGGGAAGGGGGGAAAAAAGTTAGAGAGGGAGGGAGGCAAACCATAAGAGACTCTTAAAAACTGAGAATAAACTGAGGGTTGGGGGGGGGTGGAAGGGAGGGGAAAGTGGGTGATGGGCATTGAGCAGGGCACCTATTGGGATGAGCACTGGGTGTTATATGGGAACAAATTTGACAATGAATTTCATATTAAAAATAAATAAACAAACATGAAAAATTAAAGAAAATAAAAACAAAACAAAAAATACATATAGCTACCATACATTGTTAATGAATACACGATACAAAAAGAGGTATATTGCAACATAAGAAATATAAACAGAGAAGGAATAAAAGGGTTGAGTTTTTTTACACAATCAAAATTAAGTTTCAGCCACTATGGAGAACAGTATGGAAGTTCCTCAAAATATTAAAAATAGAACTACCTCATGATTCTTCAATTCCTCTCTTGAGTGTATATCTGAAGGAAATGAATTTACCATTTTGGAGAGATATCTGCACCCCTATATTCATTGCATCACTATTTATAATAGTCAAAGCATATTCATATTCAGAATATAATACCCAGAATGAATGTTCTGGCATTGTGTTTAAACAACCTGATACAAAGTTCTCTCAGGAAAAAATCTCATATCTCCGAAAAGAGCTAGTTTTATATAATCAAAAGGAAAAAAAACCTAAATGTGTTATAAAGATCTCAATTGATGTTAGATTTAGGAAAATTTATTCCTTGAGCACTTCAAGTGACAACATGATTAGATAGGCATCAGATAAGATAAACTTATAATTCATAGCCAAAAATTCCACAAATGACAATGAAATCATCTGGCTTTAATTAAAAACAAAAACAAAAACACCCCAGTCGTATTATTCTAAGTTTCCTATTTCATCATGGAACTACTTTCACTTGACTCTAATGACCCCACCATCCTAAGAAATCAGTTACATAAAACTTTAGAGTGTTGTCATAAAAAGCACTTCATCAGTTTTTTAAATGTTTATTTTGAGAGAGCATGTGTGTGCACCCGTGCATGCACGAGAGAGAGAGAGAGAGAGAGAGAGAGAGAGAGAGAGAGAGAGAGAGAGAATCCCAAGCAGGTGGGGCTCAGTCTCACAAACTGTGAGATCATGAACCTGAGCAGAAATTGAGAGTCTGATGTTTAACTGAGCCACCCAGGTACCACAATCAGTGGTTTAATAATGTAAAATTCTCTTCTATGTTTTGCTGATTATTTATAATACTCTCAGAAAATTCTTTTTTGCATGAGGAAGACACTACACAATTTCCACTGTAGTGACTCTAATCCTCTGTAGAAAGAAACCCTAGACTTCTTTAACCTAGAGGGATTCTAGAACCATATTGAGGTTGCTGTTTCTTCCTTCCTGCTAATCCAGACTAGGGTTGGAGTCTGAGCTTGCAAGAACTGATGGGAAATATTATTTCTATCTTCAAGATATCTACCAATGTTCTATATGGACAGTCAAAAATGTAGACTTCTGGAGTTATTAAAAATGTATTAGATGTGTCTATGCTAACCTAGAAATCTAAGACACACTAAGAAAAGAAAGCTACATAGTATTAGGTATAGCTCGATTCAATTTTTTAAAAAGGAAAATCCTTTACATTTTAATATAACTGCGTGTGAGTCTGGAGAGCTGGTAAGGAGGGAGATAGACTATATTGTTAATAACAGATACCTCCAAGCGGTGGGAACTGACTAGGAGAGGAAAAGGGGAGTAATTTTTTCTTTGCATATGTCCATGTTCTTTTGCAGTCTGAAGAGGGCATTTGAGAAAAAATTTTAAATATATTTCAAAAGAAAAAGCTGAATAGAGAATTTTTTAGATGACTGAGTTAGCTCCTAAAACATTAACTCTTCTACAGATAACATAAACTTTGGACAAAATACAGTAATTGAAGATTCTAAAGAGTAAGTAAAAAACAACAGGAAGTTTGGGGAGGAAAATTGCAAAATTAGAAGAGAATGGCACAGGCATTTTACATTTTTGGGTGGAAGATGGTTTAGCCTGAGGTCAGGCCAAAGTTGTGGCACAGTGCAGGGCTCCAATAACCTGTAGCCTTTCCAGCCTGAAAACCCAAAATACAGAGTTCAGGGCAACCTGTATCATTAAGGTGAGAGTGGAACCTTAAAAAAGACAGAACCAAAGACAGACCTCTAAATTCTGTTTCTAAAATAAAACCGAGTTTCTAGCTGACCTGCAAACTCTGAATACACTGCAAATAACTTAGATATAGGAACTAAACTGAAATTTGATCTGTCACCAAAGAGTTTGCTGTCTTAATCCAACTGAATAAATTGCACACTTAAACAAAAAGATCAGCACTCTTTGGATGACTATGACAGAAAACAAAATCTCCACAACATTAAATTCAAAATATTCAAGATACAATGCAAAATTATATGACATATAAAGGATCAGGAAACTGTGATGTATTCACCAAAGAAAAGCTAATGAATGGAGGCTAATTTAAAGATGACTCAGATGTTGGTACCAGCAGACTGAAGCCAGCAGACAAGCACTTAATCAAGCTATTATAACTATGCCTAATGAGGTAAAGAAAAGTTCATGATAATAAACTAAAAATGGAAAGTCTCAGAAAAGAAATAAAAATTATGAAAAAGAACCAAATGGAAACTCCGATACACAAAAAAACAATAACTGAAGCAAAAAATGCTTCATTGGATGGTCTTCACAGCAGAATGGTGATAAAGAGGGAAAGAATCAGTAAACCAGAAAATAAATCAATAGAAATGCTCCAATCTGAAAAACAGAGAAAGAACGATTGAAAGAAAATAAACAGATATTCATGAACCTGTGTGACAATACCAAAGGTCCAAAATTTAAGAAACTGAAGTTATATACAGAAGGAAAATACAGAGGATGAAGCAGAAAAAAAAAAAGTTAAAAAAATAATGTCTGGGGCGCCTGGGTGGCGCAGTTGGTTAAGCGTCCGACTTCAGCCAGGTCACGATCTCGCGGTCTGTGAGTTCGAGCCCCGCGTCGGGCTCTGGGCTGATGGCTCAGAGCCTGGAGCCTGTTTCCGATTCTGAGTGTCCCTCTCTCTCTGCTCCTCCCCCGTTCATGCTCTGTCTCTCTCTGTCCCAAAAATAAATAAACGTTGAAAAAAAAATTAAAAAAAAAATGTCTGAAAATGTGTTCAATTTGTTGAAATAATAAAAAATACAGATACAAGAAACTCCCCAGTTCCCAAGGATAATAAATATGAGGAAAACAATGACTAGGCATACTATAGTTAAACTGATGAAAACAAAAGATAAAGAGAATCTTGAAAGCAGCAAGAGAAAAATGATATGTAACATATAGATGATATGGTTAATGGTTGACTTCTCATCAGAAACAATGGAAGCCAAAAGACATTGGAACAACACAAAGTGCTAACAATAAAAAACTCATCAAACTGAATTCTTTATCCAGTGAAAATACCCTTCAAAATGGAGGAAAAATACAAATGTGGATAAAAAAATAACTCAGAAAATTTATCTCCATCAGATTTTCACTGTGAGAAATGCTGAAGGAAGTTTTTTACACTGAAGAAAAATGGCACCAGTCTTACTTAGATCTTCAGAAAAGAATGAAGATAATTAGAAATGCTAAATATCTGGATAAATATAAAAGGCTATTTTCCTCTTAATTTCTTTAAAATACATAGGATAATTCAAAGCAAAAATTATAATTTTTTCTTATGAAATTTTTAATATATGTAAATATAACACATGGCAATTATAGCCAAGAGGACAATAAGGGAGCAAAAAGATGGACCAATACAATTGCAAAGCTTTTACATTTTATGTGAAGTGATATAGTATTTTTATTTATTTAAAGTTTATTTATTATTGAAACACAGAGAGAGAGACAGAGCATGAGCAGGGAGGGGCAGAGAGAGGAGGAGACACAGAATCTGAAGGAGGCTCCAGGCTCTGAGCTGTCAGCACAGAGCCCGACGCGGGGCTGGAGCTCACCAACCCGTGAGATCATGACCTGAGCCGAAGTTAGACACTTAACTGACTGAGCCACCCAGGTGACCCTGTGAAGTGATATAATATTAATTCAAGGTAGACTGTGAAAAACTAAAGGTATATATTGTAATCCCTAGAGCAACTACTAAAAAAAAAATGCAAAAATGTAAATAAAAAGACTAGATAAAATAAAGCCTAGGTAAAAATTTTAAAAATACAAGATAAAATGAAGTGAAATTAAAAAAAAAATTAAATAATCCAAAAGAAGTCAAGAAAGGAAGAAGTGAGGAACCAAATAGGGTGGACAATCAGTAAACAAAATAATAAAATTGGAACTAAATCCAATCATATTGATAATTGTATTATATGTTAATTGACTAAACAATCCAATTAAAGACAAAGATTATCAGAATTGATTTTTATAAAGGGAGACCCAACCATACGCTCTCTACAAGACACTTTAAATATAAATAACAGATGAGTTGAAAGTAAATAGGAAAAAAACCACACGAAATTATAAGTACAAGAAAGATAGAGTGGCCAAATTAGTACGTTAAATAGCTTCAAATGGTATTTCCAGAGACATAAGGGGGCATTTCAAACTGATAAAAAAGGGCCAATTCATAGGAAGACATAACAATCATAATTCAATAACTGAGCTTCAAATTCATGAAGCGAAATTGACAGAATTAAAGAGAAAGATAATACCATAAATACATGTGGAGATATTAATATCTCTTTCTTACCAATTTATGGAACAAATAGGTAAAATATCAGTAAGAACATGGACGAGCTGAACACACGATCATCTATCTGACCTAATACAGAACACTATACTCAACAACTGCAGAATAGATGTTCTTTTAACATACACATGGTACTTTTTTATCAAGATAGAGAAATACAGTTGGCTATAGACAATGTCTCAGTAAATGCTGTATGATTGACATCAGAGAAATTATGCTCTTGGAGAACAGTGAAACTGGGAATCAGTAAGAGTAAGATATGTATGTTATTGAAGAAACTTCCAAATATTTGGAAATTAAATAACACCCTTATAAATACATGGATGAAGGGGAAATGACAAAAGAAATCAGAAAATATTTAGAATTTGGCAAAACTGAAAGCACAATATATCAGAATTTGTGGGATGCAGTTAAAGCAGTGTTCAGTATAAAGTTTATAGCTTTAAAATGTTTATATCAGAGAAGTTAAAGTCAATGACTTAAGGATCCCTCTTCAAAAGTTTTTTTTTTTTAATGTTTATTTATTTTTGAGACAGAGAAAGACAGAGCATGAACGGGGGAGGGTCAGAGAGAGGGAGACACAGAATCTGAAACAGGCTCCAGGCTCTGAGCTGTCAGCACAGAGCCCGACGCGGGGCTTGAACTCAGGAACTGTGAGATCGTGACCTGAGCCGAAGTCGGACGCTTAACCGACTGAGCCACCCAAGCGCCCCAAAAGTTTTTTTTTAAGAGCAAACCAAACCTTGAGTAGAAAGATGGAACTAATAATAAGCAGAAATCAGTAAAATAGAAAATAACTGAGAAAAGTCATAGGGGCAATTCTTTTCTTTGAAAAGATCAGTTAAATCACTTAAGTCTTAGTTGCACTGATCAAGATAGAAAGACAGCACAAATTACCAATATCAGGCATGAAAGAAGGGGTTCTCACCACAAACTTTACAGATATCAGAAAGAAAATAAGAGAAAGACAAATACCATATGATTTAACTCATATGCAGAATTTAAGAAAAAAAGAAACAGATTAACATATGAGAAGGTGGGGGGTGGGAAGAGAAGAGAGGGAAACCACAAGAGACTCTTAATGATAGAGAACAAACTGGGTTGATGGAGGGAGGTGGGTGGGAGATGGGCTAGATGGGTGATGGGTACTAAGGAGGGCTCTTGTGATGAGCACTGGGTGTTTTACGTAGATGATGAATCACTGAATTCTACTCCTGAAACAAGATTGAACTGCATGTTAACTAAAATTTAAATAAAAAAAATAAAAGTAAAATTCTAAAAAAAGGAAGGGGAACATTTTTAATAATTTTATGCCAACAATTTCAAAACTTAGACAAAATGGACAACTTCCTTAAGAAATCCAACTTACCAAATTTGACACAAGACGAAAAGAAATTATCTTTTTTTTTCAGTTTATTTATTTTAAGAGAGAGAGAGAGAGTGCACAAGCAGGGGAGAGGCAGAGAGAGAGGGAGAGAAAGAATCTCAAGCAGGCTCCATGCAGTGCAGAACCTGATGCGGGGCTCAATCCCATGATTGCAAGATCACGACCTGAGCCGATATCAAGAGTTGGACACTTAACTGAGTGCATCAGGAGTGCTGATGCATAGGGGCACTTGTACTCCAATGTTTATAGCAGCACTTTCAACAATAGCCAAATTATGGAAAAAGCCTAAATGTCCATCAACTGACGAATGGATAAAGAAGATGTGGTTTATATATACGATGGAATACTACTTGGCAATGAGAAAGAATGAAATATGGCCATTTGTAGCAACGTGGATGGAACTGGAGATTATTATGCTAAGTGAAATAAGTCAGGCAGAGAAAGACAGATACCATATGTTTTCACTCATATGTGGATCCTGAGAAACTTAACAAAGACCATGGAGGAGGGGAAGCAGGAAAAAAAAAAAGTTACAGAGAGGGAAGGAGGCAAACCATAAGAGACTCTTAAATACTGAGAACAAACTGAGGGTTGACGGAGGGTGGGGGAGAGGGGAAAGTGGGTGATGGGCATTCAGGAGGGTACCTGTTGGGATGAGCACTGGGTGTTGTATGGAAACCAATCTGACAATAAATTATATATAAAAAATAAAGAACCATAATTAAAGCTTTATTGCAAAAAATATATATATAAAATAAAAACTTGGTTCAAAGAAAATGTCAGGCTCATATGGGTTCACTGGTGAATATTATGAAATATTTAAGGAAGAAATAACACTAACATTATACAAAACTTTCAAAAATTAGAGAATAAGGGAACACTTTTCAACTCATTTTATGAGGCTAGCATTACTGAAACACAAAATCTGACCAAGACAATATTGAACAAAACAAAGAAACTTCCTTTTTCAAAGCAGTTGGCAGTAAATATTTCTGTAAAAAAATATTCACTCCCAAAAGTTTGTAGACTCACACTTAAGTACCTGTAGGCTCACACTTTTTTACTTAGGTTGACTTATGATAGACATGGCTGTTTGAAAGTATATACTGGAATGAAATTTAGAGATACTTAATTAAATAACACGGGTTTTTAGCATATTTATGTATTAATCCTTGTATAAAGCTTTCTTTATTTATATTTCAATTATCTTTGTATTGTTTTTATATAGTTTTGAATCCTTTTTAAAGTATGTGTAATAGAAACAACAAAGACATAATTGAAATATTCTAGTAGTTGGAAAGAAACATAGTTAATTAAATTGGGAGACATCCTCATAGGAATACTGTGGTGATTTAATTCATGTCAATCAAATGTCAATAACAAAAGTTTTATCACATACTAGTAACAAAAAAATATTAACATTTAAATTTGAACTATATGCAATGTATACTATACAAAGAAATATTGAAAGAAAACATGCATACATGAAAAAATATTTAAGTGAGATGGTGATCGTCCATCATTCCTGCTCTGTATTCCAAAGTTACTTTACTGTTGTTGACTGTTCATCATAATTGTTAGAAGGTATATTCCAGTAAGTCAGGTTCTGAAGATGTTTCTTGGAAGTTAAAACTTAATCAAAGTAAAGACTGTATTTAAATTTTTTTATTGTTAGAGGCATTTGGGTGGCTCAGTCAGTTCAGTGTCTGACTCTTGGTCTTGACTCAGGTCATGATCTCAGGGTCGTGAGATCAAGCCCTAAGGTGGCTCCACTCTAAGCATGGAGCCTGCTTGAGAATCTCTCTTTGTGTCTCTCTATGCCCCTCCCCTGCTCCCTTGCTTTCTCTCTCTCTCTCTCTCTCTGTAAAAAAAAAAAAAAAAAAGTCAACAAAGGCTTTTATTGTTATAGAAAGCATAAAGACTAAATTATTTTGAAACCAAATTCACCTAGGAAAATGTTTAATTTGGAAAATAACCAATTATTGCTTGCCTATATATTATTAGATCCTTCTGACAATGACTTCATCTCAGAGACTTGCTATGTTATTTTAAAAATAAATCTATGATATAAAGCAGAAATCAGTGGATCTATTGAATGTTAGCATTCTGTCGCCTTGAGAGGTGTGCAAATACACTTGTTAAAAATAAGAGGGGTGTCTGGGTGGCTCATTTGGGTAGGCATTCAACTCTTGGTTTTGGCTCAGGTCATGATCTCACAGTTCATGGGATCAGGTCCTGCATGGGATTCCTTGCTGATAGCACAGAGCCTGCTTGGGATTTTCTCTCTCTCTCCCTCTCTCTCCGCCCCTCCCCCACTCTCATGTGCTCTCTTCCTGTCTCCAAATAAATAAACTTAAAAAAAAACAGTATTGCTGTCAGCTGAAAATTAGTGTGTAAATAATTTTTATATGCCAAATACCATTTTAAGAAAGAATATAGCCTTTTTTAAAAAAAAATAATCTGTCTTTGATTGGCTCTATTATAGGACAGCTCTAGGGAAATGAGACTTCAGAGGAGTGGCTGGTTTATTAAACTGATGCAAATTTTCCCATATGTGTTCTTTCTTATGTTTTAATAAAGGAATTTCTCAAGAGTGAGTATATAATTGTCTAATAAAACCCACTGTGTCTTTTGGGTTACCAGTGTTTGAGAGAGTATTTTTTTTTTTTATTTCCTAAACAAGCTTCTAGAAAATTGCCAAAATTTTTAAAGGGTGACAATCTCACTTAATATTAAAAAAAAATTATTTAATTAGATAAAGTACCACTCTTTAGGACTGCTTTGAAAATAACTGCCATCTTCTCTGCAGACTATTCCTAACTTTAATTAGTTGCATGATCATGAACAAGTCATTTTATCAATCTGGGCTTCAGTTTCTTAATTTTTAATGAAGTACAGGTAGAGAAGAAAAGATAGGTAAACAAATATGATCTTGGGGCCAGAGGCAGTGAGTGGGAGAAGCTTTTCTAAGCATGACACAAAATCCAGAAGCCATAAAATAAAAGCCAGGAGGTTTTATTTCCTAAAAAATAAAACCAAAATTTCCACTTGGTCAAACAAACAAAACTTCATCATAAACAATGATGATGACAAATAACAACCAGGTGAAAGTATTTGCAACAAATATGATCATGTACTAATACTCCCTGTATATAGAGCTTAAAAGTATTTATAGGGATGCCTGGGTGGCTCATTTGATTAAGTGTCTGACTCTTGATTTCGGTTTAGGTCATGATCTCACGGTTCATGGGTTCCAGTCCCACACTGGGCTCTGCACTGAGTGTGGAGTCTGCTTGGGATTGTCTCTCTCTCTCTCTCTCTCTCTCTCTCTCTCTCTCTGAGCCTCTGCCATGCAAGTGCATGCATACACACATGTGCTCTCTGTCTCTCTCAAAATAAAGAAATAAACTTTAAAAAAATTCACAAAATAACAAGAAAAAGACAAATATTCCGATAGGGAAAGGAGTAAAATCACAGGCAATTTCCAAAGGAAATGTTAGTCTCCAAATAATTTTAAAAAATGGAATACCCCTGGGCGCCTGGGTGGCTCAGTCAGCTAGGCGTCCGACTTTAGCTCAGGTCATGATCTCAACGGTTTGTGAGTCTGAGCCCTGCATCGGGCTTTGTGCTGACAGCTCAGAACCTGGAGCCTGCTTCAGAGTCTGTGTCTCCCTCTCTCTGCCCTCCCCAACTTGCACTCTGTCTGTCTGTCTCTCTCTCTCAAATATAAACATTAAAAAGAGCTTTTTAAATAAAAAAATGGAATAATCCAATGAATGCAAGTTTTTACAAGTGTAATATCCTTTGTTACTCGTCATTTGTTACAATAAAACATGGAATATCCAATGTGATGGAATGAAAAAAATTATGTGACTGGTTTGTCTTAAGAAAAAAGCTGTTTTTATTTACAAAAAGATCTTGATAACTTATCTGGGACTGGCAGGAGAAAGCAGAATTAGATAAAGTCTCTACTTAAAAAATGAACAGGAATTTTGGGATGTGGTAGGAAGAATTAAAAATAAAGAGAATGGAATAAAGCACTTGCGGAAAGCTAGAGCTTGTGTTAGGAGAAATGGCCAAGGTTCTTTTTTAAAAAAGAGAAGTCAAATATTCAATTTTAAATTATTTCCTGTATGGTTCTTTGATGCAATAACTATCATAATCTCCTAAATTAGTAGTACAAGTCAAGTAACAGTAATGCCTTGCCTATATCTACTAGTTAATGTTAGTAAGAATGGACTCTGGTTGAATTAATAATAAAGGGATTTAATACAAGGATATTGGGCAGCTCATCAAAGCACTAGGAGGGCTTGAGAACTAGGCTTGGGAGAAAGCAGCTGGTAAAAAGACCCAAATCATATCCAAACCTGGTTCTGATAGGGAAACACTTAACAGTGTGCAGAGAAAGAGAGAGAGCAACAGTGAGAGAATTTAACCTATTAGTGTCATTAGATCCCAAATTATATACAAACTAAGTGTTTCCAATTGATCATATGCCTCTGCCATAGCAACAAGGGAGATTGCAAAAGTGAATTGTTCTAATTCCTGATCCCTATCAAGACTGACAGAATTCAGATTCTAGGTACCAGAATAAATGAGAAATGATCACTACAGTGATATTTGGAGAAAAATTAACGAGAAACAGCTGTGCCCTATATTTGGGCTAATACCTGAACACTGATAAAGAATAAACTGCAAAATACAGAGGCAAACTAGGAAACCGAATCCAGCAACACAAAAAACGGACTGTACACCCTGATCACGTGGATTTATCCTAGAAATGCAAGGTGGTTAATATCCAAAAAGTCAATTCATATACCATAACATTAGAATAAAGGAGAAAATGGCATGATTGTCTCAATAAATTCAAAAAGAGTATTTGACAAAATCCAACACCCTTTCATGATAAAAGTAGTGAACAAACTAAACAGAGAAGGAACTTCAGCAATGTAAAAAACTTCTATGAAAACCCACAGTTAACATCATACTTAATGATGAAACAATGAATGCTTTCCCCCTAAGATCAAGGACAAGGATGTAAGCTCGTACCACTTTTATTCAAGAGTGTCATGAAGATTCTAGCAAGGGCAATTAGGCAAGAAAAGGAAATACAAGGCATCAAATTGGAAAGGAAGAAGTACAACTATTTCTATTCACAGATGACATGATCTTGTATGCAGAAAATCCTAAGGAATCCACTAAGAAACTATTAGAACTAATACATGTTTTCAGCAAAATTTCAGGATACATGATCAATACACAAAAATCAATTGTATTTCTATATACCTGTAATGAACAAACCGAAAATGAAAGAGAACAATTCCATTTGCAATAGCATCCAAAAAATAATAGTAATAAATTTAACCAAAAAAAAAAAAAAAGGCAAAACCTATACTCTGTAAACTATAAAAACATTGTTGAAAAAAATTAAAGATCTAAATAAATGGAAAGGCATCTCATGTGCTGGTCTGGAAAACTTAATACTGTTAAAATGGCAATAGTCCCCAAACTGATCTATAGATTTAGCCTGATCACTATCAAAATCCCAACTGCCTTTTTTGCAGAAATTGACAGGCTGATCCTAAAATTCTTAAGAAAATTCAAGAGAACCAGAATAACCGAAAGAATCTTGAAAAAGAACACAGTGGAAGAAGGACCTATACTTTCCAACCTCAAAGCTTACTACAAACCTATTTGTAATCAAGACAAAAGATCAACTGGCATAAGGACAGACATAAAGATCAATGGAATAGAATTGAGGAGTTCAGAAATAAACCTGCACATTTATGGTCAATTGGTTTCCGACACAGAAGCCATGACAATTTAATGAAGAAAGGAAGTCTTTTCAGTAAATGATATTGGGAAAACTGGATATCCACATGCAAAAGATTGAAGGTGCATATACATAAAATTTATGCATATACATGCAAAAATTAATGGATCAAAGCCCTAAATGTATGAGCTAAAATGATTAAACTCTTACAGGAAAATATAAGTATATATCTTGGTGATATTGGATTAGTCAATGGTTTATTAGATATGACACCAAAGCACAAGCAACAAAAGAAAAAAATAGATAAATTGGACATCATCAACATTAAAAAAAAAAAATTGTTCTTCAAAGAACACCATCAAGAAATAAAAGATAAGGGATGCCTGGGTGGCTCAGTCAGTTAAGTGTCCAGCTCTTGATCTCAGCTTAGGTCATGACTGCATGGTTCATGGAATGGAACCCTGCATCGGGCTCCATGCTTACAGTGCAGAGCCTGCTCAGGATTCTCCTTTTCCCTTCCTCTCTGCCCCTTCACACCTCTCAAAACAAATAAATAATAAAAAAAGAAAGTGAAGATAATTCATAGAGTGGGAAAAATATTTACAAAGCAAATATATGATAAAATATAAAGGACTTGTGTCTAGAATATATAAAGAGCTCACAACTCAATAATAGAAAAATAGCCCAATTAAAAATAGGCAAATGATTTGAATGGACACTTCTCCAAAGATATACAGACAAATTAATACATGAAAAGATGTTTAACATCATTAGCTATCAAAGAAAGGCAAATTAAAATCACAATGAGATACAAATTCACACTCGATAGAACAGCTGTAATCAAAAGCACAGAGTTACAAGTATTGTTGAGTGTGTGGAGAAATTAGAATCCTCATACACTGCTGATGGGAATATAAAATGGTACAGCTTCTTTGGAAAAGAGTTTGGCAGTTCTTCAAATGGTTAAACAGAGTTACCATATGGACCTAGCAATTCCACTTATAAGTATCTACCCAAGAGGAGTAAAAACATATGTTCACATAAAAACTTGTACATGAATATTCATAACAGCATCATTCATAATAGCCAAAAAGTGGATACAACCAAAATACCCATCAATTGATGAACAGATAAATAAAATGTGCCATATCCATATGACAGAATATTATTCCACAAAATAAAATTTAAAAGAACAAAAGAAGAAGTAGTGTTACATGTGTTGCCTAGGTCTAAAGGATTGGGCCTGGGGGGCTGGAGAGCTGAGGAGTGATTGCTAGTGGGTATAGGATTTGGGGGAAGGGGGTGATGAAAACAATGTGCTTAAAACATTGATTGTGGGGATGCTTGCATAACTCTGTGAATATACCAAAAAATATCGTATTGTATACTTTAAATGGGTGAATTGTATGTTGTGTGGCGTATATCCCAATATAGCTGTTACAAACAAACAAGCAAGCAAACAAATACAGAAGAGAAAGAGAAATTAGTTAAGTGAGAAAACCAGAAGTGACTAGGAATAAAGTAAGTTCCTACAACTTTCAGAATCATGAGGAAGACTCTAGATTTATCCTAGAGTGTAAAACAGGAGTTAAAAAATTTTTTTAATGTTTATTTATTTTTGAGAGAGAGAGAGACAGAGACAAAGAACGAGCAGGAAAGGAGCAGAGAGAGAGACACAGAATCCGAAATGGGCTCCAGGCTCCAAGCTGACAGCACAGAGCCCCACGTGGGGCTCTAACTCACAAGCCGCAAGATCATGACCTGAGCTGAAGTCGGATGCTTAACTGACTGAGCCACCCAGGGGCCCCATAAAATATGAGTTTTTTTTTTTAAATTAAGTTTATTTGTTTATTTTGAGAGAGAAAGTGGTTGAAAGCGCACACACCAGTGAGCTGGGGAGGGGCAGAGAGAGGAGAGACAGAATTCTAAGCATTCTGAGTCAGCTCAAAGCCTGATGTGGAGCTCAAACCCACAAACTGTGAGATCATGACCTGAGTTGAAATCAAGAGATGGATGCTCAATGAACTGAGCCATCCAGGTGCCCTTAAAATATGAATTTTAAGAAAATTTTATATAGCCCTTATGAAAAGAGCAACCTCTATAGACATCAGGATTACACTGCTGTTGGTGGGTAGTATATGAGGGAACTGGCATTCTCATCTCCTGTTGGTGTATGGTAAATTAGTGCAATGTGTCAAAATTTTAAACATACGTACCCTTTAATGTAGCAAACCTACTCCAAAGGATGAAGGCATATAGATGTTCATTAGAGCATGCTTTGTAACATTGAAAATTGGAAATACTCTATGCCTATCTATAAACAATGCTTCTTAACCCTAGCGAACTCAGTCCCCTTTTTATAATAAATATTTTTGTTAACACTTCATTTATAGTCCTAAAATGAAAGTCATAGATATCTACAACAAAATATACTAACTGTAATATTAAAGAGAAATAAAAGGAAAGCGATTAGTAACAAAATATGTATTTCAATATGCAAATACTCTATACACGAAACATACTCTAGAGGGCAGTACCATCCAGTTAAGAACTCATTATCTACAACAAGCTAGTTAAGCAATTTATGATATATCCAAACAATGGAAGGATGTATATCTAGATTTGCTGACATAGTTGAATCAAAAGCAGATTGCACAACAGTAATTACATAGGTAGTTTTATTTATGTAAATAAATAGAAAAAGATCTAAAAAGATGCTCACTAGGATGTTGATGATAAGAATTGTCTCTAATGATGAGATTTATAAGGGTTTTTGCTTTCCTCTTTATGTGTTTGCATATTTGAACTTTCTTGTCTATACATAAATTTAAAAGTTTATGGCAAGTTCCAATGGGAGAATCACAACATAGATTCCTAGGTTTCTGGAGTGAGGTCCTATTGTCTGCAATGGAGAATTAAATGCCTTTTTTTTTTTTTAAGTTTATCTTTTATTTATTTTGAGAAGGAGAGAGAGAGACAGAGAAAGAGTGAGCACACACGACCAGAGGGGCAGAGAGAGAGGGAGAGAAAGAGAATCCCAAGCAGGCTCCACTCACCACAGAGCCCAGCGTGGGGCTTGAACCCAGAAACCATGAGATCATGAACTGAGATCAGGAATTGGATGCTCAACTGATTGAGCCACCCAGGCACCCCTGGAGTCTTAACTATCTTTCATTGAATAGTTACTGGCCTTTCCCAGGCAGCTGCCAAAGATGGTGTTGGGGCTAGTCGTGGTACATGGATAGCCAAGGCCATCTCCTGTGTTGTCAAGTGAGCCTGATGGCTAAGACTTCCAGGCAGGAGGTTGGTGGTCATGCACTGTGAGGGCATCCATATTTCTGGAAATTTCTGCAGAAACAAGTTGCAATACTTGGCTCTTCTTCCACAAATGCATGAACACCAACTCGTCCTGTGGGCCCTACCTCTTCCAGTCCCCTAGCTACATCTGTTGAAAGAACGGTACAAGGCATTTTGCTGCTCAAGGCCAAGTAAGGTCCAGCCACCCTGGATTGCCTCAGGGTATTTAACAGGATCCCACTCCTGGTCCCATCACCCCTACCTCATAAGAAAAAGTGGATGGTGGTTTTTACTGCCCTAAGGTTGTACACCTGAAGCCCACTCAGAAGTTTGCCTACCTGAGGCACCTGGCTTGCAAGTTCTCCTGGAAGTACAGGCCATGATAGCCACCCTAGAGGAGAAGAGAAAGGAGACGGCCAAGACTCATTGTAGAAAAAAGTGGTAGTTCATGAGGCAGGAGAAACAGGCCAAGAAGAATGTAGAGAACACAACTGACAAATACAAAGAGGTCCTCAAGACCTATGAACTCCTGGTTTGGGTCCAATAAAGATTATTTCTCATGCTTGGCTTGGCCTTCCTTTCTTCCATTGGTACCCTAGGATGTAGGGGACCTAAATGTGGCCGTCCCAATGTCCAAGTGCCACAGGCAGCCACTTAGGAGTGGCCCTGAAAACAGCAGAGAGGAGAATACCTTTAAGTGGGCAGAGTTTTGACTTGTGCATCTGATAGTTTACTTTGAGTAGAAATTTATGGGTGCTGGCAAAAGGCTTGTCTGCTTGGTCAGAGTCTGTGGGGAGAAAGACAAGAGATAAAGGGGTCTGGGAAAGAGGCGTACGGATGAATCTATAAAAGTGGATATGAGATGTGAAGATTTTTGTTTCACATGTTAATGCCCAACAGAGAGCATCCATTACAGAAGAGGGACTAAACAACAACAAGAAACAATAACTTGTCCAGATAACATCACTGAGTCTCTGCCATTAGTTACACCAGTATTGGTACAACAGGCACACAATAAGAATGGAGACAGGAATGGAGATTATACATGGGCCCAATAGCGTGGGCTCCCACTTACCAAGGCTTATCTATCTACTGTCACTGTCAAATATCTGACTTTCCAGCAACAAAGACCCATCAATACTTGGCCCACAATATGACATCATCCCTTTAGAAGACCTACCAGGTACTTGGTGGCAAGTTGTCTACACTGGACTTGTTCCACCCTGGAAGTAGTATCAATATATCTTGACTGGAATATAAACATATTTCAAGTTAGACCTATTGCTTAAGTGTCTTAGCTAGTACTATTGAGAATTTAAAGTGTTTGGTCCAATGACCAGGGCATTAGTATAGCAGTGCGTATATGGGATCCACTGATCTTTTCATAAACTATACCATCTAGACAAACTGCTAGACTCATAGAGCACTGGAATGACCCGTGGAAGATTCAGCTGAGGTGCTAGCTTGCAAAGGATACCTTGTGATGAGGGACATCATCCTCCAGGACTCAAGGTAAACTCTAAATTGATATTCATTATATGGTACAGGGTTCCCAATATGGCGAATACATGGGTGCAGTAGCTGTAGCATGCAAGTAGGAATATTTCTGTATACTGATTACCAGAGATTCATTTGCGGGATTTTTAACCTTCTTTCCACAGTGGTTAGAGGTTTTGGCAACCTCAGGAAAAGTCCCATTAAACCCCAGCTACTCCTGGTCACTTTAGGATCTTCATTCCAAGAAACCAGCAGGAGAGTATAATTGAACCTGATCTTCAGTAGGGCAGCTGTTATGCAATAGAGACAGGAAAGAATACATTTCATACTCAGGTAATCCATTTGGGTATCTTGGTTTCCACTTGACCAACTTAGGTAGTACATGGATAAGTGCAACAGCCACAACTTGAGAAGGACTTGGTGATCAATGGCTAAGTCCTCTGAGGGAAGAGGGTCTAGGTCATTGCACTAAATAAGCTACCTTGACAAGCAGAGGGTGAGGGGAATCTAGAATGGGTGGCAGAGAAAGGAGATGATCAACCTCAATTATGGCCCCAAGAACAGCTTTAAGGGCTGTAATTAATCCCACCAACGCTTTTTCTAATAAATTTCTCCAGGAAAAGAGATCTGATAGAACTTTGGAAGAGATTCTCCTAGAATGTATTATATATATAAAGGGGTTGATGGCCATGGATATCATGGTACACTGCAGAGATCTCCCCATCCAGGACTGAAATCATTCCACCTGCTGCTAGAAGTATTGGAGGATGATAGATTTCAACTGAATCCTACTTCAGAATTTACTTCAAGTTCAAGTAAGCTCAAGAAGATTACTTTTCTGGGCTCAGAAAAAATGACTGGTCACTGAGGTAAGCATAAAGTCCTCAGAGCTCTCTGTGGAAAGGCTGAGGTCTTTGCTGGATTGCATCACAACACAACTTCTTCCTCTGTTCAATCTTACTTCCTTTACTCTTTCCACAGGTGGATCCCAAGAGCACTCCCCAATGAAATTTCTGTCCCTGAGCCTTCATCTCAAAGTGTATTTCCTAGGGAATGTGACCTGTGAGAAGTTCCCCTTCCCTATGTACCTTATAACTGTTAAGACCTTTTGTAAAAAATCAAAATTTATTAAATAAAAAGGGGCTTTATTGGTTCACATAACTGCACAGGTATCAGGATTGATTTGATTCAGTGGGTTAATGGTGTCAAGAACCCAGTTTTGCTCCATTTCTCTGCTCTGCCTTCCACAAAATCAGCATTATTCTAGAACTAGCTTTGTTCACATTGACAGTAGCTGCAGTAATTCCAGGGTTTATATTCTCAGCCCTCACATTCCAAATGGAAAGAGAACAGGCTTTTAGTAGCTTTATTTAAAGAATAAGGAAAAATCTTTCTCTAGAAATCACTAGCAATTCAAGGTTCAGAGACACAAATTGGTCAAAGGCTGGGTTTCTTAAGCCACTTACTGGCAAGAGGTATGGGATTACCTTGAGTGCTTTAAAATAATCAGTTCACTCCTGGAATTGTTGGTATGTTTTAATCTTTGCCTTCTACAACCACACAGATGGGGAGGGATGGAAGGGATGTTGTGGAGACAGATATATTCATTTGCTAGGGCTGCCATAACAAAGTACCGCAGCACAGAGTGCTTAAAGCAGAGAAGTCTATTTTCTCACAGTTCTAGAGGCTAGAAGTCTGAGATTAAGATGTTGGCCTTTCTCCTTAGCTTAGATGACCATCTTCTCCTGCCTTTGCATGGTTTTCCCTCTGCATGCATACATCTCTATGTCCTAATCTCCTCTTGTTATAAGCAACCAGTCATATTGGATTAGGGCCTACCCTAAGGACCTTATTTTAACTTAATCACCTCTTTAAAGACCCTGTCTCCAAATACAATTACATTCTGAAGTGCTAGGGATTACGACTTAAATACATGAACTCTGGGGGACACAATTCGGCCCATAACACAAACTCAGCATCAGCATCAATTACATATTGAAATATTTCATTTGCTTGACTGTTGCACTAAATTGTCAAGTCTTTAAGGGCAAGAACAGTATCTTATTTATACCACCTATGCCTAGCAGAGAGCCTGGTACACACTAGGCAGTCAATACAAGACAACAACTGCTTGCTAAGGACTATAGTTTGTTGCACCTTGTAAGTATGAGGTCACTGGTGACTTTTTTGAGGAGCAGTTTCAATGGAGTGGTGGTGACATAAGCCTAATTGTTGTGGGTTTAAGAGTGAATGGACAAGTTTCACAGTATAAAAATTATGACTTTCTTATGACAAAAGCCACCATGAACAAAGTCAAAAGATGATTATGATAAAAAATAGTACCTACATATATGGAACACCAAGGGTTAAGAGCTCTGACAAAAAAAAATCCTATAAAAAGACCAGAAAAAGATGAAGACAAATAGTATGAAAACATACAAAGGCTATACACACAACCCAAAAATACATGAAAAAAAGTTCAGTCCTATCAGTACTCAGGGAAACACTAATTGAAGTAACAGCAAGATAGCATTTAATGCACATTACATTGACAAAAGTTTAAGATTCATGCTTCAGTCCTGGCAAGAGATGGATAAATAGACATTCTTTTACCTTTTGGTTGGCACGTGAACTGCAGTAATTCTAGAGGTAATCTGGCAGTGTCTCACTCGAGACATCTTTGGTCCCAAGTAACAGAAAACCCAACTCACCCCCCGCAAAAGTTATTTACAAAGTCACATAACTGAAAATCTAGACATAGCTAGATGGAATCTACTTGAATGTTATCATTAGAATCTAGTTTCTTTCCATGTCTTAGTTCTGTCTTCCTCTGAGTGAAAATCATTTTCAGTACAGGTCTCTCTTCACAAATAGAGCTTATATCATTATAGCAACAATATAGCAGAGAAGGAAAGTCTCTAATCTAATTCTTATTGGCCTCAATGGAGTCATGTGCCCATCCCTGAAATATAGAATATTATACCTATAAAGTGTGATATTATACTCTTATTGACCAAATAGAGAAGCCAATGGAGGAGTCCATGCCATTTGTAAATCCACAGATTAATAGAGGAAGACTAATTCATCTAAAGATAATGAGGTGCTGTTACCAGAAAAAGGGGAGATGGATACTGGGTGTCAAAACAAGCAAACAAAATGCATATATAACCTCTACAGGCAGTATCTATCAAAATGTGCACATATCTTTTGTCTCAACAATCTCACTTTAAGGATTTGATTCTGTAGAAAGAAACTGCACAGTTTAAAAGAGATACACATATAAGGATACTCATTCTAGCATTGTTTATAATGGTACAAAATCTGGACAAATCTACATTACCTACTAATAAAGGAATAGCTTAAAAAATTATGGCACATTGTTTATTGTGCAGCTAGTTAAAAGAATGAGGTAGATCAGAGTGTCCATGATAAACTCTTCAGTAAGAAAAAGGTGCAGAAAAATGTTGATTCATTATTTATTAAAATCAAAACTTCTATTTATATGTGTTTCTATAACCATTGGGAAAAGTATGGAGGGAAACAATATTTTTAAGTTTATTTATTTTGTGAGAGAAAATGCGGGGCTAGGGCAGAGAGAGGGAGAGAAAGAATCCCAAGCAGGCTCCACGGTGTCAGAGCAGAGCCCCGTGTGGGGCTTGATCCCATGAACTGAACCATGAGATCATGACCTGAGCCAAAACTAAGAGTCATCCAGGTGCCCCAAATCATTAATCTTTTAACACTCATTTTATCTAGGATTGGGATGGGGAGAGGAAAACTATCTTTTTCTTTATTTGCTTCTGAATATACTGTTATACTTCTGTGTTGTCTGAATTGTTAAAACGAATGCTTATTACCTTTTAAATGAGTAGAAAGTGAAATGAGGAAGTAGTCTTAGATATAAACCATTTTTAGATTTAGAGAGAAGAAAGAGAAGTTAATCTCCGGTAAAGAAGAGATTGAAAATATTGAAGACAGAGTAACCCATAGGGTGGGCCCTGAGGGGATGGAGAGGATCCATTTCAGAGCAGAATCCCAAGAGTACCAAGACTGTGATAGCTTCACTGTTGCACGGGGAATTGCAAATAAACAGCACAGTTAATAAAAACTTAGTTCTTTAGTGTTGAAAGTGCATGTTTTAAAAAGGAAATCCAGGTGATAAGAAATGGGAGGACTTTGAAAATGTATACTGTTATTCATCAACATTAAAAAGTTAGCAGCCCTGTCTGTGTCAGTTCCTAAACTGTTAGAAACGTTAATGGTCTATAAATCCCAGAGTCTGGGAAAAACAGATCTACAGCACAAGTAGAAGGCTAAGCATTAAGCAACACCTAGCACTTCCTCTGTGGTGGAGGAAAACAAGTGTGTGTGAATATGGACAGTTAGAGACAGATTTTGTACGGATAGGGAAAGAAGGGGAGGAAGTTAAAGGCTATGGTGAGATCTTTTGTTGGGCTCAGGGTTGAGGGGCTCCGCGGCAGTGACTATGAGGTTGAGACTTGAGGGGAGTTGCAAAAAATGGTAAGAGGTGCTGTGGGGAATGGGAGACCAACCTGAGAGAAACTGGACTTTTCAATATGGAATAATACCTATGTTTTTGCTCAGATTTGGTCTTCTATGAAATTGTCCTTGGTCCTTTTTGTATTCTCTCCGTCATTTGACACTCCCTTTCCCACCCAGCCCTTTTGTTTTTATTCTTTTTATGACACTTATATTGTTTCTTAGTTTTTATACTTGTCTTATCTGTACCCACTAAACTACCTCTGAGACACTGGCCATTCATTCTATAACCACCTCACAGCACCTCTGACATAGTAGACGCCCAATTGATTAGTGCTGAAATAAATTTAACTCCACATAGAAAATGGGTAATCAGTATCATTTTGATTAAAATTCTTCACAGTTGTGAAAACAGGGATAAACCGTTTGGCCTTTTTTTTTTTTTTTTTTTTTTTTAATTCCTGTAAACTAACTTTTCCCCATGGCATGTATTTTTCATTCCCTACAAAGATAGTGTGTGTGTGTGTGTGTGTGTGTGTGTGTGTGTGTATATATATATATATTTTTTTTTTTCCTTATAAGAATCTTAAACTGTACACCCTTGGAATTAAAACACTCCTGTTATAAAAATGCCACAGAGATCATTAAAATAAAAATTCCCACTGTAATAGATTTTAAAATTGAGGACCAAAAAACTTAGGCAATTTGTTCAAAACTGCAAAGGTATCAAGTGAGAGTCCATATTGGAGTCATGTTTCCATCTTAACTCAGTGTCTTTACACAGTGATTCTACTTCTTAATTTCAATTTTATTTTGCATTCAACTTATAGTAGTAAAATTAATTATAGCAGTTATCTCTGGTAATGCTCTGTCAAAATCAATACACTGATTACCCTTTATTTTTAAAGATGCCAGTATGGGTTTCTGTTGCTGTGGGACATGTTTGATATTTTAAGTGCCAGGTAAAATACAACAAGCCATTTGGGCATTCAGTTGAAGGTTGTTTTATGATGCATATCATTTCTGTAATTTATGGTTATAATCAAATTTTAAATGTTGACAGTGATGGTTGGTATATCAATCTTTACTGTTGCATTTTACAGTTTATCATTTATTTAAAACTCCATATCTCTTTATTATATCGTAAATAAAAAGTATTGGAACCACAGAGAGAGTAACAAATTGTCACATGCAAACATAATTAGGAGGATGCTGCATGTACAGAAATACACATAGTCTTCTCCCTGGGGAGGCAAGAGATGGCCTATTACAAACAACCACCCTCTTTTCCGTTTGCACATGAAAGTAGAAACCACTCATGCATTAGCATTAAGAGCATTTTTCTCTTAAAACATGCTTACATAATACCTGAAGCCAACTGTAAAAAAGTGGAAATTAATTATCTGCTAGAGAATAAATAGATCAAAAGATTCATGTTGTTCAGTATGGCGCTTACTCAAAAAATTAAAAATGGAACTACCCTACGATCCAGGAATTGCACTACTGGGTATTTACCCCCAAAATACAAAAACACTAATTTAAAGGGATAAATGCACCCCTATGTTTACTGCAGCATCATTACCATTGCCAAACTATGGAAGTAGCCTAAGTGTCCACTGCTGGATGAGTGGATAAAGAAAGTGTGGTATATATATGTACGATGGAATATTATTCAACCATAAAAAAGAATGAAATGTCAGAGAAAGACAGACCATTTGATATCATTCAAATGTAGAATTTAAGACACAAAACAAAAGAACATAGAGAAAGAGACAAACCAAGAAACAGACTCTTAAGTATAGAGCACTGATTGTTACCAGAGGGGAGGTGGGTAGGGATTAATGAGTACACTTATCATGATGAAAATAAAATGATAAAGAGGAAATGGCCCCAGGAGGGGAAAAAAAAAACCCAATTCATATTGCTTAGTTTTGCTGAAATGGTATAGTGCTATTGTTTTTTTTTAATAGTTTTCTATTGGCAGATATTATCATTTAACCTTTAATTAAACTTAAGGATGAACGCTTTCTTAACAAATAAATATATTTTCATAAAATACCTACAGAAGAATGTTGCCCCATTAGTCTCCATCTGAAGTTACACTCCTGGGGGGGTCGCATTCTCTCGGTTGAAGATGTGCATGTGTACGTGACAAAGCTACACCCTAATTCTGTTGGATGGCTCATTACAGTGCTTGTAGAATAGTGACAGGGAAAGGCGTTTGATAAAAATTTTGTTCTACCATCAGAAAAAACCATTTTAACTCCTCTAGATCATGGTTCCCTCAAATTTTTCAAACAGCGAAGCCCATCAAAATCTCCAAACCTTGTATCATTGTAAAACTCCAAAGACTTTGAAACAGACACAAGGCTGCTATTCATATATTCCTCCAGCAATATTTACCAAGTTCTTACCGAGTGACAGGCACTGTGCCAGGAGCTGTTGTGAAAGTGGTAAGACATTGGCAGTGTGGGGCAGACACGGAGCAGACCGAACACGATGCATAGGATGACGGTGCTATAGAAGCGACCTCACAGTACGAGGAGCTGGGGGGTGGGGAGGACACGGCAACCGGCCTGGTTTGGGCGAGGGCGACGAAGTGGCCAGCCGGCGGGGCATCGAGAAAGCGGGGAGGATTGTCATTCTGGGCAAGGCTTGGCGTGGTTAGGGAAGCGCACTGCGCACAGAAAGGGAAGGGGGCTGGCAGCAGGGAAAGATGCGAGCCGCAAGGCTGGATGTGACTGGGACCTGGGGTAAACCAGGTTGGCCGCCTCCCGCGGGAGCTGTTAGCTGGACGACGGCGGGGGCCCCGGACTGGAAGGGCCACCTGGAAGAAGAGGGGTGGATGCCGGCGCGGGAAGAGCAGTCAGGGGCGTGCAGAAACTGTACGCCAAACTACGAGGTTGAAGTCAGTGGCTTTGAAAAAGTGTAAAGGTGTTTCTGAAGTAAAACCTAAGATCTAACGACCCGACGGGAAATAAACAAGGCACACATGTTCCACGTCGCAGGTCCCGACAAATTATTGAATGATCACGTCATTGACCACAAAGTGGAGGTCCTCTATTCACAATCAAGTTTTTAATTTTTCGTTGTGGGAATTAAGATAAGGGGATATCCTAGGCTCGATGAGCCACAGGGAGAACCTTTCCCCTAGGCATTTTTTAAATGCCCGCCAGGACGAAAAAAGAGTTGGGTTTACAAATTAGGGACACTTCAACCTCTCTGTAGGATGTATGTATTTCACGTGGGCAACGGTGCTGGGTGAAAACTCAATCCACCGCCAAACAACATAATAGCATTCTTCAATATCAGATTACCAGAAAGATAGGGTAGCAAAAGCCACGCAAACCATCTCACGTCCAGGTCCCCAAGGGCTTCCTTCATTGTCCACGGCGTCTTAGCCGACTGCGCCGCCAAAGCAGCGCCAACTCGAGCGCCTTATACACTGCGCCTGCGCAGAGTCCGCCGAGTGGGAGGATGACAGCCTGCGGAAGACGTTTCCCAGAAGCCCGCGCCACTCGCTGCCGTCCTCCCTCCCGCTCACAGGCCGCGTGACGTCACTCCGCCCGCCACGTTCCTCGTCGCTAAGGGTGGTTTGCCAGCGCCCCCCAGTGGTCCGGTTGAGCGCTGCAGCGGTACGCGCAGGGCCCAACAAGCGAGTAGGGAGAGGGCTGCGGGTGCTGCTGCCGCCGTCGTCACCGTAGCGCGCCGACATGTGGCGGCGCGGCTGAGCGGAGCGGAGCGAAGGGGGAGAAAGGGGGAGGGCAGGCGCGGGGAGGGGAGGGAGGAGGCCAGACAAGGCGGGGGGAGGGGGAGCAGCGGTGGCGCAAGTCGCGCGGAGCAGCGCAGCCCGGGTCCGCTCCTTGCTCCGCCGCCACCTCTCGACCCGGCCGGTAGAGCCGGCGCTCCAGCGGCCCCCGGAACAACTCAAAGCGGACGAAGGAGTCCATGTTGGGGAACTTGGCGTCGTGACGGGGACCTAGGGACCTGCAGTGGGGCCGCCGCCGCCGCCGCCGGAGCAAGCGCCTCGACCTCGGCCTGAGGTAAACACGGGCCGACCCCGGGGGCGGATGGGCTCAGGCGGCTGTCCGGGCGAAGTGGGGGCTGTTACGGGCCGGCGCAGAGCGGAGGAGCGGGCCCGGGGCGACAGGAGGGCGGACAAAGTTTCGGAATCGCGCGCGGCCCAGGCGGCGTTCTGCGCTTGGAGGAAAGTTGGAGCTGCCTCTCGAGGCAGGGGAAGCTGCGGCGGGGAGGGCCCCCCTTCCTTCTCGCTACCCCGCGAGGGAGGCCCCGCTTCGGCCGCCGCCGCCTCACAGTCGACACTCTGTCCCATTTCCTCCTTGTGGCCTACCCGCCTCCCCGCCGCTTCAGCCGGCGGAGCTTGTCCCCTGCCGGGTGGGGGGGGGCCGGGGGGGGGGGGGGGGGTGTTGAGGCTAGAGGTTCCACGACCGAGTCGCCACACAGGCACCCCCTCCCTGCAGTGGAAACGTGTCTGGCTGGGCTTCCGGGCGCTCTCCGACCCCCAAGTTCGCTTTACTTGGAAGACTTTGCTTTTGTCAATAGTGTCCAAGCCCGCTTGTGAAACCAAACTTTACTACGTCGTGACCTCTCAGTGCGCGAATGGGGAAGAGCCGGTGCTGCTAGGCATCGGCGTTTACCCCACGTCCTGAATTTCGAACTGTTCCCCCCCCCCGCCCCCACAATTTTTAAACCCTTTTCCTGGGCTGACCACAAAAGGGCCGGATCTAAACTTAGCTTAATGAGTCGCTCCTCGCCTCACCTAGGAATTTTGAACCATCAAAGACGTTTCTTACAGATTGCTGGCTGTCTTCGCACCCATATGCATTTTGAAAAATTGTTTTAAAAGTAAACCCCTGGTTTAAGTAGTTGATGAAAACACTCAGAGATTCAAATGTTGTGAATTGTAAAATACCCCCAGCGTATTTCTGTAGCGTATTTCTGTCAGCGTCTACGAGTTGAGTGATTATCATTAATATTGGATTACGTTTTAATTAACATCTTTTATCATACCAACAGTGAACTGAGATCTTTAAGCAAAACTGATCGAAAAGTTTTTAATGTTTGGCTGGTAGATGCTGATGTTAAATTTTCCCAGTTTGTGAATTTTCATTGAATTACGGAAAAAGCATATTAATAGATGTAATTTTCATTTTAAAAGTTAACTCAAGCATAGGACTGCTTACCTCAGCAGAATATTGAAGGCAAAACATTCTTAAATAATTGCTGTTTTTGAATTTTATTGGTAATTGTATTAAAATTTTGATAAGAATCAAGTCTCTTTCCAGACCATTGCTTTCTTCTTCCTATATCTTTGGCAGTTAGCTTAATCATCTCACCTCTTTGCTATTGGTTAAGAGCTGCAGTAAAAAGCTTGTGGGACTTTTATTTTTTTGTTGTTTTATTGGGCAGATGAAATTCTGATACTGTCTTTGGATTTTTTTTTTTTTGTTTTATTCTCTTAAGGATAATCTGAATCTACTTCGTATTGTGTTTATGCAATATGGGTTTTTAAATTTGTAATTCTTACTGTAGCTGCCGCGTTTTCATTGTAATATTTTTCAGTGCTTGCAAATATGTTTATAATCATTCAGTTTTACTTCAGATGGTGACCTTTTTACCAGAGCATTTGAGTACATTTTAAGATTTTTGGTGGGCTAAGATTTGGTCGTTTGCTTACTCCTTGTGTACTCACTGCAAAAACATTGTTCAGTATGTCATGAGGGTATAAAACTGTAGAAAAGAATAGAAAATTGTTTGTAAATATGCTGCCTGAAACGTGTCATGGAGAAAATCTTAACGGTGATTTTTGGGATACATCTTTATGTGCTCTTATTGGAGTCCATGAGTTAAAATCGAAATTTTTCAGGGGTCACTCAGCTTCCGCATTATTTTTTGAGCACGAGGCAGTGTGGCTAGGCATTTTTCCTGAAAAGCTGTGCTATTAACTAGAGATAGGATGAAACAGTGCAGTTACATGATGTTGTTGATTCACCATTAGTAGCATGTTTTAGTAGGAGGAGAGTACAGTATTATACTACTCATTGACTTATTACTGAACTTTTTAGGTACACCAGTGAGAGATGGTTGTAAAACCTAACTAAAGAGACTGGCATATGTAGAGGTAATAAGAAGAGTCAACCTTAGAATAATTTTCATTGGAACTTCCCATTGGGAAGCTCTGCCACCATCTATCCTGGTGTTTTAGTGATGTAGATTGGATCTTGACTTACCTAGCTCAGTGAAATAAAGAGGCTCAAAACCTAAATTGTTAATTATGGTCTCTGTCCGAAAGAATAAGTGAATAGCTTTGCACCTTATCTTGCATCTGAATTGTACTAACTGGTATTAGTACTGAGTAGAGCTCAGAGTTAAAATCTTGGTGTTCCCAAGATTCATCTTTGTGTTATCATTGTTGTCTTTTTTTAAAGTTGTGACTTGACTTTGTTCTTTCTAGTACTTAGGTACATAAAGTTTTACAAATATAAAAACAACACCATCATCTCTCACTTGCAAAAGAGTTTCCAAAAGTCTCACTATGACTTCTGTTTACCTATGATGTTTAACACTCAACAGCCAGAGTGATCCTGATGAAACTTGTCAAATCATGTCACTTCTCTTTTCAAATGGCTTCCCTTCTCAGTCATAGTAAAATGCATAGTACTTACGGTCTACCAGGCTCTGAGTGTTTCGCGTCTCTTCTTCCTCTCTGATTTGATTACCTCACTTTGTCCAGTCACCTTCCACTATGCTACTGAGAGTTTTCTCTGACTACTCTGTAAGACAGCAGACCTTCCCATGTTTCCTACCACTTTTTAAGCCAGATTTTCTGCATAGCATTTATCAATTTCTAATATACTGTATAATTTATTATCTTAAATATATTGTATTTCTTCTTCGCTTTAATGCAAGTTCTGTGAGAACAGGGGATTTGTCACTTTGGGTCATTGTTTTGTCCCCAAACACCTGAACAATGCCTGGCACATAGTAGGTGCTTAGTAAATATTTAATAGATTAACCTGCTTTCAGCTGGAGACATTAAAGCAATAAAAATAGTAATTGTGGTTTGAAACTTTATGCAGTCTTTTGCATAAACTGCTAAGTTACTTTTATCCATGATTTACGTTCAGATCAGGGGACATATTTTTAAAGTAGAGGATGACAGAATGTGACCTTGGAACTGATTTATCAGGGTATAGAAGGAACTAAGAATACTTAGCTAAGGGTAGAGTGGTATAACTATCTTACTGTTTAAAATACTGTCGTTTAGAAGCCAAATTATACTTATTTTTGGTAGTTACAGAAAGCAGAATTATGATTATGGTGATGGGTTTTGAAAGGGAGGAGAAGCAGCAAGAGTGGATGTGGGAAAATTAGTTAAGACTCTTATAGTAGTGTCCAGAAGAGATGAGGATAGCTTGATTTGGAGGTGGGCAAAAGTGAATGAAATTTGTAGTCACCAGGCCTCTGTTGATGGATCCAAAGTGAGGGAGATAGAAATTTCAGAGGTAAACAGCTGGGTGGAAGGTGATACCACATAAGGACCAAGGTTCTTTTGATTCTGACATACTGTATTTAAGGAACCTCTGGAACTTTCAGATGGAAATTTTTATAGGCAGTTAGATAATATGGTTCTAAATTTCAGAAGAGAGGTATCAGCTGGAAATAGAAAATTGAAGTCATTTATATAAGTAGTTGAAACTATAGGTGGAATCAATTGTCTAAGGGAGGGAATATAACTAGAATGTCATCACAGTGGCCCCTAATATAAAAAGTTTGAGGAAGGAATGTAAGCTCCCAAAGAATACTGTGAAGGTCAAAGAAGTATGAGTTGAGTGTGGTATTGTAGAAACCAAAGGAAGAGAGTATTTCAAGGGGAGAGTAATCAGTAGGGTCAAGTGTTGATGAGAGTTGAGTAATGTAAGAGCTTAAGATTTTTCATTGAATTTAACAATATGAAGCTCATTGACCTTTTTAATAAGCCGGATAGTAAGCTTCTTATTTTCTTTTTTTTTTTTTTAATTTTTTTTTTCAACGTTTATTTATTTTTGGGACAGAGAGAGACAGAGCATGAACAGGGGAGGGGCAGAGAGAGAGAGGGAGACACAGAATCAGAAACAGGCTCCAGGCTCTGAGCCATCAGCCCAGAGCCCGACGCGGGGCTCGAACTCACAGACCGCGAGATCGTGACCTGGCTGAAGTCGGATGCTTAACCGACTGCGCCACCCAGGCGCCCCTAAGCTTCTTATTTTCAAACTGATGCTCCTGTAATTGCTTGACTAGATGTAAAAGTACTGATATCAAAGGTTAAGAAATTATCTGCCCACATTACAGAAGATACCTAATGTTTCTCAAATATTTGCTATGTGCCAGTCACTCTGTTATAGACATTTTACATAAATTTTCATTTGATCTTTTCAGTAGCCTTGAAATGTTGGGTGTATTAATCCATTTTACAGAAAGGAGTCTGAAGCTCTAGAGAAGTTTAATGACTTGCTAAGAAATACTCCACTCCATCTGACTCTTGGGCCTTTAGTTACTCATTATATTAGTTGGCCTCTCAAACTCTAGGTCAGTGCTGTCTAGTAGTAGACTTTTCTGTGATGATAGAAATACTGTGTGTCTGCTGCCAATACAGTAGCTAATGTGGCTGTTGAGCATTTGAAATATGGCCAGTGGGACCGAGGAACAAAATAATGGTTACTGTATTCGACAGTGGGTATATATAGTGGGTCATTGAGAATCCCATAAATAATAAAGCAGAGTCTTTACTTACAATAAGAAGAGGTGCAAACACATATTCTTCATTTGGAGGTACTTCATAAGTACCATTTTACTTATATGCTAATTTTAGGTACTATAAATGAATATTGTAGATAATCTTTTTCTTTTTTTAAAACAATCTCAAACTTTCAGAAAAGTTCCAAGTAGAATACAAAGAACTTTCTTCCTCTGAACCATTAAGTTGCAGACACCCAGCCTGCTTAAGTCCCAAGTACAATACAAAGAAGTTTTTTTAAAACCTTTAGCCATTTGAGAGTAAGCTGCAGATGCCTTCTCATCACCCCAAAGATAAAGACTTTCTTTTACATAAAATATATCAAAATAAGGAGATTAACATCACTATATTACTACAATCTAACTCTCAGACCTTGCTCAGGTTTTGTCAGTTTCCACAGTAATTTCATTTGTAAACAGGAGGATCCAGTTCAGAATTCTGTATTGCATTTAATTGTAATGTCTTTTTATACTCCTTCAACTTAGAACAATCCCTCAGATTTTTCTTGATTTTCATAACCTTGACACTTCAAGAGATTACAGGTTAGTTTTGTTGTTAGATGTCCCTCGATTTAGATTTGCCTGATATTTCCTCATGGTTGGATTCAAATTGTGTTTTTTGGCAGGAGTGTCTCAGTAGTGATGTTGTGTGTTCTTATTGCATCCTATCCTGTGGCATACGATTTCAGTTTGTGCCATCGCTGATGATGTACACTTTGATCACTTGAGTTAGATGAATTCTCCCAAGCTTCTTCACTAAAGTTTCCCCCCCCCTTAGTAATTAATAAGTATTTTGTGGAGAAGTATTTTGAAACTTTATAAATCTTTATCACATTTGCTATTTATTCTCAAAATGTCCCAGTTTGGCCACTGAAAGCCCCTTCCAGCTAATTTCTGTGTTTTGACTTGCTTTGAGCACTTCTTACCGTTTGATGCAAGAAAATGTCCCAGGTTCACCTTGTACATACTTTCCCTGCTGTAGCCATAGAATCAGCTGTTTCTCCAAGGAGTGGTTTCTTTCAGTGAAAGGTATTTAGAAAACCTAGATTTGGGTGATGTATGTATTTCTGTGTCTATATATAGAAAACCATGAGCTGGTACCAATTTTTCCAATTTCAAAACGTGTTTGTTTTCTAGCGTTTGTTCTCGTTTTCTCCCTTTCCAAATTTATAACTCTCTTCTCTTACAAGGAGAAACCTGATTCCCAATATCCTTGGGATCAGTCACCAAAATGTAGCCAAACTTCTGTTGCCACTGCTGCTTTCTCTCCTGTGAATATCATTTTCACTCTTCTTAGGCTCTGATTTCTTGTGCCAAGATGCATTCCTCACTTTAGGCTCCTCAGATAGTTCATACTGAGGATGTCACCATTCTGCTTGACTTCTATCTAGTACCTCACTCTGGGTTCCCTCACCATCCTACATATGGACACCTTGCTCATTAATGTGGACTCCAACACCTCCAGGGAGAAAACCAACATACAGATATGTTTCTTAAAGATTGTACTTAATGTTTCTGTAAAAGATTGTCACACCAAAACTTTTAATGAAAATTATGATCAGATATGTTCTCACTTTATTATTTTTTTTTTAATTTTTTTAACATTTATTTATTTTTGGGACAGAGAGAGACAGAGCATGAACGGGGGAGGGGCAGAGAGAGAGGGAGACACAGAATCGGAAGCAGGCTCCAGGCTCCGAGCCATCAGCCCAGAGCCTGACGCGGGGCTTGAACTCACGGACCGTGAGATCGTGACCTGGCTGAAGTCGGACGCTTAACCGACTGAGCCACCCAGGCGCCCCAGATATGTTCTCACTTTAAAATTTAAACCCTCTTGAGACTCTCACATCTCTGTTAGCGATAAGACTAATCTTCCTCCTTATTTTCCCTTTTATCCGAGAGTTCTCAGATGTACTTTTAGGGGAGTCTTCTTAACGTAATTTTGACAGTAAAGTGAAAATAGTTCTTTGGAGGGGTGCCTGGGTGTCACAGTTAAGTGTCAAACTTTGGCTCAGGTCATGGTCTCATGGTCTGTGAGTTCAAGCCCTGCATCAGGCTCTGTGCTGACAGCTCAGAGCCTGGAGCCTGCTTCAGATTCTGGGTCTTCCTCTCTCTCTGCCCCTCCCCCACTCACGCTCTGTCTCTTTTTCAAAAATAAATAGACATCAGAGTAAATATAAACATAAAATAAATAGTCCATTCGACCTAGCTTTGCATTCTAGTTGTCCCATATACTGATTGTCACCTTTTATTGGTGACTTAATAGTGTCCTCACCTATTTTAATTTTTAAGTAACATTTGCCTACGTCTAGTGGTAATAGTAGCTATCTCCATCTCTGTTGTTTTATACCCTTAAGTTAACTCCACTTAGTGATTTTCAAACCTTTTTAATGCAGTGTTACTAACGTTCAATGTTGGTGGTGTTTAAAAATTTTAAATGTACTGTAGTATGGTATTTTGAGGGTTAAATGTGCAAAGATATATCAGGTGGTTTTAATTTTTAAAATGTACTGAGGTTTGGTATTTGAGTATTAAATGTGCAAAGACAGGTCACAGTTTATTGCTGGAAGAGCATTTTCCCTACCGATAATCTTGTGATCCAGGTTTGTTGATATCTATGTGTCTCTTAGGTCTGGGAATGAAACATGGCCTTTGCCCTTGAGGGGCTTATTCCTAATCAGGCCTACTTTATTGCTCCCCAGTATTCTTCCATTTTTTTCCTAAGTACTTTTCCATATATTTCTTTCTTCTTCCACTTCCTGCTGCTGCATTATTTTCAAAACCCCCATTTTAAACATGTCAAAATAGATAAATGGGATAGAGGTGTACTTTTCCTTAGTGATTTTCGCTTTTTACAAAACAAAATTTAAGTCCTGCCTTGGACTTAAACTTTTAAGTCCATTTACATTCTGGCCCATGATTATTCTTTACCCTTATCTCCTATTGCTGTCCTAAATGAGTTCTTTCTAACTAAATGAGTCCTGAAAAATGCCTGTAGCTCACATTTGGCACTTAGCATATGCTATTCTGTTGTTCATCTTTTGTATCCTATTTCTCCAGCTCTACTTTTTGCAGCAGGAAGGGGTATAGTATCTTTATCTGTCTTTGTATTCCAATGCCAGGTTCAATACCCTGGCCAAAGTAGTAGTTCAGCAGCTTAAAGTAAGCAAAAACAAATATAAATAGTAAAGAGAGCATCCACAGCAACACTGCCTTGAAAATTCTCTGGGATCAGTGAAACAGCTTACAAATGATAAATGATCTGTTAAGGTAAATATACTTGTAACACTATTTTGTATGCTTAGATCACCTGTCAAGAAAATTGTTTCTTTAAATTATTGTTCTAATGGGAATAAATATTAATAACTTACAAAATTTGTAAGCTATCATTCACCTGAAAATCTTATCATAGAAGAGCCTTCAGATAGGACAGCTTTAATGCATTAAGGCCATATTTCTTTAGGAACTGTTGTACATGTGCAGTTACTTAGATGTCAATATGAGGAATATGAGGGAGATGCATGAAACAGAAAATAGCTTTATTTTTTCAAAACTGCTACAGAAGTAGATGAAACTAAAATTGAATGAAGGAGAAACAAAGCCAATCAAGCCCTTAAGAGAAATTTAAAATATATTTTATATTAGTATAGTCACTCCAACTTTCTTTGACTACTGCTATGGTATATCTTTTTCCATTCTTTCATTTTGACCTATGTCTTTGTATTTAAAGTGAGTTTCTTAAAAAGCAGAATCAGACCTATAAATATAGAGAACAAACTGATGGTTGCCAGAGGGAAGGGGAGTGTGGGAGGATAGGTAAAATGGATAAAGGGGAGTGGGAGATATGGGCTTTCAGTTATGGAATGAGTAAATCACAGGAATAAGAGGCACAGCATAGAGAACATAGTAATATTCTAATAGCATTGTATGGTGACAGATAGTAACTATACTTGGGGTGAGCATAGCATAACATGTAGAGAAGTTGAATCACTGTTGTACACGTGAAACTAATGTAACATTGTGTGTCAACTATACTCAAATAGAAAATTAAAAAAAAAATTGAGTTTCTAGTAGACAGTATGTAATTCAGTGTTTTTGTAAAATCTAATCTGATGATCTTTTATTTAGTGTGTTTAGGTTATTTACATATAATTATTGATATATACCATTTTGTTCCCCATTTCCTGCCCTTTTTTCAATTATGTGAATATATTTAATATTCTACTTTAAATTCATCTATTGACCTTCTGACTGTATCTCTTTAAATTATGTTTTAGTGGTTGCTTTAGGCTTACTCTTGACAACTAGAAATGTGGCCAGTTTGAATGGAGACATAGGCTGTAAATGTAAAATACACACCAGATTTCAAAGACTTACTACCACAAAAAGAATACACAGTGTCTCATTTAATAAGTTTTTTTTTTTTTACTGGTTACATGTTGGATGTTAATATTTAAACATATTGGGTTAATAAAATATACTAGATTGATATTTTAACTTTTAAAATATGGCTACTAGAAAATTTTAAATTACATATGTGGCTCACATTGTATTTCTGTTGAACAGTGCTGCTCTAGGGATTATAATATGTATACTGAGACATTCACAATCTATGTGGAGTTAATATTTTTACCACTTAAAATGAATGTAGAAGCCGGACAACTTCCCCAGTGACCTTTATGTTAAAGTTGTTGTATGATTACTTGTATATGGAATGAAAATCCACCAGACAGTAATGTAATTTTTGCTTTCAGTAATCATATGTTTTTTAAAGAACTTAAGAGGAGAAAAGTAGTCTCTTATTTTAGCTCTTGACTATTTTCTTGTTCTTTGTTAACGAAATTTCAAGTTTCTCTCATTTCTCCTCAGCTTGAAGAATTTCCTTTAGTATATGTTTTAAAATAGCCTTGCTTTTTCTTTGTTTTTCTTAACTGAAAACTTTCCACTTTCATTTCTGATAGATTTCTTTATTAGATATAGAATTCTGGGTTGACAATTCTTTAGCACTAAACATGTCCGGCTTCTTGGATCCCATTGTTTCTGATGAGAAGTTTGCAGTAATTTGAATCATCAATTTCCTCTGTATGCTGTTTCTCTATTTTAAATATATATTTTTTTCTTTTACCTTTACTTTTTTGCAGTTGATTATGATTTGTCTGAGCATGTTTATCTTTCTTTTGAGTTAATCCTATTCGGTATGTCCTAAAATTTGTGAATTTTGAAATTTGGGAAGGTTTTGGAAATTATTTCTGCAAAAATTTGTTTATGTACCGGTCTCCTTCTCTTATTTTTCTAGAACTCAAATGGCAAAAATAGAACTTTGAATGTTGTCCAGAGGACCCCAAGACTCTTCATTTTCTTTCACTCTTTCACTTCTCTGTTCTTCAGATTAGATCATTTCTTTCTCACATTTACTGACTCATTCTTTTATATTTCCAGTCTGTTGTTGAAATCTTATTTCAGATACTGTATTTTTCATTTCTAAAATTTCCATTTGTTTCTCTATTTTTTTAAGTTTAATTTTTTTTTTAATGTTTATTTATGTTTGAGAGAGAGACAGAGCTTGAGCAGGAGAGGGGCAGAGGGAGATGGAATCAGAATCCAAAGCAGGCTCCAGTCTCTGAGCCATCAGCACAGAGATCATGACCTGAGCTGAAGTTGGAGGCTTAACCGACTGAGCCACCCAGGCGCCCCTGTTTCTCTATTTTTTTATAGCTACTGTTTCTCTCCTGAGAACTTCTGTCTTCCATTTATTACTTAAGTGTTAATACTTTTAATATCTAGTGACTTGGATTAAGATCTGTTTTCTTTTCCGACAAAGGGCTAGTGAATTCCAATCCTACTACTTATAACTGACTTTGTGACCTTAGACAAGTTACTGAATTTCATTGTATATAAGATGGAGATGTCTTTGCAAAATATTGTAAAGGCTAAATGAGATAACTTAGGAAATGTCAGAATGTAATAGCTAGAAATAGTATGGAAAACATACCCAGAAGTCCAGCTCCTGGGGCATTTGAAGCATTTATAATAAAATTACATTAGGAAAGAAGCCCAATATTTGCCCACGCCTGATGTGAATGTAAAAGAATGTTCTTTCTTTTTTTATTTTTAAAGTAAGTTTTCATTGTAAGTCATGTATTTCCAGATTAGAATAGTAATGTTTTATAGAAGTAGGATTGTGTAATGCCTTGTTATGTGTGAAATATTCATTTGAGAATACATTGATTATATACCTATGTAACATGAAATGGTATTTATCTGAGATAACTACCTAACAAGTTTAAGAAGTTCAGATAATAGGCAGAGCTGGAGTAAAGAGAGAGTGAATGTCTTGCTTACTACACAAACAATTGCTTTTTTTTTTTCAATACTTGTTTCACTATAGCAATTTGTACCAATTTAGAAAGTATTAGAGAGTGACAATTCTTGAGGAACCAAAGAGTTCCTCAAGACATTTAGCATCTGTACAAATTAGAGACTAATTTCTGGAGTTGAAACTATAATGTAAGTAAGGTTGGTAAAATTTTGTTTAAACAGAACAGAGGAGTATTTTAGAAGCAGTGTTTTGAACATTGTCCCTTTTTTCCCTGTTGTCATAGATGAAATCCCATTTCCATTCTTCTGCAACAAGCATTCGTATGCAGTCACTTATTGTCATTAATTCCTGTTCTTTAATTCTTAGGATTTGTTTCTTTATTTGCAGGTGTTCCCTGTGCTGTATATATGTTTTTGGGATGTGGGTTGACCAAGATTGCTGTTTTGGGTCGGGAGTCTTTCTAACATAGGACAAGGATTAAGTTAAAAATATAATTGACAGTGTTTCTGTTTTGGATTAGAAAAAAAGATAAAAAGATACCAGTTCTTCCTCTGCTTCCTGTACTTCCATCCAGGATGCCTTTCTTCTCTTGGCTGTTCTGCTTGTGAGAGGGTATGGTGTTGATCCCAAGGGCTCCTCCTGGGATAGTTCTCTTGGGAAGTTTGATTGTGAAATGAATCTCTTCTTTTTTTTGTCTTTAATAGGCATAATACTTAATCTTCTGAATGTAAACTCTGCTTTTCCACACTTGTTACTCTTCTCAAGGGACCTGTAATAAGCATTGAGGAATTACTGATAAAAAGAAACCAAAAATGTAAGAGCTTTAAGTTTGCCTCTATCACTTGAATTAGTTATATTATTGTGTTTTAGTAGATGGGGATGCAGAAATGGAGAGGAGAATCTTGAAGACAAGTGAAGATTGCAGTCAGCTCCCCTTTCTGTTCCCTCCACCATACGTTAAGCAGCGGTGGAGTTATTAAAGAAAAATTGCATAAATATTGAGTAGGTTTTTTTTAAAGTTTATTTATTTTGAGAGAGAGCATGTGCATGCACAAGCAGGGGAGGGGCATGGGAGAGGAAGAGAGAATCCCAAGCAGGCTCCACACTCTCAGCACAGAGCCCAATGTGGGACTTGATCTTAAGAACCGTGACAGAATTGCATGAATATATATTGAAATTATTGGACGACATAAGAGGATACTGCCCTATAATGTTTCTCATTTGAAGAAATAGTGGAAGCCTTTCATATGATTTATCAAACTCTTTATGGTAATGTATCCATGCACATAGAAAGCACTTGTTTTTTGTTTTTGTTTTTTGTTTTTTTAAATTTTTTTTAACATTTATTATTGAGAGACAGAGAGACGTAGAGTATGAGCAGGTGAGGGGCCGAGATGGAGAGACACAGAATCTGAAGCAGGCTCCAGGCTCTGAGCTGTCAGCACAGAGCCCGATGCGGGGCTCGGACCCACAAACTGTGAGATCATGACCTGAGCCAAAGTCAGACACTTAACCGACTGAGCCACCCAGGTGCCCCTTGTTTTTCTTTTTAAAATAAAGTATTGTGGGGTGCCTGGGTGGCTCACTCAGTTAAGTGTCTGACTCTTGATTTCAGCTCAGGGCATGATTTAATGGTTGTGAGAGTGAGCCCCGTGTCAGGCTCTGTGCTGTGTTTGGAGCCTGCTTAAGATGCTCTCTCTCCCTGTCCCTCTGCCCCTACCTCCCACATGTATGCATGCTCTGTCTCTCAAAAGAAATAAAGTATTGCATCATAGATGTATTCTCATAGAGTGGACACCTGTCACATAAGAGTGTAACCCAATTGGGGAGTGAACTGTAGTGCCTTTCTTACCCCAAACAATGACAAACTGGTCAGCTCCATACCATTAGTAGGGTATTGGAACTGATCTATTTCTACACTGCCCTAGAATTTAGTGGGGTTGCGGGGCGCCAGGGTGGCTCTGTTGGTTAAGCCTCTGACTTCGGCTCAGGTCATGATCTTGTGGTTCATGAGTTCAAGCCTTGCATTGGGCTCTGCTGTCAGCACAGAGCCTGCTTCAGATCCTTTGTCCCTCTCTCTCTACCCCTCCCCTGCTTGCTCTCTCTCTCTCAAAAATAAACATTAAAAAAAAATACTGGAAAAAAAAGAATTTAGTGGGGTTGTAAAATTGTGCCTGTTGCTTTTAATCTCTCTGTCTCCATGGGCTATAGAATACACGATCTTTTAGTGTTACAGAAATGTAGGAACCAGAAATAGATAATTCAAATACCTCCTCTCAAGCTTATCAGTGGTGATATAACCGTGGGTGGCTTCTGTGTTGGTGATAGTATAGAACCATTGGAAAGACAGACTATGAAGGTGTCAGTGAAGCCATACCTTTGTTAAAAATGTTAACAATTTATGTTCTAGCCCAAAATTGTTTTTTCATGTTAGTCTTTACTTTTAAAACATTTTAAATTTTACTAACATATGTTAAAATTGACCTTTTTTGGGTGTGTAGTTCTGTGACTTTTAATACATGTATTTGTATTACTACCATCAGAGTCAGGATTTAGAATGGTTCCATTACCTCCAAAAAGCTCCCTCATGCTATCTTTGTAGTTAAACCTTTCTCAAACCTTTCTCAAATTGTTATCAGGTGACCACTGATAACAATTCTTTATCATTACAGTTTTTACCTTTTGCGAATATCATATAATAATGCAACTGTGTAGTATGTGACCTTTTGGGACTGGCTTCTTTCAGTATATTGTCTTTAAGATTCATTCAAGTTGTTGAGTGAAGCTCTGGTCCATTCCTTTTTTCTGTTTCTGTTTTTGTTTTTATTTTGGTTGAGTAGTATTCCATTGTATGGCTGAATGCACCATAGTTCGTTTATTTAGATTATATCTAGTTTATCAGTTCTTTCTTATTACTATCTTTGGTTTTGGTATCAGGGTAGTTGGGAAGTTTTTATCTTCCATTATCTGGAGGAGATTGTGTTGAACTGGTATTGCTTGTTTAAATGTTTAGTAAAATTCACCAGGGAAATTATGTGGGCCTAGGGATTTCCTGTTTTGGGAGGACTAGATTTAATTTCTTTAAACAGTACTAGGGCTATTCAGTGGTATTCTGCTTAGTTTCGCCAGAGGTTTAAATTTCATTGATTTTTTTTCCCCTAAAGAATGGGGTTTGGGTTTCATTGATTTTTCTGTTTTTCTGTTTTCAATTTCATTGATTTCTACTCTATTTCCTTCCTTCTGCCTGCTTTGTTTACATTTTTATTTAATTTTAGTTTAGTTTTTTAACATAGAAATTTAGGTCATTGATTTGAGACCTTTTCTGACCTTTGATGCAGTCATGCTTTCGCTACATCTCATGTATTTTAACTATTGATATATTTGGATTTAATTCTACCATTTTATTTTTTTGGTTCCCTGTTTTCTTCTGTAACCTCTTTCTTTGGATTATTTGAACATTTTTTAGTATTCCATCTTAATTGTGTTTTTGCCTATATATCACTTTTTTAATGATTACTCTAAGGATTGTAATATGTCCATTTGTTGTTCACAGTTTCCTTAGAATCAGTATTTTATCATTTCAGGTGAAATACAGAAATCTTATCACCCTGTAGGTCCTTTACCCTTTTCTCTGTATGTTGTAATTGTCTTGTGCTACATTTACATGCATTGGAAATTCTATTAGAAAGTGTTGTGATGTTTGCTTTTAATTGCCAAACATTTTAAAGAATTCAAGAGGAGGATAGTTAGTTATATTTATCCAGATATTTATCACTTCTGTTGCTCTTTTTTCATTTCTCATGTTGTATTTAAGGATGATTTCACTAGATTGAGGATTCTAGGTTTACAGTTCTTTTCTATTTTAAGCACTTCAAGAATATTGTTCCACTTCCTCTGGTCTGTGTAGTTTCTTTTCTTTTTCTTTTTTTTAAGATTTTATTTTTAAGTAATCTCTACACTTGATGTTGGGCTCCAACTTAAAACCTCGAGATGAAGAGTCACATACTCTTCCAACTGAGTCAGCCAACTGGCCCTGGATAAATGTAGTTTATGATGAGATGTCACTAGTTATTCAAATCATTAACCCACCTTCCCCTCATAATTAATTCCTTGTTTTTTCAGTCTGCTTGCAAGATTTTTTTATTTGTAACTTTTAGCAGTTTGACTGTGATATGTCTAGGCATGATCATTATCCTGTTTGGAGTTTGTGAGACTCTTGAATTTAGAGGTTTATATATCTTCACCAAATTTGGGAGTTTCTGGCCATTATTTCTCTTCGTCTTCCTTTTTTTGTGCTGCACTCATTTTCCTCTGCTCGGACTCTTGATGTGAATGTTAGGGTTTTAGTGTTCTCCCACAGGTCCCTGAAGCACTGATAGTTTTTTCAATATTTTTTCCGTTGTTCACATTGGGTACCTTCTTTTGATCTGTCTTCAAGTTCACTGACTTTCTGCTATTGAGTCCAGTATATTTTCTATTTTAGTTATTGCATTTTTCAGTTCTAAAATTTCCATTTGATGGTTCTTTACGTATTCTTCTTTTTTTTTTTTTTTTTGCTGTGACTTCCCAGTTTTCAATTTGTTTTAAGAATATTTGCTCTTGAGCATTTTTATACCTGCTTTCAAGTCTTTGTCAGATAATTCATCCAGTGCTCTAATATCTGTGTTATCTTAGTGTTGTTTCTGTTGATTCTTTTTTCCCACAGGAGTTTTGAGATTTTTCTGTTCTCTCTGCCAAGTAATTTTGGGTTGTGTTTTGGAGATTTTGAACATTATGATATGAATCTTGGTGTCTTATTTAAATGTTATGGAGAATGTTGAGATTTTTGCTTGGACAGGTAGTTGATTCAGTTGGATTTTAGGCCACAAGCTCCAACCAGCTTTCTTTAGGTTGCAGTTTTAATTTGTTCTGTTTTCAAAAGCTTTGCAGTACTATTTGGATTTTTCCCATATGTGTACTACCCAGTAGCCAATCTGACCTGCATGGGGGTTTATCCTATATTTTAGTCTTCAGAGCCTCCAGTATGCTACTTAGGGTTAAATCTATAGGTTTGCAGCTTAGGGGTGACCTAGGAGTTCATAAACAACTTATAAGTTGCTAAGTGCTTTCCTCTCTGTTATGTCCATGGTATTTTCTAGGTCCCTGGGACCTCCCCCCCCCCCATCCCTTTTGTATCCTCTGGCTAGAAACCCCAATCTTCATTTCATTTGTTCCACTGTGGTGCGTATTTTCTACAGTTGTATCTGGAACCAAGTGCCAGAAGACAGGAGAAAAATTGAAATTATTCCAGTTTCTTCAGTCAGTGAAGATGGTCCCTTTCCTTAAGAGTTTTAGGCTCCTGCTGGCTCTGCTGTTGCCACTGTTGCAGCTGTCACCGTTAAGACTGCTTGGGAATTGGGTTGTGGGGAGTGAAGAACAGAAGAAAGAAGAGATTTCCCTTACTCTTTCTTTTTTTTTTAAATTTTTTTTTTCAACGTTTATTTATTTTTGCGACAGAGAGAGACAGAGCATGAATGGGGGAGGGGCAGAGAGAGAGGCAGACACAGAATGGGAAACAGGCTCCAGGCTCTGAGCCATCAGCCCAGAGCCTGACGCGGGGCTCGAACTCACGGACCGCGAGATCGTGACCTGGCTGAAGTCGGACGCTTAACCGACTGCGCCACCCAGGCGCCCCAGTCCCTTACTCTTTCTAAGCAGTTAGGGGACTCCTTTTCTACTCTTTGGATAGAAATAGAGGGCTTTTTCCTAGAGCTTTTGCTTTCTCCATTGTTACCAACAGCCACTTTCTGGATTTTAGGCTCCGTTAAGCCCAGGCTGGGGCAAAACTGGATGGGAAAAATTAAAAGCCCACTACCAGTTTGGTAATATATCAGATTCTGGGCTCTTCCCCAGTCTACCTGCTATTATTTACTTTCTAAATTTCAATTAGCTGCTCCATTTATTCTGTCTGGGTTTTATAGTTTCAGTCAGTGAGATTAACAAGGTGGAATGTGCTTACTCCATTTTACTCAGAATCAGAACTTCTCAGTTTACTTACCAATTTTGGAATGTAATGGCTACTTGAATCTCATTATTTCGGTTAAATATGGTTTGTCAGTTACATTTTTTTTTTTTTTTTTTTTAGTATATGTGTGATCTTGTGTGTAACAGTGTAACCTCTGTTGAGGAGATGATGTTACATTAAATGTAAAAGGAAATAGGAAATTTAATTTCTCTTTTAGAGCATAGCGTTCATGAACTCTTAATTTTCCATAATTATTTAACATTTGAAAAACTGTTTTCCTGTTTTCAGTTTAATCTATATTTTCTGCCTGAGGATTTCCGGCTTGCCTTTCACTTTGGAGATGTTTTATTCTTTATTCATTGTAACCTTTTAAAAATGCTTTGTTTCAATAATTAAGTTATAGGTCACTGTAAAGCTTAGTATGAGGTGGCATACCTCGTATTAGTTGACTCTTTTGGCTCTCACATGTTGCAGACACTGCACAAGAATTTTAGAGACATTCTGAAGCATATCTTCACTTCCTAGATTGCTATGTGAAGCTGATTTTGTTATAAGACTGGTAAGTGTAGATGACTTCATCTTTTTTATTTTCAGTTTACTTGCTAAGCAACAAGATACGAGATTATTTGTTCATCAGTGAATAGTGCTTGGAAAACAAGCTTTTTTTCTGGATAGAGGCCTAGAACCAAGGAATTGAATATGAGGTTCCTAGAAATTCCTGTTGTTGATCAGCTGCTTACAAGCAACCAAGTCACTAATAATCTTCTCAAAAACTGACCCAGAAAGTATTTCTAGGGACCAATGTGCAGTAGTAACTTAAAGCAGAGCTCGTGGCTTATCTGTTCAGGCTGCTGTAATAAAATACCACAAACTGGGTAGCTTATAAGCAATAGAAATTTATTTCTCATAGTTCTGGTGGCAGGAGGGTTGGGTGAGGGCCTCTTCCATGTCACAGACTTAACCCTTGCATCCTCGTGTGGTAGACTGGGCTTCGGATCTCTCTTAGCCTCATTTATAATACAGGCCCTAATCTCATTCATGAGGGTTCTACTTTTTATGACTTAAGCACTTTTGAAAGGCTCCACTTACTAACATCATCACCTTTAGGAGTTAAGATTTCAGCATATGAATATGAATATGAATTTTAGGGGATGCAAACATTCAGACCATAACAGCGTGTAAATGAGCCCACTAAAACTAAAATTGATTCAAAGTATTGCATTTCATATCCATTTCAGTTTTACTGTTGATAGTTATAAAGTTCGGGTGAAATTGAAGCTATAGGTAGAAATGAAAATTTTGTTGCTGTTTTTGTAAATTTAGATACCATAATTTGTTGGTTCTTTATTGTACTTTCTGGTCAAAAATTTTATTTTTAACTGAAAAAAACGTGATGTTGAAAAAATACATAACTGTTGTCAGCATGAATAAAGAGAAATTGGTGTGTTAAAAGAATGAACATTTTGTTTATTAAAGACCTGTTATATTTTTAAATTTATGATGTTCAGTTAGCTAATTCATATACTCGGATAATTGCATTGAAATGTATTATTTTATAAAATTTGAAGAAAAAGATACTTCTATCAGTATGTATGTCCCAACCATTAATCTGAAAAACTTTTTTGGAGGATAAGCCTTCATGGTGTGGGTTCAGGCACAGTGGTGTCTTTTATGTTTGCCTGATGGTCATTTCCGTATAGGAAGTCTAACATCGTGAGAACTTCAGCTTACCTGTGTATCCTTTCTTTGTTTTGAAAATTAAAATTCTGTCATGTTAAAATTGGTAATTCCAGTTCTGAGTCCTTTAAGGATGGAAATGCCACAGTGGTACAGAATGGTCAGGGGGTTAGAAAAATATACTTTTAAATCTTTTGGTCTCAGTTGGGAAGCCTTTTTTACAAATGCACATATGTTGCAAGGATTTGGTGTTCATTATGTGCTCCTGTTAAATCTTGTGCTTACCCCCATTACAGCACCTGGGTACTGCATTGTAACTGTTGGTTTCTGTTTTTGTTTTTGTCAGGTGTGTCAGTATGGAAGACCTAATGGTACCTAGAAAATAGGGGCACTGACTAAATATTTATTGAATGAAAAAATAAGTTAAAGACAAGCTGTAGGAACGTGGGGAGTCTGGTGTAGGCCTATTTGAAAAAAGAGGGGAAAAAAGTGATTACTGGTTAAGTGTACTTAAGATCTGGAGTTGAGGAAGTAATTTAAATTCTAGTAGTTGTTAAATTTCTGTATGTTTTTCTAAATTGTCTTCATAGGTGATATGACCGTCTATTAGTTGGGGTAGATTTTTTCTAATTCTCCATTACATTGTTTTCAATTGATTTTTTTCCTGTATGCTGAAATGTGACTTCTTGTGCTTCTCTCACTAAACAAAATGTTATTATTATTTTTGCCTCCATTACCTGTTTGTATCTTCATATGTGAAGGCATAGGCTTAACTGTGTCATGCATTCTAAATAAATTATCACATTCAGGGCCCTCTGGAATAAATCATTCTTTATATTTTGTTGTTCTCTTTTATTCTAAACCCAAGATAAATATGGGAACAGCTGGGTGAAAGTGAAGTAAAATAGGACTGATTTTCATAATTCCCTCCGCAGAATCATTTGATGGAAAACTGATTGCATAACTGCTTGACCTGAAGAATTGTAAAGGTAAGAGAGCTTGTGAATATTTGTATATATATAAAAATATATTTTTATTTTTATATACATGGTTTGCTGGAGTTGCCATATTAAAACTGCTTAGTAGTGTTTTATCTCCTGTAATTATATAAAATAGGAAATATGATACAAAAATCCTAGGATTATTTTTTTGGAGTCCTAAACTTTGTCTTGCTTCAACCTTTTTACTTCTAGATAAATAGGAATTTTGATAAATACTGTCAGTATAGAATACAGAATGTATTTATCCTTGTATAAGATCTGTTTGAAAAGCAATTTGACAATTTAAATTTTGTGAACTTTTTACTCTTCACATTCGTTCTATATGTGGATATTTGAAATACAGAAGTTTTTTTAACAATGAAAATCTGTTCTTAGAGCATATAGGTTTACCAATCTTATATCTTATGGTATACCTAAGATTTTTGGGGTAGGGTGGTGTTCATGTTCTTGTGTTTGTGCCTCTGTGCTATTTGTTGAGTTCTTTTTTGCTAGTCTTGCTGCTTGGCACTTTAAAAGGATTATGTGATTATGTAATTTAGTCCTCATAATGACTGGTTACTACTGTTATCTCCATTTGATAGATGAGGAAACAGGCTTAAAGATGTTAAGGTCACTCAGCTAGTAAGTGGCAGACTAGTTGAAATTTGAACCTAGGGGCGCCTGGGTGGCGCAGTCGGTTAAGCGTCCGACTTCAGCCAGGTCACGATCTCGCGGTCCGTGAGTTCGAGCCCCGCGTTGGGCTCTGGGCTGATGGCTCGGAGCCTGGAGCCTGTTTCCGATTCTGTGTCTCCCTCTCTCTGCCCCTCCCCCGTTCATGCTCTGTCTCTCTCTGTCCCAAAAATAATAAATAAACGTTAAAAAAAAAAAAAAACTTTAAAAAGAAATGAAATTTGAACCTAGACAGGTTTCTTTGTAAAACCTGTACTTGAAGGGACATTCCTGTCTCTATACTGAACAGTACTAGTGTTAAACCTCCAGCAACCAACATGTAGGTTAGGGATATTTTAAACAAAAACTTGTCAGAATAGCCCATTAGAAGCAAAGAAGTGTACTTACAAAGTCTAATAAAATTATACAGTAGAAATCGGGTAGAAAAAACAAAACTTTGGGAGCATTTTGTAAGGGACTTAAAAATCAACAGTGACAGTGTAGGACTGAGTTGATTATGTAGCAGAGAGACTGGAAAGGAAATAATTATTAAGCTGAAGGAGTTCATTGCCTTAACCCTACTCTGAAGTGAATTAGTTGGAGGCACTAGAGCAAATATCTGTGATAGTTTAAGCCAGAATGATAAAATTAATGTAGATAAATCAACAAAATCACAGAGCCTTCAGGGGAGTTTTAAAAGGAACTCAAGGACAACATTGCAGAACCATTGACTCAGATGTGTAATAAGTAACTGTTGTGCCAGAGTATGGGTTGAATATGAATGTAGATAGATAATTGCCTATGCTTAAGAAAGCTTGAAGAGTTCTCTGCAATGAGGGACTGAGCCACATCTGTAAACTTTCTATGGGAAGGGCCAAAACGTAGTTACCTTAGGCTTTGCAGAGTATATGGTTTCTGTCGTAACTATTCATCTCTGCCATTGTAGTGCAAAAGCAGCCTTGGTCAATATATAAAGGAATGAGCATGGCTGTGCTTTAACAAAACTTTATTTACAGAAATACTCAACCAGTTTTTTGACCACTGGTCTACCATAATGGATACTGTCCCTCCCTAGACATCAATAAAAAATAGCCTTCCTATGGTTTCTTCAGCTGAAAATAACATTATCAAAGGGAAGATCAAATTTTTGAGTAGATGATTGGAAGGCTCTTAATGCCTTTATTTAAGACTGGAAATGGGATGGAAGATCCTGCATTTAATAGTAATGGTTCACATTTAAATGCTTATTACTGCTAGACAATGTCATGAGCACAAGTTTGCCTGACACCAGTGCCCAAGTCATTAATCACTGTAATATACCACTCAGAGTACCTTACGAAATACCCGCTCTTTTTTAATTGAATTTTTTGGACAGAGGATCGAATTTGGGTACTGGTTTATCTTGGATAGAAGATTGGAAATAAAGGAGAAAGAAAAATAGAGTATCTGAGAGAGGTTCTGGGAGTCACTGGATTCTCTGAATACCTTAGCCATGTGAATCAGCGTAGTATTTATATTTAGCATCTTCATGAAGATGTCCTTGGCATAAGTATACCCAACACAGGGCAACTCTTACTTTTTCCCAATATCCCTTTCAGACCTGGCTCCCATTTATCATATCTGTGCCCTTCATAATGGCAGGATTGGGTTTGGAAGTGGGGTGGGAAATAGAGTTAAACTGCCTCATAGCCTTTCATATGCCTTCTTTATTTGTACCCAAAGGATCTGATTGCACTTTTTTTTAATAAAACTTTTTTTAACGTTTATTTGTTTTTGAGAGAGAGCGTGAGTGGGGGAGGGGCAGAGAGAGAGGGAGATAGAATCTGAAGCAGGCTGCATGCTTTGAGCTCTCAGCACAGAGTCTGACCTGGGGCTTGAACTCAGGAACTGCAAGATCATGACCTGAGCCAAAATCGGATGCTTAACCAACTGAGCCACCTAGGCACCCCGCCTTTTTTTTTTTTTTTTTTTTTTCTTTTTTTTAATTTTTAGAGAGCGTGCAAATGCGAAAGGGGCAAGGGAGAGAGAGAATCTCCCGATGTGGGTTTTGATCCCATGACCCTGGGATCATGACCTGAGCAGAAATCTAGAGTTGGATGCTCAACTGACTGAGCCACCCCCTGCCCCTGATTGTACTCTTTTGACAGAATATTAGTAGACTGGATCAATTTAGTTGTTACTCAGAAATGTTATTTTGTATTTTTTCAGTCTTGTGTTTGCCTTTGTCTTTCACTTCTGTCTAGGGAAAACAAAGAAATGGGCAATTGACATTTTTATTACTCTTCCCTATTTTTCTGTTCTTATTAGCACTAATAATAATGATGATAATAATAATAGCCATTTATTGCATGGCAGTGGAGCTGGGATTTGAATCTAGGTCTAAGTCTTAACTAGGATGTTGATATCTTTAGATACCATGGACTTGCTTGAAGGACAGTAGGGAGGAAGCAAGAAGAGCGAGGTTTGAAGTTGAACTGGAGAGGGAAGAAATTCTGTTTTGTAGTAGATGGAAGGAAACAGGTTTTGGAAGAGAAAGAGGAGGAGGAGAAGGGAAGGATAGGAATTTTAAATGGAGCTAGCCACGGCTAAAATGTTTGGTTTCTATTACCAGGAACCTCTGGTCCCTTACCTGATTCCTTGAAACTGAGGTGCTTCAGTGACTACTACGATAGAAAATACACTGTTAGCATCTCACCTGTAACTTGAAACCATTTTCTATTATAGAGGATGGTAGTTATATCCTAGGGCTGTGCTGTACAGCACAGTAGCCAGTAACCACATTGGATTACTTAAATTTAAATTAATTAAAACCTAAATAAAATGAAAAATTTAATTCCTTAGCTGTACTAGACTCATTTCAAGTGCTTGATTGAACAATTCCCCATTGGGCAGTCCTGTTCTAGAGAACTGAACTCTCTTCTGCACTGCTGTTAACTTGAATGCACTGTAATGGCTGGCCTGGGATTCTCACTTCCATGTATTCCAAGGTTTGTGTGGGAGAATGAGTTTTGAGTTCCTGAAAACTTATTTCTATCAGTGCTTTTTTTTTTTTTATTCCATGTCTAAAAGTTGATGGCTTTTATGATAAATTTTTTAAATTAAGTCCTTCTTCCTAAACTTTTTATGAACATATTTGGAGTAGTATTTCAAATACATACAGAAGCAATATATAATGAAATAAAAAGGGTAACCTGGAAGATATAATTAAGATCATTATGTTAGGGGGACACCGGGGTGGCTCAGTAAGTTGGGTGTCCGACTTCGGCTCAGGTCATGATCTCACGGCTCTCGTGGGTTTGAGCCTGGTTGAGCTGTGCACTGACAGCTCAGAGCCTGGAGCCTGCTTCAGATTCTGTCTCCCTGTCTCTATGCCCCTCCTCCACTCACATTCTGTCTCTCTCTCCTTCAAAAATAAATAAACATTCAAAAAAATTTTTAAAAAGATTATGTTACGGATCTTGGAAAGGTGGAACCTGGAAGAGACATTAAAGATTGAAATTTGTAAATTAAAGTCCTCTGAAAAGTAAACAGAATTAACCTAAAGCCAAGAATGAACAACCATTCTTTGAAATTTATTTGAGGTAAACCAAAATTAAAAGAAAATTTGGTTTAATTTATAGATAATTAATTTACCAGACTTAGCCAAACTCATAAGTAGTCTAGGTAGAATGTGACATGATTAAGAGTCATAAATAGTTAATATCATGAAATTGAGTTATATCTAACTTTTTGGGTAACCACAAGGAGGGATAGTCTTGCCGACCTACAGCTTATCTCTTAGGTTTTTTTACTGACCACAGATTTTACTGGCTTAGGACCATGAGTCTGTATTGTATTCCTATGCTCGCTTTACTGGAAATTTAAAGCAAAATAGGTATTAAAAACCATGGATTCTTAGATTAAAAACTGGAATCTAGGCAGATAGAACAAATAAAAATGAACAAGTTAAAAGTTTATAAGTTGTTGAACTAAAACTTGTTGACTTTTATCTAGTGAAATTCTAAAACCCTTATCATTTTGAATGAATAAACTGGTAATGTGGCATAATTATTTTAAGTTATGACAGTAGTTATTTCATAATGTATTCAAGAAGAAGCACATAACTTGTAAGAATTTGGAACACAGTTTTTAAAGCAGATTTCTGACTTGAGGAAGGGCAGTCTGTAACTGATAAACTGTTGCTTATGTACTTCTTTGCATGAGTTAAAATAGAGAAGACAGTATTTACTGTAAAATTTTAATTATAATTTATATGTTAATATAAAAATACAAGCTTAATATTATTAAGGATGGAAATGTGAAAACAGCATAGATTAGACTATCGAATAGGACATAAATTATTTAGCTACATAAAGGAATGGTATATTGCATCTTTTGAGAACTGACTAGAACTTTAAAATATTCTTTTAATTTTCAAATTAACGTTTTATCACATTTAATTAACTCTCAACTTAAATATTTTTTATTCTTAGATATTTAGGATGCCAGGGGAGATGGTATGGTATGAATTTCCTCAAATAAAGATTATACTCAAATATAGATCATACCAGGAGCTCAGTATGCCTGTAAAATCAGTTAAGTTGGGACTTTGTCTAGAACAATGTTTCTCAGGCTTTAACATAGATAATGAATCAGGTGTAAATCTTGATAAAATGCAGATGCTTATTCACTAGGTCTGGAGTGGTGCCTGAGGTATCCTGCTTTTGTAACAAGTTGTCAAGTGATAATGAATTGATGAAGTGATTCTGAATGAATATCAAGTAGAGTAACCTATGACTATCTGAATATTTTTAAAGTAATCTTCTGTCAATTCCACTGTTGTGGTTGCTCAGGTCAGAATACTTTAGAATTATCCTACAGTCTTACTCTCTAACACATACTCGCATTCAGTCTGTCTAAAATTCTGATGACTGTCTTTTGAAAATAGTTGGAATTTGATCACTTTTCATCACCATTGCTACTATTCTGATATAGGCCACTGTCCCTTCCTAGATGACTAGTCTCCTTGCTTTTTCCTTGGCCACCACCTCTGCTTAAAACCTGCTACTGGCCCATGTCACTCAGAGAAGAAGCCAATGTGTTTACCTCAGCCTTTAAGGTGTTGCATGATCTTATTACCTCTCTGTCCTCATCTGCTACTTTCCCCATTTTTCATTCTGTTCTAACTACACTTGTCTCCTTGTTTTTCCTTGAACATATCAGACCTGTCCCCCTCCCCCTGCCTTTAGACTTTCATATTTGCTGTTCTTTTCTGCCTAGAATGCAGATCCTCTGGGTATTCACATAATTTTCTTTCTTGCTTCTTTCAGATTGCCAGTTAAAATGTCACATTATCAGAAAAGTTTTCCCTAAATACTTTGTATGAAATAACAGCTTCTCCACTCTCTCACTTATTAACCACACTAAGTGTATATTTATTTTATAATTGTATTATTTTATTTTCCTCAGCATCTCAGCATACTAGATATTTTAGTTTGTTTATTGTTTCTCTCCTACTTGAATGTAAAGGCAGGAATTTCTGTCTGTCTTGTTCAGTGCTATACTTAGACACTGACTAGAGTATACCTATGGCACTCAGTAAATCTTTGAATAAAAAAAAAAAAAAGCCCACAAGAAAGTCTTTGGACGTCTTTCTACCTCCCTTCAGAATAGCCCATTCCATTTGAAGGTTACTGCTGACCTTCTCCTTAAGCTTTCTGTTCTTCCAGGCTGACCATTCTACTACTTTTCGTTTTTTGTGTATGACATAGTTTCCAAGGCTGTTAGCCAGTTTAGTCCTCTTTCCTGGACATTTATCATTTTGTTGTTTCTAAACAACAGCATCAGAACTAAAACAAACGTTGCAAATGTACGCTGAGGGGGAAGTTTTCTCGTTTTTGACTTTCTGCCTTTATTAAGGCAGACTGTTATTAAATTAACTTTAAATTTTTTTTTAATGTTTATTTATTTTTGAGAGAGACAGAATGCGAGTGGGTTAGGGGCAGAGAGAGAGGGAGACACAGAATCCAAAGCAAGCTCCCAGACTCCAAGCTGTCAGCACAGAACCCAACGAGGAGCAGTGAGATCATGACCTGAGCCGAGGTCAGACGCTCAACGACTGAGCCACCCAGGTGCCCCTAAATTAACTTTTTAAAGTAATTCTAATCCTCACCGATTCTGGCTTTTTCATTCTACTAAAACCTCTAAATCATTCTTCTATGTTCTTATCTTCTGCTTTATAGTTGGTTTTTGAACCAAAGTATGGGTCTTTGCTTTTCTGCTTATTTAGCCTAGAAGAGAATTTTCCTGGGCAATACATACGTAATACAAAAATTACTTCATATAAATATGGGAGAATCATAACTGGTGAGATTGGGGATTTCTTGTGCCTAGATATTCCAAAATGTATTTGAACAGCTCATTGTAATAATCATGTGTCTTGCATCAATTCAAGAAAAAATTCTGAGTTGACTTAAAAAATAATTTAACCTCATAAACTTGTTCCCCTTGACTAACAAATTAATTTCCTTCCCCATGTTTCTCATTTTGCCTCTTGTAATCACCATTTTCTTAGTCTCTAGGCCAGCATAATCTTTGACTCCTTCCCTGTATTTATTTAGTCACCATATCTCAGATTCTTCAGTTTGCTAATTCTTTGCTTTTCCATTCACTTCACAGCCAGTTACTCTAGCTATGCAAATCTCTCTGGTTCTAATCTCTCCCTGCTCTAATCCATTTTTGTGCTTTGCTGGCAGATCATTCTTATAAAATATTTATTTATTTACATCACTTTTATCATTTTCAGTCTTCTTCAGAGGAATCTATTAAGACTGGATCTAAACTTTTCAGTCATTGGAGATCATCTGTCCCTACTTGATTTACATTGTTCTGCTTATCGCTTTACTTACCCATTACTGTAGTCTTTCAGATGAACTTCATGGCATATATTGCTCCTGTATGTCTACAGTCCTCTCTCTCATACTTTTATGCACTTACTCTTCTTGTTCTTGTCAGATTGGCCTAGTTAAATGCTGTTTTATTCCTTTATACTATGTTGTACCTTAAATGCCTTAAGCTCCTCAACACACATAACCTATTACCTTCAATGAAAACTCCAGTTCAAATTGATCTCTTTTCCCTAAGCTCCAATTATATTTATGCCTGTACCACAAAATTTATCATTTAGTCTTTGTTGCTTAATACTTGTATAAGGTTTTTACTTGAAAGACTGTGCTTGATGGCAAAGAATATAAAAGAGTACTGGATTATCGATAAAATTTACTGTCTTGGCTTGTACTGTATTCTTTTATGTGTAAAGTAATTTCTTACAGTTCTGGGTTTTTGTTTCTGTTTTTCATTGATATTGGGAGAAGGCAAACATAAAAATTCTCTATTTTAATTCATCCTATAGGATACCCTTTTTCAAGGAGAAATGAAGAAGAAAACTGTATATACCCTAAATGTGGGAGATCAGGAGTATGAAGACATGGAAGGTAACCTTTTATTTTTTATAAAGCTTGTGTGTGGAAAGTAAAACTTAGTGTTCTAGCCTGTTCATTTGTATGCATTTCAAAATACAAGGAGTTTTTTGTTTTCACTTATTTTTATCGTTCTTAAATTCTGAAATAATCTTCCTGAATAAGAAGTGCACACATTTTTTACTCCTCTTCCCATGTCTTATTTTTGATTGGCCAAGGTTTTTGGTTTGTTTCAGCTCTTTCTTTTTCCCCTTAAATTTTTATTCCCTACTGGTCTTACAATATACCTTTTTTGGTTTTTGATGTTGAAATCTTTGTTGGTTTTTAAAATAGCATTGATCTTTTCCTCTGCTTCTAAAATTAATATTTGAATATTAATTGTTAATAGGAGAAGAATTAGAACACTTTAACTCTGATCATTCTACTCTTGATTTATAGGTTATAGTCATCCATTATTGATTTTTTCAAGCACCACAAATTAGTTGACATTTTAATATAGATAGTGTTTGGGGGAATTTCTTCTTCCATGTCTTTTTTTCTTCCTGAGAAAGACTTCTAAGTTCTTTTAGTGAAAGTATGTTGGTGGTAAACTTTAAACTTTTTGTATTTATTTTATTTTCTTCAAAACTGTTCAAAGATAGATATATAATTCTGGATTGATTTGTTTCTCTTAGCACTTTGAAGATATTATTTAACCATTTTCTGGTTTTCTTTTCTTGCTATCAAGAAATCTCTTTTCAGGCAGACAGCTTCTCCTCTGCTGTCCTGTCTGCTGCTCCCTTGGGGTGTATTCAGTAAACTTCTATCTCCTTTGTTCTGCCCTCAGCTGAATCCTTTCACTGCCTTTGCCACTGGCTTCTACCCAGTTATTGCCCCAAATTTGAGGGCTCCCATCTGATTGGACAGACACCTCGTTTAGACACCACAGGAACCCTAAAGACATGAGGAAAGAAGCTGGCAGCACACAATTCCTTTTAAAGCTGGCTAGATCCTGTATTTCCCTATAAAACCCCCCAGTCTCTTCCTCAGGGCAGCCTTGAAGGTTTTTTGAAGTCTTAGACTGCTTCCTTTGCCTGCCAAAGTAATAAACTATTTTTTCCTTCTTAATAAAAAAAAGAAAAGAGAAATCTCTTTTCAGCCTAATTGTCAGTCCCTTATAGATGATCTGTCCATTCCCCCATTTGACTTTTTAAAGTTTATTTATTTTGAGACTGAGCATGCACATGTGCCCAGGGGAGGGGCAAGAAAGCTGGAGAGAATCCCAAGCAGGCGCACTTGGGGCTCAGTCTCATGAACTGTGAGATTATGACCTGAGCTGAAATCAAGAGTTGGATGCACCTGTGGACCCCACATTTTACTTCTTAGATCTTTTTTTTTAATTTTATTATTTTTTAAAATTTATATCCAAATTAGTTAGCATATAGTGAACAATGATTTCAAGAGTAGATTCCTTAGTGCACCTTACCCATTTAGCCCATCCTCCCTCCCACAACCCCTTTCTTCTTAGATCTTTTTATCTTTGATGTTGTACTGATTTGCTACATTTTTTCTGGCATGGATTATTTTTATGTTTCTTGTAGCATACCTATATGTCCTTTATCTGTTAGATCTTTTTTGTTTACTTTCTCCTTTCTCAGCCATTACTGCTTTAACTATGCATATTGGGCTTCAATTAGTGTGTTAGACTTTGTTCTGACCTCATTTCACACTCTTCTTTCTCCTTTTATGTCTCTTACTTTTCTCAAATTTCTTCCAGTTCACAAATATTCTTTCCTTCTGGGTCTAACATGGTGTTTAATTATTCTGTATGGTACTTGAAAATTCTTATATTTGAAGCCAATGGGTATCTAAGTACATTTATAGTTAATAAGTATAATGTATAAAATATTAATATAAAAAATAAATCTAAGTAAATTCTTATTTCTGCGATTCTTACTCAAGGCAACTTATTTTGTTAGGTTTGGTATTGTTTGATTATGAACTCACATTTGATAAATTTTATCTCTAGAATTCTGAGGGCCTAATAAGGAATGTTTTTCTTCAGAGGATTTGTATTTGCTTTTCTCTGAAGCCATGTTTTACTTTAGTCCCGTTGGGGATCTTAACTTAATATTAAAGTTTCTTGGGGCGCCTGGGTGGCTTGTCGGTTGAGCGTCCGGCTTTGGCTCAGGTCACGATCTCACGGTTTGAGTTCGAGCCCCGCGTAGGGCTCTGTGCTGACAGCTTAGAGCCTGGAGCCTGCTTCGGATTCTGTGTCTCCCTCTCTCTCTCTGCCCCTCCCCCACTCATGCTCTGTCTCTCTCTGTCTCAGAAATAAGCATTAAAAAAAAAAAATTAAAAAAAAAAAAGAAAGAAAGTTTCTTAGGATCAGTTCCTCTATCTGGGTTGTTTGTAAGGGTTAGTCTGTAGTTATGAACACTAATATGGACACTTGCTCCCAGGATAATCCCCATTTTTCCATTTGCTTTGTGTACATTGTTTGCATTTCAGCTGACCATTTCTTTATTTTTGTTTCATTTTATCTTGAACCTTGGAGTTTCCTTTAGTTTTGAGCCAACAATGGATACTCTTGTAGGTTTAATTGCTGGTGGGCATTTAGATTAGTACAAACTGTAAGGGATGTAATTTGACAGTATCTATTCAAATTACAAATGTACATACATGTTGATGTAGCAGTTTATTTTTTAGAAATTTATTTTGTAGATATGCTGTTTTAAAAATGTGAAATGACAGTTTTTCATCACAGCATTGTTTATAATAGCCAAAGGTGGAAAACAAAGAGAATGTCCATCAATAATAGGTTAAAACAGAAAAATGCAGACTAGTGTATATAGTGGTCTAGTATTTGTATGAAGAAGGAGCTTTAAAAGGGCATGTTTTAAGAGTTGCTTGTCTATGCATCAAAAAAGAAAAAGGTCTTTGGAAGAACACGGAAGAACTTAATAGTTGTTACTTGTTGCATTCAGTGGGACTGGATGGATGGAGTAGAGCTTTAAAAGGGCATGTTTTAAGAGTTGCTTGTCTATGCATTAAAAAAAAAGGTCTTTGGAAGAACACGGAAGAATTTAATAGTTGTTACTTGTTGCATTCAGTGGGACTAGACGGATGGAGTAGATTTGAATGGGAGATTTGTCACTGTAACATTTTTTTACTTTAAAGTTTTTGAACCATGTTACTATTACTTATTTTAAAATTAATGAAAAATTCTTTTTACTCCCCTATTAAAAAAGCATAAATAAGTAAATGTTGAAGGTATTATGCTCAAGGAGTATGTTTATCTAATTACTCTGTAGTAGGAGGGCCCCTTAGAATATCTAGTTCTGGTTACTGCCACAAACATATGTCATTTGGTTTGGAGAACTTGAAAGCATATGTGACTGCTTTACTTTATAGGTGAAGAAAACAAAGATAATACTGCTACCACTGGTCTGTTGTACAGTGAAGCTGACAGATGTCCTATATGTCTTAATTGCCTATTAGAGAAAGAAGTTGGTTTTCCAGAAAGCTGTAATCATGTCTTTTGCATGACCTGTATTCTTAAATGGGCAGAGGTGAGTATGGCAGTAAATTAAATATTACTGTATTTTAGTTCCCTAAGATGGTATCATTCCACCTAGAGTTGGTAATGCCTTTTATAAATTATTTCACAGTAACATATTTTCCCCTTACTGTGGACAAATTTCCTTGTATTATTCAAATTCGGTTAGTATATTTTCTTTTTTTTTTTAACACATTTTTTTGTTCTTTATAATTAGATTTTAAGTGCATATCTTTAAAAAAATCTTATGGGAATAATAGATTAAATTTTTTTTCTTTGGTAGAAATGCAGTAATTCATACATGGTGTACTTGACCCAACTCTTGGGATAATACTGCTTATTACTAATATTACCTTCTACCTGTTTTATGCTTTATATTTTTCAGAGCATTTTGTTGTTGTTTATTTAATTTAGTTAGAGAAAGGGTGGAGGGAAGAGAGGGAGAGAGAATCCCAAGCAGGCTCTGTGCTCTTAGTGCAAAGCCTGATGCAGCTCTCGAACTCACGAATTGTGAGATCATGACCTGAACCGAAACCAAGAGTTGGACGCTTAACCAACTGAGTTATCTAGGTGCCCCTTTGAGAGAATTTTTAAATAGATTATTTGATTTCTTCTTATATCAGCTTTGTGGAATAAGAGCAGATGAAGTAGTGTCACAGATGAGGAACTTGAATTTTGTGTTCCTAGAACTTGACCAAGATTTCATAGCTTAAAGAGGAAGAGGTGAATTTAGAACTGTATTTTCTGATACCATTTTTAATATATTGTGAACTAATTTCAGAGTCTGAGTTAGAGACATTACTGAGATTCTTCATAGATAGATAGTAAGTGATTAAGAAACAATACATTTTAGGCTTACAGTGTATTATGTTGACTTAGTTCAGGCCAAGTAGATTATGGTTACTGGTACCTTGAAGATGCATTATAAACCCCATTGTTATGAACTGTGAAGTAAAAATGTATTGTCATAGGAATCATGCTATATTTTTGAGTTAGTAGTTTTTCAGTGTGTAAAAATGAGATGAGATGAATCTCAAAAATATTTTTAGCGTAGTTGTTTGATGTCCCTATAAGCACATTGGAATTAATTGCTTATTACATAGTTGGGGTTTTTAGAGTTCTGTGTTTTACTTACATTTTCATTAATAGTGTAGAAAGGAGAAGGTAACTGTATACTGACTCTGTGACCTAGTTCTGGAAGGAGGAAAAAAGATTTGTTATACCAGTTGAATTCATAGTATACTTGGAAACAGCTCTAATTAGGTTAAAGCCTAAACTGTTCTTGGCAAGAAGGGACTAAGGAGAGGTACAAATGTATTTTGGGAAAAATATATTGAGTTTAATTTAATTATTTAATATAATTATAAATCTCCATGTATTTGTAAGGGGCATTGACTAATGAAATAGGAAGGCATATTTTTCTCTGCCACCAAATTAAAGATTTAATGTACCTTGGTTTGCTTTGTGATTAAATATTTTAAAACTAGACATTTTGCTTCCAGTAGAGAAGCAACATTATGAGATGGGTAGAAGGTTTCAATTCAGTGCTTTTATAAGATTGTATTTAGTGATCACATAATTGTAAGGTTCAGCAGCATAGTCTGAGTATGTGCTTTTCTCTGTGAAATTAGAATGTATCAAATAGACCTGATTCTTTATCCTTATACTCTACATGCATCTTTAACACAGTCATGGTGTTTATCATGGTGTAAACGCTCCAGTTTTCTTTAGGGTATATATCTAGAAGTGGAACTACTAGTAGGTTGTGGACTGTACATATATTCAACTCCACTAGACAGTCCTAAACTTACCTGTTTTTAACTCTTGTTGAATGTTTTTAAGTTGAAAATACTTGATAACATGCAGTGTTGCAATCAACACTTTTCTTACATGTAATATTTTCTTTCTTTTGTGTTACTGCTTTGGATAGAAACATTTTGCTGAAGCCAAATTGCATTTTATTTATTTATTTATTTATTTATTTATTTATAGTTTGTTTATTTGTGAGAGACAAAGTGTGAGTGGGGGAGGGGCAGAGAGAGAGGGAGACACAGAATCCAAAGCAGGCTCCAGGCTCTGAGCTGTCTGCACAGAGCCTGACAGAGGGCCACCCAGGCGCCTGGAAATTGCTTTTATTTTACTTTTTTAAATGTTTATTATTTTGAGAGAAAGAGCATGTGCATGGGGGAGGGGCAGAGAGAGAGGGAGAGAAAATCCAAAGCAGGCTCCAGGCTCAGCGTGGAGCCCAGTGTGGGGCTCAAAACCAGCACCATGAGATCATGACCTGAGCTGAAATCAAGAGTTGGTTGCTTAACCGACTGAGCCACTCAGGTGCCCCAAAGCCAATTTGCTTTTAGAAGAAAGTAGGGGGAGGAGTGCCTGGGTGGTTCAGTCAGGTAGGCATATCCGACTCTTGGTTTCAGCTCAGGTCATAATCTTGAGGTTCCTGGGTTGAAGCCCTGAGTCAGGCTCTGTGTTGACAGCGAGGAGCCTGCTTGAATTATCTGTCTCTCTCTCTCTCTGCCCCTAGCCTGTTCAAATGCTCTCTCTCTCAAAATAAATAAACTTAAAAAAAAAAAGTAGGGAGAGGTGGCAGGGTAGTTGTGGTATTGTTTAAACAAAAGTGATTTACCTTGGAAGCAGAGAATAACCAGAGAATGTTCTGAATTATTTCATTGTCCCTAATTGGGATAGCAGCCATCATTAAACTGAGCAGTAACAAGAGCACAATCCAATAAATTATTCATTATAAATAATAAATGAATATTGGTTAACAAAATCACTTAGGCTTTGAATTAAATTTTCTGTTTGAATCTTTTACTGGTATGATAAAAATTGGATGTATTTTGAAGTATATATGTACTTTGACAAATAGAATCAGTTCTCAGATTCACTGGTGTTTTGTTTTGTTTTTTTCATGGCCATTATTTGTTAAGCTCTCGCCTCTCGTTTTCCTTAGCTACCTTCTGTTTTTGAGGAGATGCATGCAGTTTACTTTGGACTTCATGATTAGGATATGTATATCTGTATTCAGATTCTTGTAACCAGCCAGGCCCTATACAAAGGCTTTTAAAATACTCTTTCATTAAATTACCATGTCAGTGTTTATTTGATATTCAAGGCAAGGATTCTGAACTCTAATTTTTTGCTAAATACTTCAAGGGATAGCCAGAAATGAAAGTAATTTAAAAAAATTGATCCGTTGTGTAAAATTTTACCAATGTTCCTTTTTAGTAAAAAGGTAGAAATCAAAGTGAGTTTTATAGTTAAAAATCTACATAATAAGAAAACGGTGCAAACTGTATTGAGAATCATCTTCCTAGCTTATGTGTCTTTTAGAAATTGAGCTGAGCTAGCTGAAATTTGTACTTCAGGTTCATTGAGATATGATTCAGAATGGATATCAGGAACCAAAAAGAGGGACTCATTTATTTACTTTCACCTTAATATTTTAGGCATTGAAGAAATTCTCCTCTGTAATTAACTGAAGGTAGTGTAGTGTATTTATTTCAGACACCCTCCTGAAATTTTTCATGCTCCTAAAATACCTATATCCAAAGTCAAATGTAGCTTTAATCTTTTCATGCTCTAAAATTTTGGCTCTGTGGTTATTTAATACAAAAGCCACGTAAGGACTTTAAAGTGATCAAGTAACTGAGCTTAGTCTGTAGGTATTTTACATAGTTCACCTTACTCAGGGCAGAAAGATTGAGGATAATGGAACCTGTGGTGGCCTTCATGGCCCATAACAGTTTCCTGCCCTTGGGGACACTACAATAAGTTGAAATTAAGCATGTCCACTATGACCATGTTTAATTTCCAGGAATTCTATTGGTTTGTAAAATAATAATGATAATGATGTAGAAATAGAATATTGAACTAAACAGTAATTGACACTTGAGGGAAGTTGAAATTTTTATTAGTTTAAAGCATTAGTATTAGAGCTGAGAAATCTGAAACTAAACAAGACCTTTGAAGTGATAAAATATGTATAGAGCAATGCATTAAAGTTAAGCAGCCACTCAAAAAGTTATTTTATCTAAATTATCTACCTATATTTTACTTATTATATATATATATATATATCTTACCTGTGTTATACCAATACAGTCTAAGCATATTGACAGTTTTTACTTTGCAGAAGTTTAACCTTGATCCTCTGAGTTTGCACATTTTAAAGTAGATAATTAGAAAGGTGAAGGCTAGAGAAGAAGTCTACACACGACTGTAGTAGTGACAGCTGATCATAACTGTGATTTTCTATAGACAGTAAGATACCTTTTCCACACACACACTGGTTGAGAAAATAGGATTTATTATTTGGTGGATTGCCGAGAAGTTAAAATTTTTGGCCCTAAAACAGTTAAAGTTTAAGGCCTTGGAAGCATTTCATGTTTGAAGTATTTAAGAGTTATTATTATTCTGTTCAAAGGGACACACAATATATGTGATTAGGAGGTTCTGATTACCCACTGGGTTTTTTTTTTTATCTGTAAAGTAATATAAAATATTTCCCTTATCTTGTAAATATTTTTTTAATGTGATTAACTTTCCTGCTATAAGCAGATTATCCTTGTTCAACTTATTTATCCCAGTCCTGCATTTCATATCAAATGCTGACAGCTTCAGTTTGAGAAAGTAAGGTTAATGAAACCAAAATTGGACAACTGGCAAAGGTATGTTTTCTTTTGTGAGGCTAGAAATGAAGAGAGTCTTACTGCGATGAGTACAGTTCTTGAAGAAGTCAGACGACAGTATTCAGTGCAGTCGGGTGAGGAATATATTTTTGAATTAATAATACATACCAAAAAATCAGAATATGAACAGTTAGTTGACTTATATCCTGACTACTGATGTGTTTTATATACAGATGTTCTTTTATGCAGTGAGGAGAAATTTACACATTGTGGTAATTAGAATACTTTTAAATAACATAATCAGCAAAGCTTTAATTGTCTGGATTTCTTCAGTTTCTCCTGGAATTTTAATTTTTCTCTATTCCTAAACCTATGTTATGTAGTTCTCTGTGAACAAGAATTTAAACATCTGTGGAAGAATACTGTTAGTCCTTATCTTTTAAAATTTGTAAAGCATTGTCAAATACATTATTTCATTCAATTCTTACAACTCGTGCAATTGGTGATTCAGGACTGTCTACCTTCATACTTAAAGTGGATAAGAGAGGTTGCTAGTTCTGAGCCCTCCAGAACTTGGAATGTGACTAATTATTCCAAATCCCCTATGGTTTTCACCTTGTGGATTAATCCTTTGGTAAAAACCTTTGATAGAGCAAAGACTATTTTTTACATTTGAACACATTTTTTAATGTGAACACTCATTATCTAAAGTGAACACTCATTATCTAAAGCATAAATGTAATACATTTTCATTTAATACTGTTTTTACCAGTTGGGTAAATTAATGTGTATTTTTGTATAGCCTAGCTTTAAATGTTAGAATTTGAAAATGATTTATACGGGTAGTTTATGGAATTTTCTGTTTTATTTTTCTAGAAAAAGAAAGTATTAACTATTACATGTAAAAAGAAGAATTAAAAGTTATTCTTTTTTTTTTTTCAACGTTTATTTATTTTTGGGACAGAGAGAGACAGAGCATGAACGGGGGAGGGGCAGAGAGAGAGGGAGACACAGAATCGGAAACAGGCTCTAGGCTCTGAGCCATCAGCCCAGAGCCTGACGCGGGGCTCGAACTCACGGACCGCGAGATGGTGACCTGGCTGAAGTCGGACGCTTAACCGACTGCGCCACCCAGGCGCCCCTAAAAGTTATTCTTACCCAACTGTTGTGTCTTGTGAAGGGGTTCCTTTTGAGTAGTTAGATCAAATGCTTTCTTGGTGTTAATTTTGTCACCGACAGTCATTTGTCCTTTAGGAATACATTCCTGAGAGTTGTTAAAAAAAACCTACAGTTTTACTAATTATGGATTGACAAGGATGTATTGAAAGAAGTGGTTAATTTTGATAGGGAACATGTAGTCTGACTACAGGTGAGCACTTTCTTTGGAGGTCCAGGCTAGGTATATTGGCACCATCAACAAGAAAAATAAGTTCTTGTAAACAGATTTAAAATAAGCCTCTAATGTTATGCATTCCTAAATCATCTTTATTTGCTTTTGAACTGTAGTTTTATATAACATGCTCTATTTGTTAGAAGGAAAGATAGATTTTCTAGAGATTCCCATGAACAGACAAACCTACTTAATAAGCATAGGTACTGAGATTTAGTCTTTAAGCACTTATCTTTAACACTTGCTTCTCTCTCTTTAGGAGGGGCTATCTGTAGGCAGCCTTTGTGATTGAGGATAGAGCAGCAACAGGAAGCAAGAAATATTAGAAATCAAGAATCCTGAATTCCAAATAAGGAAGGTTTCCTGTTCTTACATTTAAATATGGGTTTGTCTGAGCTGGGAATTTACAACGCTTCAGAATACTAGGGTATGTTTTACTGAAATCATTAGGAAGATTTTTTTTTCCTAGCAAAATTGCCTACTTAACTGATACAGCCTTAGTACAGAGCATTCACAATAAAATGTATGCTCTGTTTTTTAATACACATTACGGTGTAAAGCAGTGATCATATTCTATTAATTTTGTAGCTGTATCACAAAATTGAATGGTGATTGAATTACTTTATGAAACTAAATTAGATACTTACAAAGTGTTGAAATGAGAGTCATATTGGTTTAAATAGGTGATTAATTGAAGACTAATTTTTATTGTATATAAGAATAAAAATGGCAAACAATCATGGGGTTTTTATTTTGGTTGTATATAAGGAAAACAAAATTTGGGATAATTTTCTCAAAACTAAAGTCACATTTTTTAAGCACGATTAAGTATATTCAAAATTTTCTACTTTAGTTTAAATGTGTATTTTTAAAAACCTACAACTTAAAAACAAAATTAGTTATGTTAGTAACAAACTATGAAAACTAAATAAAGTATCTGACATTTTCTGAATGGATATCTGCTGGATTATAAGCGTGAAATACCTTGGGACTGCCTTAAAAGTAAGACAGTATAAACCATTTTCAAAAACCTGTTTGTAAATTTTATTTACAAAAATTAACAAAAATTTACAAAAATTAATGTGTAATTTTATTAATACCTGCCAATGATGGTGTCTTTGAACTTTGCCATGTTAAGGTAGCCTTGTACTTTTATTATAGTACACATTAACAAAAAAATTAAAGATCCTCTTAATTTTTATTTTTATTTATTTATTTTTTTCAACGTTTATTTATTTTTGGGACAGAGAGAGACAGAGCATGAACGGGGGAGGGGCAGAGAGAGAGGGAGACACAGAATCGGAAACAGGCTCCAGGCTCTGAGCCATCAGCCCAGAGCCCGACTCGGGGCTCGAACTCACGGACCGCGAGATCGTGACCTGGCTGAAGTCGGATGCTTAACCGACTGCGCCACCCAGGCGCCCCAAAGATCCTCTTAATTTTTAAAAATATGTTTTGATTTCTTTTTCATTCTTCTTTAGTCTTAATTTATTGAAGTATTCAATGAAGACTTGAGGATAACTGAATTTCTTTTCTGTTTCCCCTCTGAAATGTTTTGTTAAACTCTTCTAAGGTCAGAAAGGTATACCATCATTTCTCAACAGCCATTGCAAATGTACTTTGTCTACTATAGGTAGCTTGTTTTCTGACATGTGCTTTCCTTAACTGAGGAGGATAACTTGGTTTTCAGCATTTTTTCCGATGGCCGAGCCTGAGCCAAAGAAAACCTACTTACTTATTTTCTAGTAGCAACTAGATTTAGAAACTTTAAGTATATACAGATTGTGATAATATAGATCAGTGGTTTTCCAACTACTTTTTTCTGTTTTCTTTCATTTTGTAATAGCAGTAGAACCCTTTCTTCAGATGAAACCTGAAACAAATCTGTGGCAGTTATGCTTAAGGAAAAAAGAACAAAAACAAAATCTTACTCAGAATCCCATTATTTGAAACAGATCAAAATGGAATGGCTCAGGTTGAAACTGTTTGAACACTAAAGGCAAGAGTGCCACTTACTGATGTCATCCGAGAAAATTTAATAAGAAAATAAGATTATGCAATTTCAGAGTTTTTGAACGATTGGGTGCATCTGATATAGAGTAAATTTCTTGAACACAGTGGCTTTCTTTAGATATTCGTGTTACAAATTGAAATAGATATAGTAAAATGAAACATTTTAATTTCCATGTATGCCATGAACTTTGCAAACCCAACAGAAAATCATTAAGAACTCCTGTCTCTCACATGCATGTATAATAATACATCATATTGTATTATCATTTTTGTTAATAAACCAATCTTTTGTTGTTGTTGTTCAGTGAAGTTAGTTGATATTTAGAACACTTTACCCAATGCTTCATGTATGCCATACACTTCTAAACTAATTCCGTTGATTGCCTTAAGAACTTCAGAGATAAGTTCTGTTATCCCCATTTTCACAAATGAGGTAACTGAGATACATAGAGTCTGTGTAACTTGCTTAAGGTTATACATTAGGGCAAGATTTGAAAGTAGACAGCAATCCAGAGCTTCTGTACATCTTTCTTAATAATTTTTTTTTTAAACATTGAAGGAAGCAAAAAAAAATGAAGGAAGCATTGTTTTATCTTTTTATGAATGTTTATCTAAGTTTACCTTTGAAATAGAAATAAGTATACTCTGAAACTTTGGTTATTTATAAGAAGTATGTGAAAGATTTTACTTTTAAATATTCTTTTTAATTATAAATATATTAATACAAATTCTAGTTTAAGAAATTTCATACAGTAAATGCTAATGTAAACATTCACATTGTCAAATTCTTTGAACTAGAATTGCTATTTGCAGTGCAGTTTTAAAAAAGATATGGACAGCTTTATGTCACTACTTGTTGCAAAGCTTCTTAAGGTTGTTTTCTGTAGGGAAAGTAATAGCATCCTAAATCCATGGTACTTGGAACTAAGATGAGCTGGCTTCTACCAGTCTGAACCGATTTAATTTAGTAAGGTCACATTTCCTAATTCAGATGTGGTAAAGCATTTTTTCAAGGCCTACTTACTTAACAGGAAAATAAAAATTACTTTTTAGCATAGTAGTAAAGTAACTCAATTTATATTTTGGCTGCTCTCAAAGTGATTCACAGACTTTGTGAAAATGTATTCTATGACTAGAGGCGACATTTGTCTGATCTATCTGAACTTGTATAAGCATATCTTGATATCTTCCAAGGTCCAGAAAGGCAAAAATCACAACATTTTTCACTAGGGAACATAAGATAATTTGTCAAAATTCCATTACTATCTTGTGGTCTTTTAAAGTATTGCTAATTACATTGTTAAAATCCTGTTTTACTTTTGTAATCATGTGTATTAATGTCACCTTTTGGTATTTTCATATTGTAGAGAATCTTCCCTCCTGCCCTAGTGGACAATATACTCCATTTTAAATTATTTAAATAAGATTTTTTTTTTTTAATATTTAAGGTAATCTTTACACCCAACGTGGGGCTCAAACTTATGAGCGTGAGATCAAAAGTTGCATGTTCTACTGACTGAGCCAGCCAGATGGCCCTTAAATTATTTAAATAATATAAACCTATACAAATATTTAAATAGTATTAACAGAGAAACACTTAATAGTTGATACACATTAATTTTGAAAGTACAGGAAAATAGTATTTTTATCAAAATAAAGTTCATTTAGAATCAGAGTGATCAAAAGACAATTTTCCTTAATCTATAAAGAATGCCTACATTTCTATTTGAAGAAGACCAGCAACCTAATAACAAGGTTAGGCAAAGGGCGTGAATAAACAATTTAAAGAAAAGGAATTTTGAAAAGCCCTTAAAAATAGGAAAATATGCTCAATCTTACTTATAAAAAAGGAAATGTAAATTGAAACTGTTACAGCATATCGTGCTATTAAGAATGGGGCCACTCAGAAATAGTAATATAAACCAATGTAAGGTACATAATTAAGAGAAAAACAAAATTCAGTTTAGCTGTATATTAAGAAGGTACACCGTATATGTATATATGCATTGATATCTCCTAAAGGATAGTATAAGGAATGACTTGCTGGTGCAACTGTCTATTCAAAATAATTGATTTGGAGAGAAATTAATTAAGTCATAAAAAATTAAAATCTGTAAGGGACCTGCCCAAGGCATTCCTTCTACCTCTGACTTAGAATTGCCCAAGTATTTTCTTTAGATCTCAGAGCTGTTGATTTCAGTCTAGTTCTCCTTTCAAATTGCCAGTAGTTCTCAACTGGGCAAGCAGGTCTTTGTAGGTATTATCTTGATAACAGAGATTTTATCTCTTGTTGATCTTTGTATTTATTGCGCTTAACCTAGCGTAGGGTAGGAGCACAGTAAACATTTGAATGAATTGAACAAGTTTAAGGTATTTATTACTGTGACATGATACAAGTGGAAAGTATTTTATCTTTATCTTTGAAAGAAGAAAAAATTATTTTTCTATTTCCTTTATTCTAGTGGAAAGCTTAATGTGTTATAGTTTAATGTTGATCTAAGAAAGGTTTATAAAGTTATAATTTGTTAATCATTTTTCAGATACTGGCTTCATGTCCTGTTGATCGAAAACCATTTCAAGCAGTGTTTAAATTGAGTGCATTGGAAGGTTGTGTTAAGGTAAAGCTTATATTTTACTTTGCAACATGAACCATATAAACTTAGTTGAGATGATTTTGCTTTAATAGATTTTCAGTTTGAGTATATTTATGAATTGTTCAACTTTAGGTTTAATCTGTGATTATTATTTCTCTTCAGCATGTAAAGCCTAGGCTTTACTACAAGGACAAAAATTGTGAACCTTTGTTTTCTTTGTCCTCCTTAAAGAGGTCAAATCCATGGTGGTCACCTTATGATTTTCCACAATTTTAGATGGTTTAAAAGAAGTTTCACATTTAGTGTTAATTGCAAGATATTTAAGGACTTTTGTATGTCAGAAACATTTACTGATTAATTGGATTGTGCTTTGAATACTTTTTTCATTGAAAAGGGGTTTGAAATGGAATATTAGATTCAAAAACCAAGCACACAAAAACTTAAATTCAAAATACCCACAAATTGTTTTTCATGAAAAACATCACAGTTTGGAAGAGTAAGCCAATAAAACTAAAAATGGTGTCTTTGCTTTTAAATGCTGCTGCTTAAAGGAAAGTGAGTGATTAGAGAAGGATAAGGGGGTTTGTAGGGATCCTGAGAGACTTCTCATAGTTTCCAGGTTGGCATGGGCAGATGACTTTATTCTTTTATGAAGTACAATTTTATTGTAATGCTTAATCCTAATCACTTTCATGAAATTCACATATACATACCTTGTTGATGTTATTTATGATTATGAACCATGATTATGATTTGTATTTAGATTTATTTTTGGCTTATAAATAAAAGAAGTAAAAAGAAATAGGAACATATTCCTGAGTCAGTGAGTAAAAGGTGAAAAGAAAAGGAGAGTGAGTAAACTGTATGAGAAAAAGATTTCTTGAGGTATCACTAACAAGTCAGGAATGGTGTACAGCTGAAATTACTTTAAGAATTAAGAATTCTTGGGAGTATCTGGCTGGTTCAGTCAGTACAGCATGTGACTCCATCTCTGGGTTGTGAGTTCAGGCCCCACGTTGTGGGTACAGTTTATTTAAAAAAAAAAAAAAAAGAAGAAGAAGAAGAACAAGACGAAGAAGAAGAATTCTTACTATATATAAATGTGATGTTGTTGATGGGGGAAAAAACTGTTCTCAAATAGCACTATAAGTCCATAATAGCTTGGAAGCAACATACAGCTATTTAAACATATAAATACCTCAGTGTAGATATTTATAATTTGTTTTGATATATTCTTACCAGATGTGTCTCATTGACATAAGGAACAAATGAGACTGCAATTCAAATAAAACAACATATGTAAAAAATGATTTTGCTTGTTGTAATTCTATTTAATTCTATTAAATTAATTTATATAAATTAGTATGTCTTAGAGAAAAGATACAACATTGTATAAATGTGTAATATTATGATCAAATTTAAAGCATGGCTTCTCTGAAAGACAGATTCTCTATTTTTCCAGACTATGTATATTATGTTGCTGAATATGTATTGTCATGAACTAACTTCCAAAGATATTTTCCTATAAAATTTTGTTTTGTTGCTTCATGTGAAATACTGTTTTGTTGCTCGGAATAGAAATTTATGTTTTATTTAATATGGTTTATATTTTACTTAAATTAAAAGTTTGGTGTAGTGTTAGCCTAATTTGGTTAGACTTAAAAAATATTTATTATGGCATGATATTACCTACATACTCTTAAATATTTTCCTTTGACCTTTACTTCTGAATCTTCACTTTATTATCTTTATCCCTTTCCAACTAAACTTGAAGGAGATAGCAGTACTTGGTTCCCTCTTCACAATTGCTTTTCACCTCCCATTGAACATTCACCCCTATTGTTTTATTTTCCTAAAGCTCTCCTCACTAAGGTTCAGAATAATTTTTTGTTTTCTGCATGTGGTGCTCTTGACTGCCCTTTATTTTCTTTGGTCTATTATAGGATATCCTTTTATGAATGTTTGTATGTATGCTTGCTTGTTTTACTTATCTGCTCTTTCACAATCTTCTTTCCTATCTCTGTGCCTTTTTAGAAATAATTTCTTAAATTTTAAATGCCTTTCAATTTTCTAGGGATACTTTTTAAGTCTTCTCGAGTACTCCAGTAGCTTTAAACTCTTACCTATGTTTGTATGGCTTCTAAAATTCTATCACTAGCGGAGACCTCTTTCCTTAGAACCAGATTTATGGTTTTGTTTGTTTTTTTTTTAATTTTTTTTTTCAACGTTTATTTATTTTTGGGACAGAGAGAGACAGAGCATGAACGGGGGAGGGGCAGAGAGAGAGGGAGACACAGAATCGGAAACAGGCTCCAGGCTCTGAGCCATCAGCCCAGAGCCTGATGCGGGGCTGGAACTCACGGACCGTGAGATCGTGACCTGGCTGAAGTCGGACGCTTAACCGACTGCGCCACCCAGGCGCCCCAGATTTATGCTTTTAACTACTTGTGGTCATCCCTATTTAGAATCCAGAATTCATCTGGGAGTTTTCCATTTTTTTCTCTCTCCATCATCTTTGCCTAGTCCTCCTGCGTACTATCTTAAATTTGTTTCTTCTTCATTCCTCTTTTGTTACTTCTTTGTAGGCTCTTATGCTGTCATCCATACTGGTTCTGCCAATAGAAATATACTACAAGCCACTCTGTAAAATTTTTAGTAGCCACTTTAATTTAAAAGAGTAAAAAGATAACAGGTAAAAAATAATTTTACGATATATTTTATTTAACATATGTAATATGAGTACATATAGTATTTTCAAAGGATTATTATTGAGAGATTTTACCTATTTTTGTTGTTGTTCTATGTCTTTGAAATCCAGTGTATATTTTATACTTAAGGTACAATTTCATTTCAAACAAGCCACATTGCAGGGCTCAGTAGCCACATGCGGCTAACAACTATTGTCTCAGACAGTATAGATCTACACAATTATAAGAACTTTCTTCTGGTTTCCTGGCCTTTATTGTCTCTCCTTAACTGGTTCATTCTCCACATCACTGGCAAAGCTTATCCTAAAAATCAAGTTTGATCATCTTATTCACTTGCTTTAATAACTCCATTTATTTCCTGGTTCCCATGGAATTGTTTTCTTATTTGAGGGTCTTTACAGTGTGGTCCTAATATATTACATCAACTTTATATCCTGCTGATATTTTCTTCCCTGTCTGTATTGGCTTCTCACTGTTCTTCCAATCAGAATATTTTTTCCTTAGATAAATTCCTACTTGTTAAGACCAACTCATAAATTACCTGCTCATTTAAGTCTTCTCTGTTATCCTCAAATAGAGTTAATTTCTTAGTCCTACATGTATAAATAGATCTGCGCTCATGAGCACTTTATCTGTTTACATGCCTCTCACTATTTTGTTTCCCCAGAGCTTAGCACACTTACTACTAGCCTTATGGTTTAGCATGCTTGTGAATGAATAAGCATGTGTGTTTGGGCTACCTTTTCATTCAGACAATTTTTGTTTCTTTAATTTTTTTATCCTTTCAAAGGAGAGTTGGTATGTGATCATTTGTGATGCTGGATTATCAACTCTAAATACATGATTTTGCTTTTCTTCTAGGTTCAAGTAAAAAGACAGTTGAGAGAAACAAAAGACAAGAAAAATGAAAGCTCTTTTAAGAAACCACTCTTCTATCGTGAAAATTCTAAAAGCTGTATGAGGTTAGTGATGAACTGTAGAAGTGGAGTCCAAATGTGTAGAACCATAAGATAGCTAATAAGAAAAGTGCTGGGGCGCCTGGGTGGCTCATTTGGTTGAGGGTCCCACTCTTGATTTCGGCTCATGATCCCAGGATCATGGGATTGAGCCCCTCGTCGGGCTCCGTGCTGAGTATGGAGCCTCCTTGAGATCTCTCTCTCTCCCTCTCCCTCTGTCCCTCTCCCCCACTTGCACTTTCTCTCTCTCTAAAAAAAAATAAATAAAATTAGAAAAAAAAAGTGCTTTATTTTTTTTTAACAATGTGGAGTTTAAATGTATTTAATTCTTTTAAAGCACATACTTGGTAATTTTAAAAAAGACTAGTTGAAATCTTGAGAGTAGAAATTGAATTGTATCTTTGATGAATTGTTTTGTTTTAGTTTTTTTTCTGTAATCTGTTCAGATATTTTTGTGAAATAAAAATGTTATAGCAGTGTAAGTTAAAGCTTACTCATTTTTTGTATATGACAAACCAGGAATGAATAAGCACTGTTGCACTGACCGCACATTTTGAGTAGCACTGCTCTAGTATTTATGGACAAAAAGTAGGAAGTAACTAATAATATAGCACATTTCTTCATGAGACAGTTACAATTGAAGCTGCTTATTATCTTTTTGATTTTACTTCTTTGTATTGTAGCAAGTGTAGCAGGCACTTGGTGCCTACCATAACAACCATTTGTGTTTTAAAAAATGTTTTAACATGTTTGGATTTATTTCTTTAAGTACTGTTTTTAAAACATAATTGCCTAGAAATATAGTGCTTATTAGTACTTGAGTTTAATAGGTATTTAACATATTTTTTGGAGTAAATTGAGTTAATAGTACACTGGAAATTAATTTATTATTAATACTTATATTCTAATACATTTAAAATTTAAGCCCATTTTGATCTGACATATATTCAGAGCTGTCCAGAATTGTATTCTTAAGAAATATATATTGTAAAATACCTAACTAAATCTGATTCATTAGTACATTTAATCAGAATATTAATTTCTTAACAGAGTATATTTATTTAGTTACTAAAACAGTTGACGGTAATTCTTAAGGTTTATTAAATCATGCCACAATTTATAATCCTGCAACTCTTCAGCTCTTTTTGGAAGTTAATGGACTTCTTTGAGAATCTAAAGAAGGCTATAGACACCTTCTACCAGAAAAACATGTCATAAAACCTACGTTTGTATATGATTTTAAGGGATTTATGGGACACCCATTCCGAGAGCCCAACCATAAATCCAAGTTAGTAACTGCATTACAGAAATTTTATTAAGATTTTCTTTTAACTGTATGAGTCAGTTTTTGAGTTTTGCATTTATTTTGAAATAGAAGATAGTAGCACACTTTCCTCAGGCACACTGAAGAACTTCTGCAGCTTCATTCTTGATACATTATCACTAGCTATGACTGTCACGGACATGCATTTTTGTGCTTTCTCTGAATTACCCTACCTGAGAGTATAGTGGTCATCACTGTACATCCTGTAACAGAGTCATATCGTGGGTCTAACACAGCTGAGGTAGTCCGTATGTTTGACTGCTTTTTCTCAGGGATTTGTGGTAGTGGGATGGTATACAGAAATAATAATTGGGTTTTATCCACCAAGTCATCCCCTTCATGATTCCTCCCAAGGTGGAAAGCCTATCAACTGTTGAATATAGTACATTCATTTTGGACTCTGTGGATGTTTTTAGCATCTCATTCAGTCTTATATTTCCTGCATGTAACCTAGTCTTTACAGCACTTAGATATCCATTCATTGTTGCCCCTCCCTTCTAAAGCAGTAAAAAACCCTGACACCCCCCTCCCCCTTTCCCGATACTTCTATTAGTTCCAGGGGAAGAGATTGGGATTTTTTTTGTTTCTTGGTAATGAACCTCCATTGTAAGTCATAGGAATGGGAGTGGCCGCTAGTCATGCTTTCTTTGCTAGAATTTAAAACCTCGTGCATAATTTCATTTTGGTTGACGGTGAATTGTAAATAAATGAGCAGAGTGACAATTTTCTTTTAGTTATTTCACCTCTTTATTGATGTTTGCAGGAAAAAAGTCATAAAAGAAGATCTATTATGTGCAAAACTTTATGATTTGAAGATAACACACAGTAAGTGACTTTTTTTTTTTATTTGTGTTTCCTACCTTTTTTTGTTTCTTACTTTACTATTTGTGTTAAAGTTCTTACTTTTGGTTTGGAAAATAGTCATCCCTAGAAGCCACTGAGCTCTGTACATTGTGTCAGTCCTATGTAAACTGTTTTCTTCCTGGAGTGGTTTTTGCTGTTCTCTGTCCCAACCCTTTTTATGCTCTGCTTGGAGGGAGGGAAGAGATTGTGATTGAGTACATGTGTATACGCATGTGTATGTGTGTTTGTGTTAGAAAAGGAAGAGAAGAGTGTCTTCTAATTAGTTGGTGGTTAGCAGCGTGCACATGGTCTTACCCCAGTCATTAGTGCAAAAGTCCTTAGGGGAGATGAGATAAAATACCTTGCCGGCCAGAAACTGTAAGTAGCAGCCTTACAGTTGCTGGGAGGTCTGTGACAGTGAGTAGTTCACAGTTTCCAGAAGTTGTGGTTTGGCCTCTAGCTACACTTCTAATTTGAAACTTTGTTTGGAAACAAAGCACCTCTTACATATTTATCTACAGGAGCAGTTAAATGTTACTGTCTTTTGTTCTTGTGTAGTACATGGTTCTCTCATACAGGAAAGCTTTGCAGTAGGGCCTGAGAAAAATGGTATGGTAGTGCTTTGTGACTCCTCCTCAGTACTGAGGCTGTTCAGAAGAACAACTTACTGAGCTGTTTGTAAACAAGTGGTGAGCATTTATTTTGCAGGTTAGGGTACAGTGAATTTTTATTTATAGATAGAAGTAATGAATTCATTGTTCTTAAATGATAACTCATTTTTTATACATTTATGAAGTTTGGATGTTGTTCCTTTCTCTGATTGGAATTAACACGACCTCTCAGGTTTATAGATCCTCACATTTCCTGCCTCTGAATTTACTATTAACATGAATTGCACTACAAGGACTTCCATGGTCAGATAGCATTTTTCTTTTGTTAAAAACCTTAGATATCAAAACTTTGTTTTTCTGTCATTGCTATATATTAGCATCCTTTTTTATGGATAGTCTTTGCTCAGTCACTCTAGGAACTGATATAAAATTTACTGCTGAGGAAGATTAAATGATGTTATAGATTTTCTCGCTATAATGTGGCATGCTTTCACTATAGTAATCTTAATTTTAAGACTGTTGTAATTTCCTGTAGCATATATCTTCTGCCTGGACTTACTTTTAGGGAGAAGACTATTTCTGCCAGAAGATCTAACACTGTCCAAGGCCTCTAACCTAGTGCTGTGCCTACTTAAGATGCCTGAATTATTTGTTTGATTTAGGATAGTCAGAAATCTTCATTGTAGTTTATGAGTAGGTACTACAGAAGTACTGATACACAGTTAATTATGAGGAAATGTCTTACAGGACTAAGAGATTAAGTTAATGTGAAGGTAGAGTTAATGGCAAGTTATACAAATTAAATACGTCTTTATTTTACCTAGTTACACTGAACAGGAGCCATTGTGTCTTAAGGGTACTTTAAATTTCTTTTTGTAAAAAAACTTGAGAAAACCTTGTCCCTTTACCTGGGACTGCTTAATTTTAGAAGCAGGAATGTGAATTTATGCCTGAAGTTATTTATCTTTATCTTATATACTACTCAAACTAATGAATAGAGCATAAGAGGCTATGAAATTTTTTTATCTAGATTATAAATTATTAGTATAACATTAGTAAAAGTCTAGCAGGCAGGCCTCGTAGAGAATTTTATTGGAAGTTGGGCCTCTTGGGTTTTGTACTGGTTTTTCCATTAAATCATCTGTGACTCTAGGAAAATTATGTAAACTGTTTAATTTAGTTTCTTCATTTAAGGAAGATAGTGTTGCCTCACTGAAGATACTGAGGAAGGTCAGCTAACCTACCTTTTGGCAGATTTGTTAAGGAAATGTCACTTTTCATTCTTCACTAATGCTAGATAACTGAGTTGTCATATTTTTTAAATTTTGAACTCTTTCATCTACTTTGTTCTTAGAATGAACATTAATCTTTGGTTTGGGCTAATATTTTATAATTGATGTAGTTTATAAAAAGTATACCCTTTTCAGGCATTTCTTAATGGAGTACTCCTTTAAGTATATGCTAAATCCATTTAATTATGGCTTTATTAACTTTGGAATCAATTAATCAAATTGTAATTGGGTCCCTGCCAAGTACTGGGCTCTAAGCTAAGAACCTTTTTTATACTAGTTTCTATTGTAGAAAAAGATGTTTTCATGAAACATCTTTTGAGATTAGTATTTCATGAAACATGTTTTAGGATATGCTGAATTCAAACAAGACAAGCTTCCAACTAAGCATACCAGATTGATAAGCATAGCACCTGTTTAATTCTCTAATCCTTTCCAAAACCCTACCAAATTGAGAACAAAGGAATGAAAAATTTAAAGCCACAAGACAAAGAACTGGAGAGAAGAGACAGCAGATAAAAGATGTTCACAGGTCTTGAAAGTGATTGTGTGAGGTGAATGGTAAATTGTCTTAGCAGATGGGGCTCCTAGCTGGCCTAGTTAGTAGAGCGTGCAACTCTTGAGTTGTGAGTTCAAGCCCCACGTTGTGCGTGGAGTTCACTTAAAAAAATTGTCTTAGCAGAAAGCTGAAACCTAAACTTCTCATGGGGAGAATGGAGTTCAGAAGAAATCAGTTCATATACCACAGATCCTTAGACTGTCTTGAATCTGAAGGTCTCCATTATCTTTGAAGGCAGAGATATGGGTGGTGCCAAAAAACAGAATTGGTAAAAATGTTTTAAAGGACTTTATCTTGCAGATTCTTGGTTGAACAGGGTAGGGGGAGGAGTCTACACCCAGGCAAAGACTGGGGGCTTACTCTCTAGAAGGAATGATTAAACCAGATTAAACTGGCACAAATGAGGTTAGAGGAAATAACCCTAGAGAGGGAGATTAAGGCAAATGTTAAGGCCTCTAGTTCTCTACCCATGGTCTTTTCCCAAAACACTAGCAGTCTTGTGTATTCCAAAGTGGGAGATAGGAGACATCTTCTGGGTTATTGTCTTGCCTAAGAGAAAAGACTTGAGATACTGATATTTGGGAGTCTACAAATGAAAAAGCCAGATCTTTGCTTGATCATCCTACAGTGAAACCCATTAGTTGAAAGGCTCTGACCACCGATCCTCACCATTTTCAATCAGTATTTTAGTGTCCCCCAAATTAAGGATCACCAGGTATTTGAGGGAAACCTCCAATATAACAGAGGTCAAGACAGAGATAAAAGGAACCTGATAGAACAAACCAAGTGTTGGGAAATAGGGAACAACTTAAAAATTAATATGCCCAGAGATAAGAGAAGGGATACTTCCTCATTGAAACAGGAAAGACTAAAGAAAGAAAACTTTTGGAAATGAAAAATATAGTAGAAATTTTAAAAATTCAGGGATAGATGATAAGCTGAGAAATCTCAGAAAGTGGGATGAAAAGTTAACCAGACAACATACTAGTCTGTGAGGTTCAGTACTGAATAATAAAATTTCAAAAAGGAAAAAGTCCAAAAGGCAGAAACGTATCAAGAAAAGTTACTACAAAGGAAACTTCTCAGAATAGTAGGGTGTGAGTATCCAGATAAAGACTTAACCTAACACCTGGTAAATTAAGAAAGAACTGACATGTTTCATCAAATTCCAGAACACTGCAGATCACAATTTCCTAAGAGGTTCTGGAGAGAGAACAGACCATGTATAAAAGAATGTTATCAACAACGGATGGAGCACTAGAGCAATGCCTTGAAAATTTGGGGGAAAATAATTACTAACCAAGGACATTCTAAACCTTGTTAAACTGACAGTCAAGTGTTAGGGTAGAATACATTCTCAGACATGTAAGAGCTCAAAAATTGATTCTCATACACCCTTTCTCAGATTTCTACTGGAGGGTGTGCATGCTCCACTAAATGAGAAAATAAATGAACAACGTGAGATTCAGAAAATGAGTTCCGACCCAGCACAAAGATAAATGGGATTATTAGAATGATAGAAGATAGTTGAGAATGATCTGTTAAACAACTTTTAGAGAGTTACCAGTTCAGACTGGAGCAGGAAAAAGGAATAGTATTTCTAAGAGAGTGGGAAACAGACTAGGTAGATGTATTAAGAGGAAATGTATACTTGTAGAGCTAGTTAAATCAATGATAGGTAATAAAGAGAAAATAAAGTAGTTATTAACCTTAGGAAAAGCAAGATGTTGTAAAAGAAAAATAATAAGTTCATGGTTCAGCTGTGAATAACGTTTATATAGTTACAATAATGTAGTACTACTTATATCAGATGTTAATATATTAAAAGGAACAGTGGGTGGAAGCACCTAAGGACGTGGGTAGGGAAGTGGTAGAAGAATAAAGCCTTTATCTGCTATGGTAAAAAAAAAAAAAAAAAATTAGAAAATACCTGAAACCAAAAAAATCAAGGTAGAGTAGTATAAGCATGTTATTTAGAAATAAAGAGGCAAATAATAGAAAAAACACTGAAGGGATTTGATGACTGCTTTTAGGGAATGGGAATTTCTCTTTAAGCCTAGAAGTGCTGTGTGACTTCTTAAAGTATATACATGTATTGCTTTATTGATAAAAAATGAAAAGGGGTGCTTGGGGGGTGAAATGAAAAGGGGTGTCTGGGTGACTCGGTTGAGCGTCCACCTTCGACTCAGGTCATGATCTTGTGGCCCATGGGTTTGAGCCCCGCGTCGGGCTCTATGCTGACAGCTCAGAGCCTGGAGCTTGCTTCGAATTCTGTCTCTCTCTCTCTCTCTCTCTCTGCCCCTCCCCTGCTCGTGTGCACTCGCGCGCTCGCTCTCTTTCTCTCTCTCTCTCTCAAAAATAAAGAAAGAAATGAAAAGGCCTATCATTGCTGTCCAAAGGTAGATTAGTAGGGTGGATTTGTGAAATGGTCTCTAGGAGACCACAATTTAGATAAATCCACCAGTATTGAATGTTTTTGAGATTGTTATTGGAGTTGCTCAGTAATTACCTGAAAATTACCCAGAAATAGGTGAAATACCATTTGGACTAGATACTCATATTTAACATTGGCAGAAAACAAACAGTTCTTCCTGTAGAGAGCGTTCTAATGGCTTCCTGAGATAGGTTTGCAAGTGAAGGAATGCTATGTAAACGCAGTATACTCAGTAAGTAGTAAATGAATGAAACCTGAATGAAAACAAAACCTTACCTACCCATTAGGGTGTAAAAGACGCTGTATAGCTACAACACAGCAAAACTATGTCTAGCTGAAGGAAATAGTTACTTCTAAGAATGTGGCTGGGTACCTATCACACTTTTTTATTCCTGGCTTCTTTATGCAATTAAAAAAAATCATTATCATCTTTTAAATATGCATTGAAGAATAAGAAAATAAGCTCCTGGAACTCAGCCAGCACCCCTCTTTCCCCATTGTTGAAATTACATTTGTTAGAACACTTCTGGGTGGGAAAATTGTGAAGGATGCAAAAATAGCAGGAAACCAAACAGCTGTTGTGTAGTAACTTAAATGGAAATTAGTATGCTATTAAGTAGAAAGTAGCCTATTACCAACTGGACTGACCGAAGACACCCCAAATACATATGGTCTTTACATGAGCAGGAAACAGGCCTCCTCACTAGAATGATTTATTTTTAACAAAGTCACTAGGCCCTTTGTGAGGCAAGCAAGGCAGAAGATTGAAAAGACCTATTGTCATTTTCCCTGTACACTTCTTCTAGAGTTCTGAGGTGAGAGCAATGACCATAGTACCAGTAGCGGTTTATTGCAGACAACAAGTGTATTGATAGGTAGAGATGACTACTAATATAGGCTTCATGAAGAACAACTAGGAGCAGTAATCTATAAAGATGTTAACACAATTTTTGTGGTTAGCAGAAATTGTCCTTTATTTTTCTTAGTGTGGAAATTTGTATCCATTGAAATAAATTTGCAGATGTGACGGGTAAAACCAGAAACACCCAAATCGTAAGCAGTGTAGCCATAAACATTGCTGTAACAGAGGGCTATTTTATCAACACTTCTGCACTTCTTAATTTTAAATTATAAAGTTTGAGGAAGAAGGAGGGTACTTGATGTTGGTGCCAGGAGCTAAATCATAATTTATGGTTGACAAGGGCTGATGATCCCAGTTCTCTGGTCAGCTCCTACTTGAGGTCAGTTAACTGCCTGATTTTTAGGTTATAGCTGGAAAGAACATATTAAGTGTGTTACTGATATTAAATAATCTGACATCTTGTGTGTGTATGTGTATTTTTTTTTTTTTTTTGTAACAAGATGGTTTAAGTTTGCATATGCTGCCAGAAAATGTTGACTAGAATTTTCATACTGATGCTCTGAGCATGCTTCACACCAGTTGTTTTGTGTTGTGGCTTTTTCTTTGTACCTGCAGCTTAACAAGATAATATTAGCATTTGGAAAAATTATATAAATGCAAATACTATTATTTTAAATTTAACTTTTCTACATATTTTAATTTTCTCTTGTCAGTATGCCAGTATATGCCACTATCAGTACTGGTTTACAACCTTTTGAAGTAAAAATTAAGACAAGGTAATGCAGTCTTTTTATGTCTTTGTACAGGAAACCCTACACACAGTGAAATGGAAGGAAAGAAAAATGCAACAATAAAGATAAATAAGGTTTGTAAAAATAGGGGCACCTGGTGGCTCAGTCTATTTAAGCGTCTGACTTCAGCTCAGGTCATGATCTCATGGTTCATGGGTTCCAGCCCTACGTCAGCACAGAGCCTGCTTGGGATTCTCTGCCTCTCTCTCTCTCTCTCTCTCTCTCAAAAATAAAATAAACATTAAAAAAAATTAATAAGGCTTGTTCAAACAAAGAAAAATCTTTTTCTTATATAATAACACCTTATGGTTGTTTAATCCATAACTCTGTAACTCAGGTATATCAAAATGTTTAAATTATAACTATTACCAATTATGGAGGTTTTTTGTTTGCTGTTTCACTAACTTCTTTTTACTTTTCTAGCCCCGAAGATCAAATCAGTGTACAAGTCAGTGCTTCAGAAATTTTTTCTCCAATATGTTTTCTTCTAGTAATCACATTGGAGAATCTTCTTTTACCTGTAGAACTTACTGGTTAGTATTTATTACTTTTAATGGATGCTTTTATACTTGATGTTTAATTATTATAATTAACTTCCAGTACAAATTTAAGTTTTGGCTCAATAAACATAAAGGCTCACCTTGTATTTTGTTTTTGTTTCTTCTGGAAAATAAATTAGTTCAAGGAAGGAGATCACCTATTATTTTGTGACCCTCTGTATTATGTGATGACTGCCTATGATCTAGTGGGTTTTGTTTTCATTAATAATGAGTTGTTCTACACAGGCTTTTTATTTGATAGATAAGTAAAGCTACTTGCTAAATTTAATCAAGAAGAACCCTTTTAGAGTAGATCCAGTCATCTTTGAATCTGTAGTGACTGGCATATGGATACTAAGTAGATGTTTGTGGAATCTGAAGATTAAGTTGGGGTTTTAAAATCACTTAGCTTTGGTTAAATGAAGAAGACAGGTTTAAGATTGTATGATTTAATTTTAGAGCTTGGCTCAAGGTACCAAAGAAAACAGTAACATCTGAGTAGCCTTTTAAAAAGCTGAACTATATCCATTTTGATTACAGTAACTATACCTTCCTCTATTTTTTCCTTTTGTCTTACACTTAGTTTCTGTTGGGAAATTGTTGCAGATACAGTTTCTACTGGGATTGCTTGCTACAGCTTTGGTTCATGGTTGGTCCATGGTTCATAGAAAATAGTGTTGCTTTTTTCTCTCAGTAACATGGATATTATTCTAAATTGACTTTTTAAAAATATCCTGTCACCTAAGATATAAATTCAAGCATTATTTTTATGAGTCAAATCAATATAATTTTGATTTGTAATGTAAAAAATTTACAGGAATGAATTCATTTTGAAGGTGTTTAGAAAAAGGTACTTCTTTTAAATGTGGTTTATAATGTTAGGTACAAAAATTTTTCCTATTCATGATATAACCCACTTGTTATGCCGAACTTAAATTTTTGGAGTTCTGATGAAGGTCTAAAATTTATCTTTCAGTACAGAATTTATAGAGGTCAATGAAATGAATACATTGATTAGGCAGAAGAGACAGGAATTGGAATTGTCATGGTTTCCTGATACATCACCTGGGATTGGAAGGTAAAAAAAAAAATTGTTTACCAAAGTGTTCGCATGTTAACATGAACACAGGATACCATTAAAATACTTAAGCACAGATGTATCTTAATCAATAGTTGTGTTTCTAAGAAAGTTTTGTGCAAATTAATCGTGGTGTTTCAAATACCTAAAGAAGATTGCTATTTAAAGAACTCCTTAAAAAGTACCCCTATTTATCTGTTTAATAAGTATTAAGATATTTGAATCATTTAAAAGAGAGAGCACCAAAATGATAAGATTCATTATTAATAATAGTATTCAGATCTGTCATCCTTCTGTTTCCCCCATTCCAATCTTACCTTTGTGCTGTTAGCTGATGCACTGCTTTTGTCATGACCTTTACATCTCTATAAGAGTCTTCTCAATAACTATTTGATCAGCTCTTTATACTTTGCCCTGGCATTCATGACTTTCTATAATACAGACCTTTCTTAGTTTAAGTCCTGAAGCTACTGTCACATTGCTAGGTGTATTATATATATACTTCAAGTTCCCATGTAAAGATTAAGGTCCTTGCCTGAGTTTTATATTTATTCCTGTAACGTTATAACTTTACCTTATATAAACTGCAGTATAGTTCTGCATAGGACCTTCACCATCTAGATGATGGTGGAGCATCAATAGAAGTAAAAATAGGAAGTCCAGATATATATAATGTAAAATCTCAGAGTTATATATTTTTGTGTGTATACAAGTTGCACAGTGTTTTTGAAGCTTTTCTCCACCTAGTCCATAATCTCACCTTACACTGGATAAAGTAGTTTTTTGTTAGGAGACCTGAACTGAACAAATAAGAATCAGAAAAAAGCTGAGAGTGGATTGGATTTTGATGCAGAAACTTAGGTCCATAAGAACACTAGGAGCTTAGGTTGAGAAACTTTACAATATAATAAAGCAATAGAAATCAGTTCTTTTCTAAAAAAATTACATATTTTGATGTTTTTACTTTTTGATACATGCTATAAAACAAATCTAACAAAAATATGATAACCATGTCTGTATGATATGCTTCAAATTCAAGTGATACTGTTCTGTTTCTAAGTTTTGTTATTTATTCATGGACTGATTTCTCTTTAACCTTGCTAATTTCTTTAAAACCTTGATTTGATTAACTTGGCTAAATTATCTCTTTGGATGTCCAGAAAGGGAAGGGGGGCGGTGCAAGGGGCATGAAGGCACTTTCTGGTTGGTGGAAATGTTCCGTTTCTTGGTTTGGGGTGGTGGTGGTGCTTACACAGATATATATATATATTAGTCACAGGTCATCAAACTGTATACTTAAAATCTGTGCTGCATTTTATTTATTTATACATTTTATTATCCAAGTTGATTTTTTTTAGAATGGAGAAGAATAAAAGCTAAAACATTTTTTGACAAAATATTACATTCAATTACTTAAAAGAAAAACATGTATTATATATGAAGTTACCGTTCAACCCTCTTGCCATTAATTTATCAGAAAAACATGCTTTTAAAAGGTTTTTCTTTGTAGCCAGTTGGCAGCCATCTTTGAACAATGAGTAACCTTGAATTTACATTTTTACTTATTTTGGCAAAAAATCATTTAAGTACACTGTATTTTAAAGTTGCTAACCTCATTTGGAAAAATGAATAATTTTAAATAGTTGGTATAATATTTTTAAAACATTTAAACAAAAATGTCTTTGTTTTGTTTTGAATTTTCAGAATTGGTTTTAGACCCTGGAATATTGAAACACAAGTGCTTCCTCTCATCTCTTCTGTGTTGCCAAGAACTATTTTTCCAACAAGTACCATATCTTTAGAAAATTTTGGTAAAGTTTGTGAAATGTTTCTCTAGTTATTAAAAAATTATTAGCTTTTTTCGATATCCTAAAAAGTGTTAATGACTTAGAAAAGCTATAAAAATAAAATGTAGATAGTAAGTTCTATGTATTTCTGTAAATATTTGGACAGGCATTGACTTTTAAATTGTTCCAGTTAGAATTTTTTTTTTTTACTTTAAGAAATTACATCTTCAATACTTTGAGGAACTGGTTAGAAGTCTCCTTTCTGTTTAGGGCTTCAGTGTCCAAAATGTAGATCTTTAGAATTTACATCTCCTATTAATTATGAACAAATAGTTTCAGTCTTTATATATTTGTGGATGACTCTTGTTTCCTCTTACGCTTTGCCTGCATAATACCAAGATGGTAGTTGTCAGACCAAACATATTTTCTTTTTTTTTTTTTTACCCCTTTAAATTGCCCACATGAATTCAAATCTTGTGATAACTCATTTCCATAGCATTAAAAGAACCAGGTAAATACCTGCTGTTACTTAGATGTTAGTAGCTATGTGCTTATTCATAATTTGATTCATAAGTATGTTTTGTTTCACTCTATTATAGACATGTATTTTATGCTAACATAAGCTAAAGCCAGACTGTTATCATTTATTGAAACAAACTTTTTACTTTAAAAAAATATATATCATTAGGTACCTCTTGCAAGGGATATGCATTAGCACATACTCAAGAAGGAGAAGAGAAGAAGCAAACTTCTGGTACATCAAACACCAGAGGATCAAGACGAAAACCTGCAGCAACAACTCCTACAAGGAGATCTACACGTAATACAAGAGCTGAAACAGTCAGTCAGTCCCAGAAATCCCCAGTATCAAATAATTCTGGGTGTGATGCCCCAGATAACAACAATCCATCCGTAAGTGTGTCCTCTTCAGCCATGTCAGAAAAGCAAACAAGACAGGCTCCAAAACGGAAGTCTGTAAGAAGAGGAAGAAAACAACCTTTATTGAAAAAGAAACTTCGGAGCTCTATACCTCCCCCTGAAAAATCATCTTCCAGTGATTCAGTAGATGAAGAAACAGCAGAATCTGACACACCACCTGTGTTAGAGAAAGAGCACCAATCAGATGCAGAAAGTAGTAACAGTTGTACTGTGCCAGCAAGTGTCGAAAATGAGTCTGCTAATGGCTTGAGAAGTTGCAATGAACAGGTAGAAGAAAGTGAGGAACATACTGAGAACCATGATACAGAGGAAGCAGTGGAATCTTCATATTCTGGGTCTCATACCGAAGATCCTTCTGTACTAGTTGGAGAGGAAGAGGATATTCAAAAAGTCGAAAATACAAGTGTAGAGGCTAATGTTTTATGTTTAGAAAGTGAGACTTCTAAAAATATTTCTGGAAAAGGAGGTGATCCATTGGAAAATCAAGACCAAACATCTGGACTTTCAGAATCCGAGGTAAAAGCAGACAAATGTACAGATCATCCTTCAAATTATCTTCCTACATGTTCAGGATCTGAAGTTGCAGTATTCCAACCTGTACCAAGCTTAGATGAGTTACCAGAGAATTCAGAGTCAGTGGTTAATGAAGAAAAAGTTATAGAAAGTCCTATAGTAGAAATTGTTGATCATAAAGATTTAACAGTAAAAACAGAACAGCTTGTAGATGGCCCCAAATTAGAATCTTCTGAGGGAAGAATTATACAAACAGTGAGCAAAAAATCCATAGAGGGCTCAGAGGCTCAGTTGCTTGAGCATGTTGAAACTGAAGATGTAGAAATAATTGCAACATGTGATACTTCAGAGAAAGAAAGTTTGAATAGTATTCAAGACTCTGAAAATAATTTATTAAAAAATAATCTTAACACCAAACTAGACAAATCTTTAGAAGAAAAGACTGAATCTCCTGTTGAACATTCCAGATCTACAGAATTGCCTAACACACACATTGAACAAATTCAGAAGCATTTTAATGAGGACAACAATGAAATGATACCTATGGAATGTGATTCATTTTGCAGTGACCAGAATGAATCTGAAATTGAACCTCCTGTAAATGCTGATACCACACAATTGAATGAAAATTCTGTGGAGCACAGTTCTCAAAATAATATGCCATCTTCTGATCCTGCAAATGGAAAGGTTGAAACTGTATCTCAGCCATCTGAAAGCCCAGTAGATATGATGGAGAAAGCCAAAAAGCCTCGTACCCGAAGATCTAGATTTCACTCCCCATCTACAACTTGGTCTCCCAACAGAGACACTGCACGAGAAAAGAAGCGGTCTCAGTCTCCATCTCCCAAAAGAGAAACTGGAAAAGAAAGCAGGAAGTCTCGATCACCATCTCCCAAGAAAGAATCTGCAAGAGGACGTAGAAAATCTCGTTCTCAGTCCCCAAAGCAGGATATCGCAAAAGAAAGGCGACGATCTCAGTCTCGATCTCCAAAAAGAGATAGCACGAAGGAAGGCAAAAGATCTGCATCACTCTCCCCCAAAAGAGACACTTCGAGAGAAAACAGAAGGTCTCAGTCAAGAGTGAAAGATTCCTCCCCAAGAGAAAAATCCAGGTCTCGGAGCAGAGAAAGAGAAAGTGATAGAGATGGGTCACGGAGAGATCGAGATCGAGAAAGAAGAACCAGGAGATGGTCTAGGTCCAGATCTCGTTCGAGGTCACCATCAAGATCTAGAACAAAAATTAAGAGTTCATCATTCAGTAGAAATGACAGAGACACTTACTCTCCTCGGTGGAAGGAAAGATGGGCAAATGATGGTTGGAGATGTCCACGAGGAAATGATCGGTACAGAAAGAATGATCCAGAGAAACAGAATGAAAATACAAGAAAAGAAAAAAATGACATCAGTCCAGATGCTGAGGATCCAAATTCTGCTGACAAACATAGAAATGACTGTCCCAGTTGGGTAACAGAAAAAATAAATTCTGGGCCTGATCCAAGGACCAGAAATCCAGAAAAGTTAAAAGATTCTCACTGGGAAGAAAACAGAAATGAAAATTCAGGGAATTCTTGGAATAAAAACTTTGGTTCAGGTTGGATGTCTAACCGTGGTAGAGGTAACCGTGGCAGAGGCACTTACAGAGGTGGTTTTGCCTATACAGATCAGAATGAAAATCGGTGGCAAAACCGAAAACCCCTCTCAGGGAATTCAAATAGTTCAGGGAATGAGTCTTTCAAGTTTGTGGAACAGCAACCCTATAAACGGAAAAATGAGCAAGAGTTCTCATTTGATACACCGGCAGATAGGTCTGGGTGGACATCTGCATCTAGCTGGGCTGTGAGAAAGACTCTACCAGCAGATGTACAAAACTATTACTCAAGACGAGGGAGGAATTCTTCAGGTCCACAGTCTGGATGGATGAGACAAGAAGAAGAAGCAACTGAACAAGGTAACATACTGTGTTTATTTAGTAACACTTTTATTTGAGGAAAGGGATTATAAATTTAAAGCTTCATATATATGAATTGTAATGATCTGTACTTACAGTTTTATAATGTTAAATCCCATTTAACAAGTCACTTTGCATTATATAAACATATACATATATGTCAGTATTTATTGCCTTTTTTACTGCCCCTCCCTCCAATCTTGTCAAAGGCTTAACTAGTTTAAGTACAGTTGGCTACAATAGAAGAACTTGGGATTTTTTTAAATTTAAATTCAAGTTAGTTAACATATAGTATTGGTTTTCAGGAATAGAATTTAGTGATTCATCACTTACATACAATATCCAGTGCTCATCACAAGTGCCCTCTTTAATACCCATCACCCATTTAGCCTATACCCCCACCCAACACCCCTCTAGCAACCCTCAGTTTGTTCTCTTTATTTAAGAGTCTCTTATGGGGGCACCTGGGTGGCTCAGTTGGTTAAACGTCTGATGTTGGCTCAGGTCGTGATCTCACAGCTCATGAATTTGAGCCCCACATCAGGCTCTGTGCTGACAATTCGGAGCCTGGAGCCTACTCTGGATTCTGTGTCTCCTTCTCTCTCTGTGCCCCCCCACCCCTGCCTGCCCTGCTCATGCTCTGCCTCTCTCTTAGAAATGAACATTAAAAAAAATAATGAGTCTCTTATGGTTTGCCTGCCTTTCTGGGTTTTTTTGTTTTTTTTTTTTAATGTTTATTTATTTTTGAGACAATGCAAGAGGCAGAGTGCAAGCAGCAGAGGGGCAGACAGAGGGAGACACAGAATCTGAAGCGGGCTCCAGGCTCTGAGCTGTCAGCCCAGAGCCAGACGCGGGGCTTGAACTCGCGAACCATGAGATCATGACCTGAGCCGAAGTCGGACACTTAACCGACTGAGCCACTCACGTGCCCCAAAGCCTCCCTTTCTGTTTTTATCTTATTTTACCTTTCCTTTCCCTGTGTTCATGTTTTCTTTCTTAAATTCCACGTATAAGTGAAATCATATGATATATATCTTTTTCCGACTGATTTTGCTTCACATAATACTCTCCAGTTGCATCCATGTTGTTGCAAAATGGCAAGATTTCATTCTTTTTGATCACTGAGTAATATTTCATTGAGTTTTCCATGAATATTATTCAGTGATCAAACTGAGGGCTGCTGGAGGGGTGTTGGGATGGGCTAAATGGGTGCTGGGTTAAATTAATGAGGGCACTTAGGATGAGCACTAGATATTGTATATAAGTGATGAATCATTAAATTCTATTCCTTCTTTATCCATTCATCAGTAGATGGACTTTGGGCTCTTTCCATGATTTGGCTATTGTTGATAGCACTGTTATAAATATTGGGGTACATGTGCCCCTTCAAATGAGCATTTTTGTTTCCTTTGGATAAATACCTAGTAGTGCAGTTGTGGTCATAGGATAGTTGTATTTTTAACTTTTTGAGGAACCTCCATACTGTTTTCCAGAGTGGCTGTACCAGTTTGCATTCCCACCAACAGTTCAAAAGGATTCCCCTTTTCTCCGCATCCTCGCCAACATCTGTTGTTGCCTGAGTTGTTCATGTTAGCCATTCTGACAGATGTGAGTGAGGTTATATATCGTTGTGGTTTTGATTTGTATTTCCCTGATGATGAATGATATGGAGCATCTATCTTTTCATGTGTCTGTTGACCATCTGGGTGTCTTGGAGTAAAGTCTGTTCATGTCCTCTGCCCATTTCTTCACTGGATTATTTATTTTTTGGGTGTTGAGTTTGATGAGTTCTTTATAGATTTTGGATACTAGCTCTTTATCCGATATGTCATTTGCAAATATCTTCTCCCATTAGTTTTTTTTATTGTTTCCTTCTTGGTGCAGGAGACTTTTATCTTGATGAAGTCCCAGGAGTTCAGTTTTGTTTTTGTTTCCCTAGCCTCTGACGACATGTCTAGCAAGAAGTTGCTCCAGCTGAGGTCAAAGAGGTTGCTACCTGTGTTCTCCTGTAGTATTTTGATGGTTTCCTGTCTCACATTTAGGTCTTTCATCTATTTTGAATTTATTTTTATATATAGTGTAAGAATATGGTCCAGTTTCATTCTTTTGCATGTTGCTGTCTAGTTTACCTAACACCGTTTGTTGAAGAGACCATCTTTTTTCCATTAGATGTTCTTTCCTGTTTTGTCGAAGATTAGTTGACCATATATAGTTACGAATCCATTTCTAGGTTTTCTGTTCTGTTTCATTGATCTTTGTGTCTGTTTTTGTGCCAGTGATGATTGCAGCTTTGTAATACAGCTTAAAGTCTGGAATTGTGATGCCTCCTGCTTTGCTTTGCTTTTTTTCAAGATTGCTTTGGCTACTGGGGTCTTTTTCTGGTTCCATACAAATTTTAGAATTGTTTGTTCTAGCTCTGTGAGAAATGCTTTGTTTTGGAAAAGCATTTGGAAAGAAATGGATTGTATTGAATGTAGTTTTTTTTTTTGGTAGCATCGATATTTTAACAATATTTATTCTTCCAATCCATGAGCATGGAATGTTTTTCCATTTTGTCTCTTTTCCAGTTTCTTTCATAAGTGTTCTATAGTTTTCAGAGTACAGATGTTTTATGTCTTAGGTTAAGTTTATTCATATATATCTTACGGTTTTTGGTGCAATTGTAAATGGGATCAATTCCTTGATTTCTCTTTCTGCTGCTTCATTATTGGTGTGTAGAAATGCAGCAGATTTCTGTACATTGATTTGATATCCTATGACTTTGCTGAATTCGTGTATTGGTTCTGGTAATTATTTGGTGGAGTCTCTTGGGTGTTCTACATAGAGTATCATGTCTCCTGCAAATAGTGAAAGTTTGACTTCTTTCTTGCCAGTATAGATGCCTTTTATTTCTTTTTGTTGTCTGATTGCTGAGGCTAGGACCTCTGGTACTATGTTGAACAGTAGTGGTGAGAATGGACATCTCTGTCATGTTCCTGACTTTAGGGGAAAAGCTCTATTTTTCCCCATTTAGGATGATATTAGCTGTGGTTCTTTCATATATGGCTTTTATGTTCTTAGGTATGTTCCTTCTATCTCTACTACTTTGAGGGTTTTTATCAAGAATGGATGCTGTATTTTGTCAAATGGTTTTTCTGCATCTATTGAGAAGATCATATGGTTCTTACCCTTTATTAATGTGGTATATCATTTGATTGATTTGCGAATATTGAACCAGCCCTGCAGCCCAGTAATAAATCCCACTTGATTGTGGTGAATAATTCTTTTAATATGCTGTTTAGATTCAGTTTGCTAGTATCTTGTTGAGATTTTGCATCCATGTTCATCAGGGATATTGGACTGTAATTCTCCTTTTTAGTGAGGTCTTTGTCTGGATTTGAAATCAAAGTAATGCTAGCCTCATAGAATGAATTTGGAAGTTCCTTTCCATTTCTTTTTTTTTGGAACAGTTTCAGAAAAATAAGTATTAACTCTTCTTTAAATGTTTGGTAGAATTCCCCTGGGAAGCCATCTGGCCTCATACTCTTCTTGTTAGATTTTTGATTACTGTTTCCATTTCTTTGCTGGTTATTGGTCTGTTCAAATCTTCTGTTTCTTCTTGTTTCAGTTTTGGTAGTTTAGTTTCTAGGAATTTATCCATTTCTTCCAGATTGCCCAGTTTGTTGGCTTATAATTGCTCATAATATTCTCTTATAATTGTTTGTATTTCTGGAGTGTTGGTTGTGATCTCTTCTCTTTCATTTGTGATTTTATTTATTTCAGTCCTTTCTCTTTTCTTTTTGATAAATCTGGGTAGAGGTTATCAATGTTGTTAATTCTTTCAAGGAACCAACTCCTAGTTTCATTGATCTGTTCTGATGTTTTTTGATTTCTATATCATTTATTTTTGCTCTAATCTTTATTATTTCCTTTAGAAGAATTTGGGAGGTTCTTGTGTAAGATTTAACTTTGATATCTTAAAAAAAATTTTTTTTAGTGTTTGTTTATTTTGAGAGAGAGGGTGAGCAAGTGGGGAGAGGGGCAGAGAGAGAGAGAGGGAGAGAGACAGTCCCAAGCGGCTCTGTGTTGTGAGTGCAGAGGCCAACACAGGGCTCAGTCCCATGAACCATGAGATCATGACTTGAGTTGAAACCAACAGTCAGATGCTTAACTGACTGGGCCCCCCAGGTGTCCCAACTTTGATTTCTTTTATCTCAGATGTGCACACTTGAATTTTTTTGATCATTGTTCTCATATAAATAAGTTAGTCTTCTAATAATTTATCTTTCCTTGGCTTTTCTTATTAAGAACATTGCAAGAAAAAAGCTTTGTTAAAGATTAAAAAAAAAAAAGATAAGTTACTCTTGTAATTTAGCAACCTGATTAGATTAAAAAATTTTTTAAATGTTTATTTATTTTTGAGAGAGACTGAGACAGAATGTGAGTGGGTTAGAGAGAGAGGGAGACACAGAATCCGAAGCAGGCTCCAGGCTCTGAGCTGTCAGCACAGAGCCTGACGCAGGGCTCGAACTGACGAGCTGTGAAATCATGACCTGGGCCGAAGTGAGACACTCAACCGACTGAGCCACCCAGGTGCCCCACCTGATTAGATTTTATATGATTACTTCTTTAGTAAGTTTCTTGAGGTACTGATTCTTTGGTAATGTTGAACCAACATGAACCTGCTCTTAATAATAATTTTAGTTGAATGCTTTTTTTAACCAGTCCACGTTATTTAGAAAGATAGGATTAGACTAAATGATTGGAGATTGGTGTTCTGAGTCTGTTAATTGCTGTTGACTCTTACTGTAACCAGTGGTTCTTTGCTTCTCTAAAGAAATTTTAACATGATTTTTTATTATAAGCCTTTTTTCTTTTGATAGATTCTAACCTAAAAGACCAAACAAACCAACATGGAGATGGTTCCCAGCTACCTATAAATATGATGCAACCACAAATGAATGTAATGCAGCAACAAATGACTGCACAGCAGCCGCCTATGAATATCTTCCCATATCCAGTGGGTGTTCACGCTCCTTTGATGAACATCCAGCGCAATCCATTTAACATTCATCCTCCGCTACCCTTGCATCTGCACACAGGTGTGCCTCTCATGCAGGTAGCTGCTCCTACAAGTGTATCTCAGGGACTGCCACCGCCACCACCCCCTCCCCCACCATCCCAGCAAGTCAGCTACATTGCTTCACAGCCAGATGGAAAGCAATTGCAGGTATGTTTTTAGCATCTAAAGTGTAATCAACATAGTCACTATAAGAATTTAACTGTTAGCAACAGATGTTCAAAAGAGGGTTTCCTGGCATCCCCAAATAATTATTTGATTAGGTTTATGGTAAACTTTCATAGCCCCTCTTCACTGTCCTTCCTCAAACCTCCCACTCTTCAAATAAAATGAATTGGATGCATATTATTGAACCAAAGCTACATATATGCTGTTGTTTATGTCCAAACAGGTTTGTTTTTTCAGGTTAAGACAAAATTTTGAGAATCAAATGATGGGTGTTTTAAAATAATTCTTAATTTATTAGACTTTTTAGGGGGTGGGAACTTGTGGTGATGCTTTTATTGTCTTCTTGGGACAAACGCCAGAGAAAGCTGTTCATTATCCATTACTGTCTGTATTTCATGTTCATGAGTTACCGTGTTCAAAAAAAAGAAGTGCCTCTGAGGCATATAGAAATTTGAATACTACTTTGTAAACACTGTGTTCCTTATAGTTCTGTGCCCGCATTTCACAAATTCTAGAATCCTGATAGTGTATAATTGGAAGATAAGGGGGATAGGGTTCTAGAATTTGGGACCTCATACATTTTTCTGCTGTCAGCTCTCTGCAAGCTATTTGACTTCACTGTCTCCTTTTCTTCCATCTTTAAAGTGGGGGCACACACTTTAGTTAATTTTCAGAAAGAGCCTTTTGGAAAAGATAACTATTTTTTAAGTGCTATTCTTTTCCTTCTTGTTGCTTTTAGTGTTGCTGTCAGAACATCACAAGTCACATGTGTAATTTAAAAGTCACTTGACAGGGGCGCCTGGGTGGCGCAGTCGGTTAAGCGTCCGACTTCAGCCAGGTCACGATCTCGCGGTCCGGGAGTTCGAGCCCCGCGTCGGGCTCTGGGCTGATGGCTCGGAGCCTGGAGCCTGTTTCCGATTCTGTGTCTCCCTCTCTCTCTGCCCCTCCCCTGTTCATGCTCTGTCTCTCTCTGTCCCCAAAATAAATAAACGTTGAAAAAAAAAATTTAAAAAAATAAAATAAAAAAATAAAAGTCACTTGACATATTTACATAGGTCTCTGTTTGAGAATGTTACTTATTTTTCTTCAGAGTCCTTTAGATATACATGACCTGAAATACGAATTTTGACTCACTTTGAATTTTTTTTGTTATTTCTAATATATGTCTAAAAGAATACAGTAATTCATTAACTAATGATAACTCTTTAAAACAGGGCGTTCCTAGTGCTTCTCATGTAAGTAATAACATGAGTACACCAGTCTTGCCTGCTCCGACCGCAGCCCCAGGAAATTTGGGAACAGTTCAGGGACCAAGTTCTGGTAATACTTCATCATCAAGTCACAGCAAAGCCTCTAATGCTGCTGTAAAATTGACAGAAAGCAAAGTAAGTGTTACAGTGGAAGCCAGCGCAGATAGCTCGAAGACAGACAAGGCAAGTTCAAGGTTGAGAGCAACCTACATAATTCTGTATATGCTAAAGATGAAAATATAAATTATATATTGTATAATTGGTAAAGGGAATTTACTGTTGATAGTCTTGAATTCCAATGCTGTTTGAAGGGTTCTGTCTAGATATGTTGATGTCCAGTGAGTTACTGGTAATATTTCATAATTATTTTTAGAAATGTTTGGTATGTGTGTTAATAACTTTTGTATTCATGACATTGTTATGTGAAGAATTCCTTGAAATAATATAAAAGTGAGGTGTTTTTAATTTCATATTTTAAAAGAAATTTTTTTAAAGTATGTGGGCAAATAATAATTTTACTTTTTCCTCTTACCAGAAATTACAAATCCAAGAAAAAGCAGCACAGGAGGTAAAATTGGCCATTAAGCCATTTTACCAAAATAAAGATATCACCAAGGAAGAATATAAAGAGATTGTACGGAAAGCAGTAGATAAAGTAAGTTCTAGCTTTAGCAGAGTTATATATGTAATTGTTTTGAATCATCTCTATTTTAATAAAGGAATGCTTAAGTCTAATTAAAATAATAACCACTAACTTCTAATTCTGGTCTGCTTTTCTGCCTTTTGAGTAAGATCATGTGAGATATGGAACATATAAAAATGTCTGATTATCTCTTTGGGGTTGGTTTTCACAAATCTTTCCATTTTGCTTTAATCCTTATAAAGGATGAGAAAAATATTCCCCTTCCTTTTTTCGTAGGTTTGTCATAGTAAAAGTGGAGAAGTAAATTCTACTAAAGTGGCAAATCTGGTTAAAGCCTATGTAGACAAATACAAATATTCACGGAAGGGAAGCCAAAAGAAAACCCTGGAAGAACCTGTGTCCACCGAAAAAAACATAGGTTGAAATGGGGAGCACTGTAAAGGACACTATCAAGATATCTGCAAAGTGCAATTTCAACTTGTACCTTTAACTGAAAATCATACATAACTGTGATTGAAATTTGGTTTTGATAAAATTATTTTTTTTAATGTAGAATATAAAGTTTTGTTCTAAATAAATATAGTTCTGCACTGCAACTTCTTTATCCTTTCCTCCTCCCGAAAATGAAAGCAATTCAAGGGAAAGTAAAGGGGTTAAAGGAGTGTGCATTTTTACTAGGATTCTTATAGTGTGGATACTGGAAGATGTACAGCTTTTTGATTTGAACAATGGAGTGCATAAATTAGAGTCTTCTAAGTGCACTGGTTTTGGAAAAGATATATATAATACATTTATTCTGTCAGGCTAAAAATAAAGTATGAATGATCTTTATGATTTTTCCCTTTATAGAAAGTTAAATAATGTATTACCATGAAGAATATTTCTAATAACAGAATATACCAGTTGCAGGGTCCTAATGTGTATTTTTAAAACACACGTCTGAATAAATTGCTTAGATAGAAAACAGATTATCACCTGAGTAAAATTCAGTGTTCAAAACTTTGGAACACTGTTACTGTATCACCAAATAAAGGTTATGCTGCTTGTTTTTCTTTTGTGCCTTTTTTCCCCACCAATTGAAATGAAGCAGTTTGATTTGCTAGATTTACAATTTTGGAAGTCTAAAACTCTTTGTGGAATATAGAAGAACAGTTTGGAAAAAGTGTTGACTTTATAAAAATTATGTACTTTCATGATATCTTCTACCTGTCAGAAAAATGATAAATTATCTGTGCCAACTGGAGAATTGCAGTTGAGTGGTGACCTTGCCTTCCTTGGGATGAAGGTAGAATTATGAGACGCACTTCAGTGGCTTTCATTGGCTCATCTATCTGATCACTAACGAATTTCTTTTTACACTTGAGAAGTATCCAAATGCTTTACAGTGAGTAAAGTGTTAATTAGGTGACCATATGGTGGCCATTAACCATGTTGCAAAATTCTAGACATTAAAACCTGGGTTTTGGAAAGGGAGAGGACTTAATGGAGTCTTGGTTAGGCTTTCAGGGACTAGGGATTTGATTGTCTTTTTTTAAATACTAGAATGTGTTAATTTTTACAAAAGGTAAGTTCAGAAGGTTATAGAGCCACTATTTTAATTGGCATCTTAGAAGAAAAAAATGGGTTATCCATGATAAACTGTCTTTCATTCCAGTAATAATTTTCAATAGATACCAAATAACAAAAGCTATTCAGATAAGATGTTAATGGCGCAGAAAGATATATGCATCAGTGAGACAGAATGACCCTTGTATTAGCTAAACTAGAGAGAGCAATACTCTGTAGGACTGTGCTTTTCTGAAGTAAAGATGATCTGTTTCTCAAGTTTATGTGCATAATACTTTCTTGGTGCTAGCTTTGATAAGGCAAATATTTTGAACTGTTGGCCCCAATAATGATTGTGCTAGTTCATAATCTTTACTAGATTAAGAGTGTAATTCCAAAAAGTGTTAGAAATATTTCCAAGCAGTCTTGATCTTTATTCTGCATTTCTGGGCATTTGTAATATGGTATTCTACTGATTTATATATATATTTTTAATTAAAGTTTGTGTTTAGATATGAAGGGGAAAGAAGTTTAGAAGTATATTTCTTCTAATAAAATATTAAGACTGTTTTAAATATCAACACACACCTCCTCATTTGTTTGTTTTGAACTGTAGAAACAATTGTGTGAATTTTCAATCTGTTTTCAGTTAAAGCTGGTTCACACTGAAAATTTTGTAGCAAATTGCCTAAGATGATTAATCACACAGTGCATACTTTTCCTACATTTTCTTTCAGTGATGTTTGGGAATACAGTTATATTTTAAAATTTGCTTTATACCATTTAAAAGTTTTGAACAAAAACTAGGTGGTATGATGGTCAAGTCTCACATCTTTGGTTGCAGTGCCATGAATTATTTCCACCTGTCTTGAAAATAACAAGTGTGTATTCCATATCTGCTTGGGGTACTTGGTTAGACTGCATTTAAAATGCTCATGAAGAATGTTACTGGATTAGAATTCAAACTTTTAAAACTTAGAAATACTTAAGAATGTATTAGAAAGTGCATGCTTTATGCAAACAAAACGCTTTAACATTCCCCATTCTTGCTTTTCTCAGAAATCTACATTAATTTTGCATGTGCACAAACTGAATCAAAAACATTTTGTGGAATTCTAAATTTCTCGTTATTTATTAAGATTCAGTATTAACTTGACCTTTGAAACCTTGGTCCCATTAACTTACTAGTCACATTGACCAATGTTTTAGGCTATAGTGATGCCTAGAATTTTGACTAAAAGTAATTACTTACTATTTTAACATTCCAAAAGTTTTGTGATTTCTTTTTTTCCTGGTTACCACATTTTCTCCATTATCTTCCATTAAATGGCCACAGTGTGTACTGTTTGAATGTTCCATCCAAAAGATACAGCTTCAGAAGCACAGTGGTTGCCCCATGGTCCATGAGACCTTGTTTGTAGTACAAGGATGGAGTTCTGTCTACTGAAACAATACTCTTAAAACAGAAATGTAGTATGTAATATTTTCTAATAAATTCTTTTGATAAACAAAGAAGTGTCTTTAACATTTTATTGTTATGATTCCTGGGAAATGCTGACTTTTGCCTCATTATAACTGTTTCCAAAGACATGTTGAAGTATTTCTCAGATTTGTACACATAACTAGCATCATAAATTAATGTCCAAGTTGTAAAGCAAGCTTAGAGTTAGCTATAAGCATATATTTTAATAGCATTTTTTCCTAATTACAAAATCGTAGGAAATTAGAAAAGCTTTATTTAAAAAAACTTGTAGAAGAAACGGAAAAATGAGAAAAATCACCTGTAATCCTGCCATTTAAAGGTAATAATGCCAATCAAACTGCCCAGAACTATGTTGTAACTTACCCTTTTCACTTAATGATGTATTTAGAAGTTTACATTTTAATAAAAATTCTACAGCATGATGTTTAACGGCTATATAGTATTCTATTACATATCGTACGTACCGTTACTTAAAAAAAATTTCTTTAAGTTTTTAAATTTATTTTTGAGAAAGAGAGCAAGGAAGGTGCAGAGAGAGAGGGAGACACAGAAGCCAAAAAAGGCTCCAGGCTCTGAGCTAACAGTTCAGACCCGACACATGTCTCGAAACCACGAACTGCAAGGTCATGACCTGAGCCAATGTTGGACCCTTAACTGACTGAGCCGCCCAGGCGCACCTCTTCATTGCCTTTTTAACAGTACTTCATATTTCCTGTCCTGGAGATATTAAGGTTTTAATATTGAAGCCATCTTTCATGCATTTTCCATTCACATCCCATCTCCATTCTCTCAAACAATTGCTGTTTTCTCTATATCAAACTGGAATTCCTTTGCAGTGAAATCCAACTCCTTTAGTTCCCAGAGTGTTGCCATCTGATCTCTTTTAATAGTCCCAACTATGATTTAGATTCTATATGCGCCAGTTCATTGTAGACACTAAAGACTAATCTTCTGATAACACAGCATCATTCAACAGAGTGCCCCCTCGTGTGTTACACACTAGGGAAGAGTAAGCAAAACAATACTGTTTCTACTCACAGAGCTACATAATGTGGAAATAACATCTATCTATCTATATAACTGGTAAGGAATGACAGGACTATAAGGTGATCCAAGGATCTGTGATAGGGTAATTGGACTTAACAGTGATCAGTGAGAATCCCTGGGAGAAATGGCACTTAAGAGCTAAAGACAAGAACTAAGCAAGGAGAAAGGAGCTGGCAGAGGAAAGAGGTGCAAATGGTCTGTGGTCTCAAAGCGTGGCAACCCCAAGCCTAAATTGGCTAGAGTGAAGACTGGTGGAGACTTCTTAGGACAATACATTTTGTAAAGAAAAACTTGAAATCTTTCAAGCAGGAGGTGTTTGATCTGAGCAGATACGCATTTCGAAAGATTACTCCACTCATAATCTTTCAATGGCTTAAAAGTGGTTAATAAACATGAAAAAATGTTCAACTTCACAGTTAATGTTATAAATGTTCTTTTATCAAATTGATAAATTTAATTCTGGCAAGAGTGCCATGAGGAAATAGTACTGGTTAGAATTTGTACAATTTTTCTTTCTAAAAGGCAACTTGTAAATAAGTATAAACAGCCTTAAAAGGGCTGCCATATCCCTTTTCCATAATGATGAAAACATACTGGTTCACATAGTCCTTTCTAGTATTTAATAGAGGAAAATTGGAGGGAATGGTTATTCTGTGGTTCATATGAAAGTATTCTACAGCTGTTGTAAATGTTTTCAGGGGAAAAAAAAAACATTAAATGGAAAAAAAATAGGTCACAAACTGCGGCTGACCTTTCAACAATGAGGGGGCGAGGACTCTAGCCAACCCCCTGCAGAGTCAAAAATCCCCCATAGAATTTGTGACTCTCCAAATACTTCAGTACTACAGCCTGTTGACTGGAAGTCTTACCAACAACATAGTAAACATTTTGTATGTTATATGTGTTATACACCGTATTCTTACAATGATGTAAGCTGGAGAAAAAAATGTGACACAATCCTTAGGAAGAGAAAATACATTTATAGTACTGTATCAGATTTATCTTAAAAAATCTGTGTATGAGTAGACCTGTGTAGTCCAAACCTGTGTTACTTAAGGGTCAACTGTATACATAATATTCCAATTTAAAATTAAGGCACAAAAATACAGATTATTTCTAAGTAGAGAGCATCTTTTTAAAATGCTTTTCTTTAGCTTCCAAGTTTACTATAGTGAACAATAGTCGTATGATCAGAAAAAACTTGAGAAAATTGCAGTTCTCCTTGTTTGGCACATGACAGTGGGGGAATGGGCAGGAAGCTTTGCTCTAGGCTGGGGAGCTACCAACTTCCCAATTTAGAACTGGCCCAGTGTCTCAGCTTGAACACTTGAGATAGGTGTCTGATGGCTCTCCATACTGTGCTCCATACTCCCCAGAGGGGAGCACAGCCTCCTGTGGTAGCTGATGGGTGCTAGTCTGTGAGTAGTCCACACCCACTGGCTTTATGGGCTGAGACACGCCTTAGTCATAAAGAAGTAGACTTCCCAAACCGTAACTAGTTTGGGCATATTTCCCAATCCCGCAATCACTAGAGAAGATAATCCACTTATAGTTAGTAGGGGTCTTGGTTTTAAAGCTCACAGAGAACTGAGGCACAGCTTTCTGTGCCTGAGTGATGCTGATTATGTTACTAAACTTCTCTGAGCCAGAGCGGCTTATATGAGGGTTTGCTGCCTACTTAGCTAGAGGATTAAGTGAGATCAGAGATGGGAAAGTCATAATTTCCTACATACTTACTTGGGAGAAGCTCTGCTCTGTAATTCAGACTGGTTTGCCCACTGTCTCATCTTGGATAATGGTGGAAATACAGTTGCACAATGGTTTCAATCTAGCTGCACATCCAGGGTCACAGCTTAAAAAAATAAATAAAAAATAAAAACACAAAAATCCCAAAAACAATACACAAGAGACTTCTGAGAAGATGGTGGAATAGGAACATCCTAATGTTCCATGGATACAACTAGGTAACACCCACATCAGTGTAAATAACCCAGAAGATGATCCAAGGACTGGCAGAACACACTCTCCACAGCTAAATGCAGCTAAGAGGCCAACATCAAAGAAGGTGTAAAAGGGGAAGACACGGTGGGGAGCCAAACTGATCTCAGAGCAAGGTACAGGAGGCACTGGTAACTTTCAGAGACTTCAAGAACAAAAGAACTAGGTATTTATCCAAAGGATATAGGTGTGCTGTTTCGAAGGGATACATGCACCCCAATGTTTGTAGCAGCGCTATCCACAATAGCCAAAGTATGGAAAGAGCCCAGATGTCCATTGATGGATGAATGGATAAAGAAGATGTGGTGTATATATATACAATGGAGTATTACTCAGCAATCAAAAAGAATGAAATCTTGCCATTTGCAATTATGTGGATGGAACTAGAGGGTATTATGCTAAGTGAAATTAGAGAAAGACAAGTATATGACTTCACACATATGAGGAGTTTAAGATACAAAACAGGTGAACGTAAGGGAAGGGAAGCAAAAATAAACAGGGAGGGGGACAAAAACATGAGACTCTTAAATATGGAGAACAGAGGATTACTAGAGGGGTTGTGGGAGGGGGGATGGGCTAACTGGGTAAGGGGCATTAAGGAATCTACTAAAATCACTGTTTCACTATATGCTAACTAACTTGGATGTAAATTTAGAAAGTAAAAATTAAAAAAAAAAAAAAAGAGCTGGCTGGCACCATTTCCCTCCCCTATACCCTGTCCCCATGGATACCTGTGGGAACCAGTGCAGCAGCAACACTCTCCCTAACTTGCTAACAGTGAACTTGCCTCTGCATTCTCCTGCAGACCTGTCCCTTCCAGCCAGGCTTCTAGGTCTCCTCCCACAGCAGGCCTATGCAAACCTTACTGACTGCATGGCCCACCCTGGCTCTTCTGTGAATCTGCCCATGCCATCTAACCTCCCCAGGCTTCGTCCTTGGCAGCTCCAGATCTCCTCTAGCAGCAGACCTGCATAGACCTTGCTAACAACCATACGCCCTGCCCCTGTTCTCCTGCGGATCTGCCTCCTCCAATATGCCCTTGGCCAGAGCCCACCCACCCAAAGTGGTGCCACAAGCCTGGCAGTGTGCAAGCAGCCTCCACCAGGGCCAGTACCACTTCCAAAGTGATTCGTGCTCTGGGGAGAGGGGAATATAACCACCAGTCTCAGTGCAGCTCCAACAATGGGCTTGGGGCAGACATCTGGTTTGAGTGCAGGCCCTGCCAACCACCGAAAGCTTCCCAGGACAAAACAGAAAGCACCCTGCAGTTTGGTGTTACTGCATCTGGCAAACACCTGGTCTGACTCAACTTAAGCATAAGGCACCCCCCGACTAGTCCACTAACAACACAGGGACCAAACTGCCCACACAGGGCAAGCTTAAGTAATATGCCTGATAGAGACTTTAAAAGATCATAAAGATACTCACTGGACTACAGAAAAGAGTGGAGAATTTGAGTGAGACCCTTAACGAAGAGATAGAAAACAAAAAAGAACCAATCAGAGATGAGGAATTCAATTTTAAAAATTAAAACTACACTAATGGGAATAAATGTAGACTAAAGGAAACAGAAGAATGGATCAGTGACCTGAAGAACAGAGTAGTAGAAAGCAATCAGGCTGAATGGAAGAGAGAAAAAACTAAAAAATAAAAATAGATGTAGGGGACTCACCTACTCATCATGTGTAATAACATTCCCATTATAGGGATCCAGAAGGAGAAGAGAGAAAAGGGGGCAGAAAATGTAATTTAAGAAATACTTGAAAGTTTCCCTAATCTGGGGAAAGAAACAGAAACCCAGATCCAGGAGGCACAGAGATCCCTCCACCAAAATCAATCTAAAGAGGTCCCCACCAAGACACATAGTAATTAAAATGGCAAAAAGCAGTGATAAAGAATTTAAAAGCAGCAAGAGAAAACAGTTACATACAAGGGAAACTCCATAAGGCTATCAGTGGATTTTTCAGCAGAAACTCTGCAGGACAGAAGAGTGGCAAGATATATTCAAAGTGCTGAAAGAAAAAAAAGAAAACAAAAAACTCTACAACTAAATATTCTACCCGGCAAGGCTATCCTTCAGAGTAGGAGAGATAAAGACTTTCCTAGACAAATAAAAGTTAAAGCAATTTATCACCACTAAACCACCCCTACAAAAAAATGTTAACAGGGACTTTTTGAATGGAAAGGAAAGACCATAAGTAAGAGTAACAAAGTAGGAGGAACAAAAACGGTAAAACTTGATAAAAATCAGTAAAGGGATTCACAAGATGAAAGGACGTAAAGTGGAATACCATATACCTAAAATGTGGGGAGGAGGGAGAAGAGTAAAGAATAGATTCAAATTTAAGCTTAATTTCAACCATCAGCTTAATATAAATTGCTATGTTCATAAAATGTTACGGGGATTAAAAGTACACTGATACCGATGGGCACTGAGTAATGTATAGAATTGGTGAATCACTATATTGTAGACCTGAAACTAATATAACACTGTATGTGAGCTATACTAGAATTAAAATTATTTAGTTAAAAAGGCAATACACAGGCTCAGCCTAGGCTAATTTAATCAATCTCTGGGTTTGGGATAGTTTAAAATCTCCCCGGGCGGAGGCTAATGTGCAGCCAAGAAGCAAACCACTATGTAACTTTTTAAGATCCCCTGAAGATCGCAGCTGTTCTGTCAGAACAACATAACTAATTAGATCACAGCTTGTCTTTAAAACCATTTAGATTCTATCCTCCCTTTCAGAGGCAGCAACAGCACCTGACAGTTTGCCTGCAATCTTTTTTAAACTGTGTTTTCAAATGCCCCTTTATCTGGGGTTTAGATCCCACTCAGCAGAGAAAGAAGATCTTGAACATTTCTTGGGTGTTCACATGGTTCCAAGGTGCAATGAGACTCTTGTAAGAACCCAGCTGTTGGTGAGGTCAGGTTGTGTGTGCTTAATTCAACATGTTTTTATTCACACACTTGCCTAAAGGAATTTTAGACATCTCTAAAATTACCATTGTAACACGGCTTTTTCTAAATCGTCATTTCTGGAAGTCTTCCTTGTACACTTTAATAGCTGACTGCATGTCCTCCTTAGCTCTAGCAAGTACAATTATGATTACCAATCACAGCAGCAGTGACTAACGTTGAGTGCTTCTTACTGGCTCTGTGACAATATTTTATTTGCATTATCTCCCTTAAATTTTGTAAGAACTTTTAAAGTAGGTCCTATTATTAACCTCATTTTTCAACTGAAGAAATGAGGATGAGGTTCAGTTACTCAGCCAGGATCACTCAGACCTCAGAGGAGCCTGAGTCCAAAGCCTATCCTTGTATCCTTGGCTCATCACAAGATCTACCCAGCCATATGTGCCCCACGCTTACTCTTTCTCACCCAACCTACCCAGAAAGTATGGGCACCGGAAATGGCTTGTCTGTATTTCTATTTCCATTCCAAGGTCTATGTCTTGATCTGGGCAGTGGTTACAGAGGGGTTTGCTTTACGATACTAAAGCTCTACTCTTTATGCATTTTGTTACATGTGCCTGAGGTGGGGGTTTCGCAATAAAACTATAAAAAAAAAAAAAAAAATCAAGAGGCCAGCAATTAGCTCCGAACCATTGTTTAGATTTGTGACAGGGTCGCCTGGGTGGCTCAGTCGGTTAAGCGCCTGACTGCGGCTTAGGTCATGATCTCAGTTCCTGATTTCGAGCTCTGCATGGGGCTCCGTGCTGACAGCTCACAGTCTGGAGCCTGCTTCTCATTCTGTGTCTCCATCTCTCTCTCTGCCCATCCCCCCGCTCATTCTCTTCCCCCCTCCCTCCCTCCCTCCCTCTCTCAAAAATAAATAGGCTTTAAACAAAATTTAGATTTGTGATAGTCAAATCTTTCATTCTTCATCTTTTCCCTTCTTTTAATCCAGTCCCAATGGGAAAAATAAATCACAAATTGGGGGAAAAAATTCCTATTGGAAGAATTCTGCATCGCATAAAATGTGCTTCTGTTTGGAACCAGAAAACTTGAACAACAAATGTGCCAGTGCCTACTGTGTGCAAGAGAGTGAAGTCAGTGTGTATGTACTTAAAATCGTGCTCTCTGTATTAGGTTGTGGCAGCTTTTGTTCCTTTCTTTCAGTTATTATTTTAACAAACTGTGTCAATTTTCAAAGGTTGCACAACTCAGAAACGCCTGTTCCCGGACAACTGCCCAGCAAGAGTGAATTTGTGGAAAGGGTCAGCCCCCAAATTAGTCTGGTCTTTCACACAGTTTAGTTATAAACAGGGCATCATATCTGATCATTCAAATCAATAAACCCTCTCTAAAGCAAAGGCTAAATATTTCTCTATCAGTTTAGGGAAACGAAGTACAGTTCAGAGATTCTGGAAACCCAACCCTGCACCTAACCAAATGTGGTTCAACCTATTTGTTATGATTGATTTCCAGACTACGCTTCATGGAGCTCTTTACTTGGTGGCCAAAGCATGTCCCTGCTTTAGCAACATCTAACTCACACTGCACCATTTAATCTATAACCTCTCTTCTAGAACAAGACCTCTCCAGACTCAAACATTTTCTTACCACTGTTAAGTCTGTCAAATTTCTATCAGCCCTTAAATTCTCCAAAAGACATTTTTACTACTCCACGAAGCCCTTCCCACTTTGCCTTCTCCCACTCATCAATCAAATGAAGCCTTCCACAGGACTGAACTCCCAAAACACTTTATAATTCTCATTTAGCCCATGTTTTACCTTTGTTACTGGTGAGCATTTGGAAGCTTGTCTCAGCCTCAGAGCAGGACTGTCTCCTTAATCTTCCAAATGAGGAGCAGAAGTTCTCCATCAATACTCAAGCTGAATGAGATATAAGGGAGGTATAAACAGAGGGAAAAAATCCTATTAACATCCTAGAAATGTTTTGAGTAATTTTGCTCAGAAGAATCAGCTATCAGTTGTTCAAGTTACACACCAGAGTAGATAGTTGTTGGTTGGAAACTTTGTTTTCAATTTACCATAAACTCTAGTCTTAGAAATGTTCCTTTGTTAAGGGAATTCCCAGAAAGTTTTTCTGGCTCTAAGAAGTTAAGTGATGCCACATTAATGAATGAAATACTTGGGGGAGAAAATCTGAGGAGTTAGGGAAAATCTTAAAAAGACAACACAATGCATAGGAAGAAAATACTATAAACAATGCAGTAAATACAAACAAAGGGTTTGCATAAAAAATAAGTGTCTTATGTCTGACTCCTCCTGGAAAGAATTCTAATTACTCTACAATTAGCTTCATGTGTGCTGGTTAAACAGCTCCACTTACTTGCCATATGACCTTGGTCAAGGTACTTACTCATCCCACTCCCCTAAGTCCCCCCTTGTAACATCAGCTATCACATTGGGTTTTCGTGAAGCCCAAGACAATACGTGTAAAATGCACAGCACGGTGAATGACAGAGGAATTGTGTTAAGCAAATGTTAGGGCCCGGCGTAATTAAAAGTCTGTAAACAAATGTACATCAATAAGGGGTCCAAATAATAAATCATCATACAGCCATACAATAGACTATATACTATATAGCTATAGAAAACGATGTGAAAGCTCTTGACATACCAACCGATATGGACAGGTCTTAAGATAGTAAACATTTTTTCAAGAACAGCAGTGTCCAGTATAAAGTAGTTTGCATAAAAATAACATACCCCATTCGCTCTTTTGTAATCAACTCCAGAGGTGTACTTAAGAAACGTGACCAGGGGCCATCTGGCAGTGGGGTCATCCTGTTGCTGTGCTTCTTAGCAGCTTCTGCTTGGGTGGTAAAGAACATCATGTTTTCTTTGTTTGATGTTTAATCACAGTGATTAAGATCAGGACAGAAGTCACTTATCCAAAACAATCTCATTTTAAAAAATCGTTTTTATTGTCATTTTATGGTTAAAAAAAACATACATGGCATGACTATAAAGTAATGAGACGAGTTTTCACGTGTGGCTTGTATTACGGAGTCTCATTAGTATATAGTCACATCCTGTCTAGAGCTTGGAAGAAAAATATGCCTTGGCTATATGATTATCAATTTTGTTACTTAAAATTTATTGAGTGCCAACAGAGCACTAGGCACATATATAACACAGAACTGTACAGTCTCTATGTTGTAGACTATATTATTTACATAGATTTCTCAAAGATAACATTAAAGCATGTATTTACAGAACTTTAGACAAAATAACAATACTGGAAATCAGCAAGTTTCTGTCTAGCGAGGAGCACCTTTTCATGAATGAGAGGGTTATGAAGAACTTCTTGTGCAAGAGCACTTTAATTCCATTACCCAGAAAGTCCACGTTATTTCATTATATAGTTCTAGAAAGCTATACGAGAAAACCTAAGTGGGAAGCCATAATTGGTTTCCTTAGGTCAAATACATTTAGAAAATTCTCTGTTGAGACCAACGCTTGGAGGGGCTACAGACATATTTATATTTCCATATCAAAGCACAAAAGCTAGAGCTACAGCACGCATGCAGTTCCAATGAGGTGGAAGAAGAGTGAACACGAAAACCATTTTTCTGAACCTGGAGTTTCTTCTCTTTCCGATCCAATTACCATCGCAGTTCCTTATTTTGCAAAGAAATGTATCTTTAAAACAAACACTCATTTTACACAAGATTATTTTAGGAAATTTTGAGATTTTTAGGCAAGGACAATGAATGTTGGCCAACGGATACCAACAACTGGGAGCCGTACAAGTGTGGGGGAGACAAGGCTCATTTTAGTGTTACTGCATGATCTCTGCGGCGTCTGCTGGCAGCCCCAATCTCGGGAGGTGGGTCAAGAATAAACCCCACAACCCTAGGAAATGATCGTGGCTAATGTTGGACAAAAAAGTCTCTGAAGCATTCATTAGCACATGGCAGAGTGCAGCGCCAAGGTCCCCCTTGCAGGGACAAATTAGAATTTCCGTTGATACTAGTTGAATCAAACTATTAATTTTTTTTTTTTTTTTTGTATATATATCCAAACTAAGATCCTTTTATTCTAAGAATCTGCTCCTAAATTCAATTTGAAGATTTGGGTACATTGTGGTTCTGAACCAACACTCCAAGAAACACAGTATCAAATAATAATCTGGGTTTGTTTTACATTGTAACAAATGGAAAATACTCTCAATCTCCTATCTCATGCAAATTTGTCACGTAAAGGATCTCTTTTCTCTGTTCTCTATTTAACGAATTAAAAATCGATATATAATTAAATAGGTGACTGGACCCTGCTTTCAGCTAAATTTGGGATTCTCTCTATATTTTTAAAGAATGTTTTAAGCATACTCAGAAATGAAAGACTCAAGAAAATGTTCAGTCTTTTATTTAAAAACTATAAACAGTCACCAAAGTAAATAAAGCCATTCTATAACATAAACTGTTAGGTCTATATTTTTTACTGCACATCCTAAGGACACAGCAGAAATGGTGGTTGGGAGGCCTTCCACATTTTTGGATGCTAATAGAACAGGCAATAGGCAGTTATAAATGGATACATTTCACGCTGGGGGAAAAGACAATTTAAGGAAGTGAGCAGTTTCTGAGCAGGAATGTGGTACAGTATTAAGAATGGAAGAATAATACAATAAAATTCCACACTATATTAAGATAGAAAAAGTAGTGAAGAAAATATCATACCTGCACATAATGCATATATAACACAGGAGAAAACCTGTATAAAATTCCATGTATTTAAACCAATTTACAAATACAAAAAATTCTGTCCAAGCTCTGAGCTTGCACATGACAAACGTTTACAGTGGATACATGTTAGGGAAAACCAAAAAATACCTTCAAATAGTTTTTCTTCTACAAAAATGACATGAGATATATTATTCCATACTCTTTCAGCCAGCAAAATGAGTTCTACAAGGTGTATAATACAAAACAAAACAAAACAAAACAAAAAAAGAAAAAAAAGAAAAAGGAAAAAAAAGAAAAAAAAATCACAGTTCCACAAAACTGTTTTGACTTTACAGCATCAGTACCTTTGCAGAAGTATTTACACAAATTTAAAGAACATTCATCCACTGCGTAGAATATATCACAATTACTTACAATTGACAGGAAAGTCTAGAAAACTTTAGAACCTACCAATAATGCTTCTAGGACACCACAGAATGTATTTCCAGTGGCTGCAGTGGCATGAAAGGTGTTCATTCTATTCACAAATATTTACAAGATCTATTCAGACTGGTAAATTTTTATGATAATAAATAAGTGAAAATATATTGGCTCAAGTAAGAAAACCAAGCTACTGATTTCTAAACAAAACACACAATCCATAGCTAGATATTGGTGGCCCCCTCTGAGATCAGGGGGTATAGGTGTGCTGAAATTTTTTTTTTTTTAATTATTCAAACCAGCTTAAACGGTTTTGTAAATATAAAAATGTGCTCCTTTTTGGATATAGATAAAAATATTTAATGCTTCTATTTCATCTGCTCATGTAGGTTTTACAATATTCCATGTATATTCCAATGTGGATGGTACTGAATTCTGATCATACCAGTTTCCATCAGGATTTATCAGATCTGAGAGACATCCTGCAGATAAGCTGGTTGACAATCCCACAGCAGTTTTTTTCGTTTTCTTTTTAGATTTTTTTTTTTTTTTTAAACAGAGAACAAAGGGATTCGCTCAGAGATCAGAATACGAAGCTTCCTCTCAGCATCATGGGAGGAGATAAAATAATTCATTCTATGGTCTCTGTTCCATTAAGACTTGGTGCTTTCTTCAGTAACAGTATGTGAAATGTATCTGACTTTGAGTCCCCACTAGAGAAGTGGAATTATTTTTCACTGCAGCATTTCGGAGTCTTTTTCTTGTTCTTTACTCTGAACTGTAAAATTAAGTTCATAAAGGCATTTGGCAAGGGTGGAGGAAGCTTCCATGTTACTAATGGCTAGCACTGATAAGTTGTTTTCATGTCTCTTTAACAATCTGGAAAAAAAACATACAGAAGTTCGTCAGTATCCAAGGTCAGTGATGATTTCTTACGGATTTTACGAGTTTAAAGATTTTAAGTTTTATTTCATTGAGAAAATGTGTTCCCTTTAGTGAATGGAATACATTATGAACTTCCGTGGATAAAAGATGTTTCTAAGCACGACAGATTTCCTTGTATCTATGTAGTGATTTTCAGTGAACAAGTGTGTTTACCACATCTATATACTGTTGCTTTTAATACACTTTGAAAAGCCACATGTATAAAAGATGGCTCAAAGAATTCTGGTAGTAATGTGGTCAGCTCTCAGACCAAAATGGAATGAAACCAGAAATAAAAGAAAGGTGACTGGAAAATCCCCAAATACATGATGTAACACTAAGTTATACATGGGTCAAAGAAGAAATCTCAAAAGAATTTTAAAAATATTTAAGATTAAATTAAAATAAAAATACAACTTACTAAAATCTGTTGTGGAATGCTGTGAAAGCAGTGCTTTGAGGGAAATCTATAGCATTGTTTGAATGCATATTATTAGAAAAAAAGATCTAAAATCAATAATCTAAGCTTCCACCTTAGGAAACTAGTAACAGAATAGCAAATTAAATTCAAAGTAAGCAGAAGAAAAAATTCAAGTAGAAATCAATGAAATTGAAAAGAGGAAATCAATGAAACCAAAAGCTGATTCTTTGAAAATACCACCAAATCACTGAGTCTCTAAGACACGCTATCTAAGAAAAAAAGAGTGTGTATACAAATTACTAACACTGGAAATGAAAGAGGAAAGGTACCAAGGATCCCTACAGATCCATGAACATTAAAAGCAACAAAGAATGAATATGGATAACACTATGCCCACAAATTTGAAACTCTAGACAAAACAGACCACTTCCTTGAAAGAAATAGGCTTCCAAATGTCACACAAAGTGAAATAGACTATCTGAATCTATTCAAGATTGAAATTGAATCATAATAAAAAAAGGTAACCTCCCCAAACAGAAAGCATCAGGCTCAGTAGTTCTCTGGTGAATTCTACCAAATATGTAAGGTCGCTCAAAATTTCTTAAACATAGGAATTCATATGATCCAGTAATCCCACTACTATTTACTCAAAGAAAATGAAAAAGCTAATTTCAAAAAATACATGCACTCTTATGTTTACTGAAGCATTATTTATAATAGCCAACGTATGGAGCACCTAAGTGTCCATCCACAGATGAATGGATAAACATGTGGTATATACACACAATAGAATACTACTCAATCATTAAAAAAAAAAAAAAAAAAAAAAAAAAAAAAAAAAGAATGAGATCTTGCCATTTGCAACAACATGGATGGACCTAGAGGGTATTTTGCTAAGTACAGTAAGCCAAAGAAAAGCAAATATGATTTCACTAATATGTGGAATCTATAAAACAAAAACAAAGTCTACAAACCTCTAAGTTTTCTTAGTGTTTATTCATTTTTGAGAGAGAGAAAGAGAGAGAGAGAGAGAGAGAGAGGCAGTGTGTAAGCAGGGGAGGGGCAGAGAGAGAGAGAGAGAGAGAGAGAGAGAGAGAGAGAGAGAGAAACACAGAATCTGAAGCAGGCTCTAGGCTCTAAGCTGTCAGCACAGAGCCCAATATGGGGCTTGAATCCACAAAGCATGAGATCATGACCTGAGCTGAAGTCGGAAGCTTAACCGACTGAGCCACCCAGGTGCCCCCCAAACTCTGTATTTTTTTTTTTTTAATTTTTTTTTTCAACGTTTTATTTATATTTGGGACAGAGAGAGACAGAGCATGAACAGGGGAGGGGCAGAGAGAGAGGGAGACACAGAATCGGAAACAGGCTCCAGGCTCCGAGCCATCAGCCCAGAGCCCGACGCGGGGCTCGAACTCACGGACCGCGAGATCGTGACCTGGCTGAAGTCGGACGCTTAACCGACTGCGCCACCCAGGCGCCCCTAAACTCTGTATTTTTAAAGAAATAATACATAGTTCTGCACCCAGTAATGTTAATATATTGTAGGAAAAGGAGGAATATGGGAAACAATTAGCTTAACCTGTTCAATTTACAGATGAGTAACTTGAGGACACCTTCAGGCATCCAAAACTGAAATGACTTTCTAGCTAAACAGTAGTGGCAGAATTAGCAAGATCATCGGACTGTTTGACTTTTCTCCATGGTACCTTTCTAAACATAGGAGACTGCCAGGCATAATTCTGTATCAAGCTTCGTTCATGCTTAGAAAATTCAGATGTTTCTAGAGGTGTCAAATTCACAGAATAAAAGACTGAAATGGTGTTTGCCAGGGGCTGGGGGCAAGATGGAAATGAGGATCAATGGGCATAAAGTTTCAGTTAAGCAAGATGAATAAACTTGAGAGATACACTGTACAACATTGTACCTATAGTCAACCATAAGGTATTATACACTTAACAACTTGTTGAGAGGTCAGATCTCATGTTAAGTGTCCTTGACAAAATTAAGATAAAACTAAATAAAAATTCAGATCATGTCAGAAAACAGCTGGAGAGGAATAAGATGGCTGCTTTTTTAAGAGAGGACTTGAAAATTAAAATTATATTCTAGGTATGATTAAAGTTTTTTTAAAAACTTTTTTATTTAGTGTTTGTTTATTTTTGAGAGGGACAGACAGAATGTGAGTAGGTTAGAGGCAGAGAGAGAGGGAGATGCAGAATCCAAAGCAGGCTCCAGGCTCTGAGCTGTCAGCACAGAGCCCGACGCGGGGCTCAAACTCACGAGCTATGAGATCATGATCTGAGCCAAAGTCAGATGCTCAACCCACTGAGCCATCCAGGCGCCCCTATGCTTAAAGTTTTATTCCCTTCATTAAGTGAAAGCAGGCAATATTTAGCTTATCATCTGAATGTGTCATTACTCCATAAAAGCAGCTATTTCTTTTTAATTATAACTTAAAAAAATTTTTTTCTACACAGTGATGCTGAGTGGAAGGATGGACAGTTATGTGGTAAGAAAAGCACAGTAAAAAGTCAATGGTAAAAGCTAGGTGAGGGGTGCCTGGGTGGTTCTGTCAGTGTCCAACTTTGGCTCAGGTCATGATCTCATGGTTTGTGAGTTTGAGCCCCGCATCAGGGTCTGTGCTGACAGCTCAGAGCCTGGAGCCTGCTTCGGGTTTTTGTGCTTCCCTCCTTCTCTGCCCCTCCCCCACTTTTTGCTCTTTCTCTCTCAAAAACAAATAAACATTTTTAAAAAAGGCTAGGTGACTGGTATATAGGTGTTCATTGCAAAATTATGCCAAGTTTACCTTATGTGTGAAAAATTTCACATTAAATGTCAGAAAAAAAAAATCAACCATCATTGTGATAACCCAAGAATGTGGTGCCTTCATTAAAATAACCCTGGACTAAGGAGTTGGGCATTTTTTCATGTTTTTTAGCTATTTTGATATTGACTTTTATGTAGTTTCCATACTGTACACAGCCCCCAAAATGGCTAAAATTAAAAATTATAATACCAAATGTTGAAAAGTATGTGGAGCAACAGTGACTCTCCTACAATGCTGGAGGGAGCATAAATTGATAAAATCTCTTTCGAATTGTTTGGCATTATGTATTCAAGTTGTAATATCCTCTGAATCACCAATCATTCTTAAAAGTTCAACAGAAATATATACATATATGGCCAAAAACATGTACAGAATGTTCATAGTGGCACTATTTTTTTTTTTAATGTTTTTATTTATTTTTGAGACAGAGAGAGGCTGAGCATGAGCAGGGGAGGGGCAGAGAGAGAGGGAGACACAGAATCCGAAGCAGGCTCCAGGCTCTGAGCTGTCAGCACAGAGCCCGACATGGGGCTCGAACCCACAAACTGTGAGATCATGACCTGAGCCGAAGTCAGACACATAACTGACTGAGCCACCCAGGCGCCCCGATAGTGGCACTATTTTTAATAGCCCCAAACTGAAAACAACCAATAAGCCTACCAAAAGTAGAATGGAAAAAACAAATTTGAGTATACTCGTGGAACAGAATCATATACTGCAAGAATATGAACAATGTACTGCTACATGTAACATGAATTTCACACAAAAAAAAGATGAGTAAAGAAGATAACACAAAAGAATATATCCCGTATGATTCTACTTATATAAAGTTAAAACCAGGTAAAATTCTATGGGTAACATCAGGACAGCGATCCCACCAAGGAAAATGGGATAAAGGCAGTAGGGACTCAAAGGGGCTCTGCAATACTGGCCCTCCTCTTTTTTTTTGTTTTTTTTTTTTAATGTTCATTCATTTATTTGGGGTGGGGGGGAGGGAAGGGGCAGAGAGAGAGGGAGAGAGATAATCTTAAGCAGACTCTGCACTCAGCGCAAAGCCCCAGTGCAGCACTCAGTCTCATGAACTGACATCATGACCTGAACTGAAATCAAGAGTCAGTAGCTTAACCTACTGAGCCACCCAGGCATCCCTCCTCTATTTCTGAACTTGGATGTTTGGTTATATGGGTGGTTCACTCTGTGATGGTTCATGGAGCTTTTATACACTTCTGGTTTTTATATTTTAGGTATGATTTATTTAAAAAATTGATTAAGCAAATTTTTTTACGTTTATTTATTCTGAGTGAGCGAGCGTGTGTATGCATGCAAGCTAGTGAGGGAAAGCCAAAAAGGGAGAGAATCTCAAGCAGATTCTGCACTGACAGCATGGCTTGAACTCACGAACCATGAGATCATGACCTGAACTGAAATCAAGAGTTGGATGCTTAAACCAAATAAGCCGACCAACCAGGTGGTCCTAAACAAATTTTTAAATGAATTATGAAATTTCTACAATTTTTTCTAGAAAAGAAATAAAGTCCTATAAAACTTTTAAAGTAACTCAAATAATTTGAAAAGATATATGCACCCCTGTTTATTGCAGCATTATTTGCAATAGCCAAGATACAGAAGCAACCCAATTGTCCATCCATAGATGAATGGCTAACAAAGATGTGGTGTAAGTACATGCATGCACACACACACACACACTGGTATATTAGTCATAAAAAGAGTGAAATCTTGCCACCTGCAACAATATGGGTGGACCTACAGGGTATTATGCTAAGTGAAATAAGTCAGAGAAAGACAAATACCATATGATTTCACTCATGTAGAATTTAAGAAACAAAACAAATGAACAAACAGAAAAGAGACAAAAAACAGATCCTTAAATACAGAGAACAAATTGGTGGTTGCTAGTGGGGAGGTAGGTGAGGGGATGAGTGAAATAGTTAAAGGGATGAAAAGTACACTTATACTGATGACCACTGAGTAATGTACAGAATTGTTCAGTCATTGTATCATACACCTGAAACTAACACTTACATTATACTTCAATAATAAAAAACTTACAAAGTGGGATCAAATTGTTTTCCTCCTATATTGATGAACATTTTGATAAAGAAAAAAAACTTTCAAAAACTTCACCAATTACAGTATTTTTTCAAATTGATAGTTTAACAATAGTATTTAAAAATGTATTTTTAAAATAGTATTATTTAAAAAATATTTTACTTTGTTTTTAAAGTTTATTTATTTTTGAGAGAGACAGTGTGAGTGGGGAAGGGGGAGAGAGAGGGAGAGAGAGGGACAGAGGATCTGAAGCGGGCTCCATGCTGAGAGCAGACAGCCTGAGGCAGGACTCAAACCCACAAATTGCAAGATCATGACCTGAGCTGAAGTCAGATGCTTAACTGACTGAGCCACATAGGCGCCCCAAAAGTATTCTTTATTATTATGTCACATGGATAAAACTTAGAAAGATTAAATTTAAATCATCAGGATGACTTTAAGGTAACAACTTCTTTTTTCTTTCTTCTTTCTTTCTCTTCGTTCTTTTCTTTCTTTCTTTCTTTCTTTCTTTCTTTCTTTCTTTCGTTAAATTATTTATTTATTTATTTTTGTAAGTAGTATCTACATCCAACATAGGGGCTCGAACCCACAACCTCAAGATCAAGAATCACATGCTCCACCAACTGAGCCAGCCAGGTGCCTTGTAACAATTTCATTTTTGATATAAATTAATATCTTCTACTTTTTGGGGTTTTAAAGAAATAAGCACTCACTAGATAAACAAAATATGCCCATTTTGTTGTATAAAATGGTATTCTTTCAATTTCAAATTTCAAGGTTTTTATTTTGTTACATTTTACAAAGGATAAACATTGTGTCACTTTAATATACTTAATAGATAAGAAAAAATAATTTGTAAGTAGCATTAGTCAACACAATTTAAGACACTCAGCAGTTTGACAGAGTTTTTTCTTCTGTCCTTCCCAAAACAGTACCAAAATGATTTAAAGAAAATTTTCTGAAGAAATAAACCAGAAAAGCTTAGGACTACCGGAGGGTGAGGGATCAACTGAACAAAAATGAGGTCCTCTTGGTTCCCCTCTCCCATTCTGTTTCCAGAACACAGGATTTCACATTGACCCTCCTCCAAACTGCCCACCTCCAAAGGCAAGAAAATCAGAGATTCTTCTCTGGAGAAACAAAATCTCTCTTTAGAGACTGATATTTGAAGAGCTTCTAATAAACAAATTGGATCATTAGGGATCACCAAAAATGGCAATCACCAGTGACAAGTGGAGATCACATACTCAGAGCTTCCGATTAGCATGTTGATATTTTATTCTTAATTTAAAACATGAAGACTGAATGCTCATTTGAGGAATTTACTTTTTTTTGAGAGAGAAGAGAGAAAGAGAGAGAGAGAGAGAGCGCGAGAGCGAGCACAGGGAAGAGGGGAAGAGGGAGAGAGAGAATCCCAAGCAGGCGCCACACTCAGTTCAGAGCCCAACGCAGGGCTTGGTCCCAGGACCTGAGCCTGAGCCGAAAGCAAGAGTTGGGTGCTCAACAGACTGAACCACTAATGTGTCCTTTATTTGAAGAATTTGGAGGAAACAGAAAAAAATTTAACAATCCTAGCATTGATATCCTCAGAGAGATGAGAAGGCATTGTATTCAACATATGAACAGGGTGTTACAAAACAGCAACACTGGCACTCAGAGCTCTTAGAAATTAAAGCAGGATAGGCTAAGTAAGAATTTAAGAGTTGATGACAAAGTCAAGGAAATTCCCAGGAAATACATTAAACAGACAAAAATGAAAGCTAAGAGAGAAAAGAAAACTAGAGGATTAATCTGTGAGGGTCTAGCATCCAAAAAACTTAAGTTCAGAAATGGGGAATAGGGTCAATGGTTGGCAGGGACTTATAAAAAGAGACATTCAAGAAAAATTCCCATCTTGAAGGACATGAATCTCCTGATTGAAAGGATTCATTGAAATGAAATGCCCACTTCAATGATCACAACAACAAAACACCTACACTAAGACACAACATCATAGAATTTCAGAATATCAGAAATTAAGGAGAAAAAAAAGATCTTGAACATTTCTAGGGAGAAAATAGATCACAAACACAGGAATGGGAACCAGAAAGTTACAGACTTCTTAACAGCAAAGCTGAATGCTAGAAGACATTAGACAATGCCCTCACAGACTTTAAAAAAAAAAAAAAAAATGGGGCGCTTGGGTAGCTCAGTCGGTTGAGCATCCGATTTCAGTTCAGGTCATGATCTCACAGCTCAGAGTTTGAGCCCCACATAGGGCTCTGTGCTGACAGCTCGGAGCCTGGAGCCTGCTTCAAATTCTGTGTGTGTCTCTCTCTTTCTCTCTGCCCCTAACCCACTCAAATTCTGTCTCTGTCTCTCTCAAAAATAAATAAACTTAAAAAAAAAAAAGACTTTTCAATCTGGAATTCTAAATCTAGCCAAACTGTCATGAGTAAGAATAGACTAAAGACATTCTCAGACCTGTGGAGTTTAATATTGGAGGATATGCTTTAGCACGATGAGGGAGTAAGTCAAGTAAAGGAAATAATTTGAATACAAGAGAAAGGGATTCAATATTGAAGGAATTCCTGAGAATGGCTATGTACTAGGCTTAGAAAGCAAGCTGTCTAGACTGCAGGGGAAAAATGTAAAGGTGAGAGAGATTTAACAACTGTGTTTGGGCATCTGGATAGCTTATATATGGGCTTGAGAAATAATTGTAATATATAGAGAAATCACCATTAGGTCCATAAAAAGCTAAACAAAAAGCAAGACAATCATTAACCCCAGAAATACAAAGAAAGAAAGAAAACTTTAATAACAGTAGCACTTGGATGAGCATCAAACAATCTGACAATATCTGATTTAAGATTTAACTGAAAACTGTGATATAACAATGTTATGAGCAAAGGAAAAGCAGGGGAAAGAGAGGTTTTAAGAGTATTCAATTCTTTAGAAAGAATATCAACAGTCAATGTGTAAAACAGGTAAATTATGAAATAGTAACATAAGAATATTATTTAGAAATATGGAGGCAAGTACCAGAAAAATTAGTTCAAACTGTTGAAAGCTCCCTGTTGAAGGTTGGTAGGAGATAAGTAGAGGACTACTATATTCCATTATAAGCTTTATATTACCATTTAATTTTTTAAATTAATCTTTATAGCTTTACTGATATAATTCATATACCATACAAATCACCCAGTTAAGTGTACGATTTGGTGGTTTTTAATATTCACAGAATTGGGGCGCCTGGGTGGCGCAGTCGGTTGAGCGTCCTACTTCAGCCAGGTCACGATATCGCGGTCCGTGAGTTCGAGCCCTGCGTCAGGCTCTGGGCTGATGGCTCAGAGCCCGGAGCCTGCTTCCATTTTGTGTCTCCCCCTCTCTCTGCCCCTCCCCCGTTCATGCTCTGTCTCTCTCTGTCCCCCCAAAAAAATAAACGTTGAAAAAAAAAAAGAATATTCACAGAATTGTCTACCATCACCATGGTTTTAGAATATTTTCATCCTTCCAAAAAGAAACCTAATACCCATTAGCAGTCACTCCCCATTTCCCCCCAAATTCCTTTGTAGTTGTTTCAATTCCCTACTTTCTTTTGTGTATATACCCAGAAGTGGAATTGCTGGATCAAATAGCAAACCTATATTTAATTTTTAGAAGAACCAAAATACTGTTTTCCACAGTGGCTGTACCATTTTACATCTCTATCAGCAATGCACAGGGGTTCCAATTTCTCTACATCTATGTCAACACTTGTTTTCTTTTTCTTTCCTTTTTTTTTTTTTGTTTTTTAGAGAGACAGAGAGAGCGAGAGAGAGCACAGCTCAGGAGAGGGGAAGAGGGAAAGCGAGAGAATCTTAAGCAGGCTCCGTACTTAGTATGGAGCCCAACACGGGGCTTGATCCCATGATCATGACCTGAGCTGAAATCAAGAGTCAGACACTCAACCTACTGAGCCCCTAAATAATAACCATCCTAATAACTGTGAAGTGGCTCTCACTGTGGTTATGATTGTGCTTTTCTAACAATCAATAATGTTGAGCATCTTTCCATGTGCTTACTGGCCATTTGTTTATCTTCTCTGGTGAAATGTCTATTCAAGTCCTTTGACCACTTTTATTTTGTTATTTTATTGTATTTTTTTTTTTTTGCTAAGTTTATTTTCAGAGAGAGAGGGAGGGAGAAAGGGTGCACATGAGTGGGGGAAGGGTGGGGGGGGGGGAGAGAAAGAGAATCCCAAGTAGGGATTCTATGTGGGACTTGAACTAACAAACCCTGAGATTATGACCTGAGCTGAAATCAACAGTTGGATGCTTAACTGACTGAGCCACCCAGGTGCCCCTGCCCATTTTTAAAATCAGATTGCTTTATGTTGTGGAGTTTTAGGAGTTTCTTATATATTCTAGATTTTAACTGTTTTATCATATATGTAATTTGCAATTATTTTCTGCCATTCTGTTATTCTGTTAATAATGTCCACGGGTGCATAAGTTTCTAATTTTGATAAAGTTCAATTTATTTTTCATTTTGTTGCCTACATCCCTGGTGTCATATCCAACAAATTACTGCCAAATCCAATGTCATGAAGTTTCCTCAGATGTTTTAAGAGTTTTACAGTTTTAGCTCTTATTTCTAGATCTTTGATCCATTTTGAGTTAATTTCTATATGTGGTGTTAGGTAAGGGTTCAACTTTGTTCTTTTGCATGTGAATATCCAGTTTTCCCAGCTCCATCTGTCTTTTTCTCCTTGAATGGAGAACTGGCACCCTAATGCAAATCATTTGACCATATATGCCAGGACTTATGTCTGGGCTCTATTCTTCCACTGATTGATTATTATGTCTCTCTTTATGCCAGTAATACATTGTTTGGATTACTGTAGCTTTGTTGTAAATTCTGAAATCAGACACTGTGGGTCCTCCAAATTTGTTCTGTTTCAAGATAGCTGTGACTATTCAGGGTTCCATGAGATCACCTATGAAGGTTAGAATGGATTTTCCTATTTCTGTAAAAAAATATCATTGGGATTTTGATAGGGATTTTACTGAACGTGCGGATCGTTGTGGGTAGTACGGACATCTTAACTATATTAAGTCTTCCAATCCATGAACACAGAATATCTTTCTATTTATGTCTGCTTTAATTTCTTTCAGCAATGTTTTCTAGTTTTCAGTGCACAAGTCTTCCACCTCCTTGGCTAACATGATTCCTAAGTATTTTATTTGACTGATATATTGTAAATGGAATTATTCTCTTTTTTCACTTCATTATTAGCATATAGAAAAGTACCATTTGATTATTAAATAAGACCCACATATTCTATTGATAAAGGTATATGAATCAAAAGGAAGAGATATATATTGCAATACTCCAGAGCTCAAAATTAATCAGAATGGAGATAAACTGCATTTAAACATTTTACATTATTCCAACAACTAGATTCTGCACTTCAAATTTAAAAACGTTGACATTTCATACTGTTCAGTATACTGTACAAGACTGAAGGTATATTTCCACATATCTTCCTATCAACCTGCAATTTTCTTATTGCAGAGTTGGTTTTAGTCTAAAAAAAAGTCATACCCTGTTACTTATTCCACCAAAGATGGGAAATCTCAACAGAGAATAATCTTTTGCAGCTGATTTCCTATACTCTCTTTTTCACATATGTAGGTTGCCAGATTCTGTAAGTATTCTTGCTAAGCCAAAATCTACATCTGGAGATGTCTGAGTGAGGTTCTGCAGTTCAACCTGGACTGGGAGGGTGAACGGTAAGAATTTAATGGATTGTTTTAATTCTTTTGGTTCTGCTATTCTAAGATCATAGTAACTGAAGATGTCAGAAGATGTTGGAAAGTTCAGAGTTACATAGAAAATGACACTATCAACAACAAAACAAAAACAGCAAAATGAAAACTTTGGCTCAGTAATTATATTAGATCTAGCCAAAGTGGCTCTGCTATAAGCCTAAGAATGTGCAATTTGAATGAGGTAAAATGCTAAGTTGTTAAATTTACTTTTATTTATTTTGAAGTTTATTTATTTGAAGAGAGCAAGGGAAGGGGCAGAGAGAGAAAGAGAGGGAGGGAGGAAGGGAAAGAGAGAAAGAGGGAGGGAGGGAGGGAGGGAGAGAGAATCCCAAGGAGACTCCGTGTTGTCGGTGCAGAGCCTGACATGGGGCTCAAACCCATGAACCGTGAGATCATGACCTGAGTTGAAATCAAGAGTCAATGCTTAACCGACTGGACCACCCAGGCACCCCATATAATTTACTTTAAGAATTCGAATTATCTACACAAATTCTAGATCTCTAGAACTCCAGAAAAGAATGAATTTGTGAGACTTCTTTCCTTCCATGTGTCTATCAATCAAATACTTATCGAATTGCTATTACATTCCAAACACTACGGTAGGCACGGAGGACACAGAAATGAAAAATCAATATTCAATCCCTGCTTTCAAAGATCTCACCATCTAGGGTGGTAAAACACAATGTGTGAGGTGGATGTGAGGGATGTCAGAGGTGGGCTACTGAGGAAGATGTCAGGAAGGGAAGAGGTAACCCCTGAGTTGAATCTTAAGGACGAATAGAAATTAGAAATTATCTACACATGTTAAGTACTGTGCCAGGTGTTCAGGCTACAAAGATTAATCAGAGAATGTCTACACATAGGTCAGTAGGTGAAAAAAGCCATACAAAAACTATTTACAAGTTTTTGTAAATACAAATACAAATATTTACAAATATTTACAAGATTAAATATTACGAGACAGACAGGTTAAAAGAACAGAGAAGAACAAACACTATGGGGCAGGGGAACATGGCACAGGAGGCAGCACACAAAAGCTGCTACCTGAACTGAATCATGAAGGGTTTCCAGATAACCAACAGACCACCACAGGGTAAGTATTGGAACAAAAGGTACCAAAGTGCAACGTGACAGCGTCTAGCACGATTAGGAATCTGCAAATGGCTTAGTTAGGCTGGAACTGAAATACAGGCTATGGACTACAGAGGGAGAGGGAAATACAGTAAGAAAAGGAGAAGAAACCATGTCACAAATGAAGAAGATTCTGGTGTTCTTTATGGTTACTACCCTTCATATTTCTTTTTTTGTGAAAAACTGCTTATTTTTCTTTTTGAATGTTAAGAATTCTTCTCATTCATCTGTGAGAACACTGTATACACTAAAACATAGTAACTGGCATTGCAAATACTGTTTTTCAAACTTTAGTTTTAAGTGCTTTCATCTTTAATTTACTGAAGTTTGATATACTCAAATTCATTGCTTTTTCTTTTGTGATTTTTTTTTTCAACGTTTATTTATTTTTTGGGACAGAGAGAGACAGAGCATGAACGGGGGAGGGGCAGAGAGAGAGGGAGACACAGAATCGGAAACAGGCTCCAGGCTCTGAGCCATCAGCCCAGAGTCCGACGCGGGGCTCGAACTCACGGACCGCGACATTGTGACCTGGCTGAAGTCGGATGCTTAACCGACTGCGCCACCCAGGCGCCCCTTTCTTTTGTAATTGATACCACTGTTTTTATGTTGGGAAAATCCAGTTGGATGGTTACTGCAAGAAATATAAAGGACCAAAGCAAGGTCAAAATGCAGGGAGTGGGGAGAACTAAGGTAGATTCAGGATATATTTAGGAGATAGGACTAATAGTATTTAAGAGGAGAGAAACTCAGAGAAAAAGTCCCTAACTAGAAGTCAGGATGCCTCAGAGGACAACTTCTCAAGAAAAGAGCCTGTGTCAGTTGAAAACACAGAAGGAATTCTAGAAAATTACAGACAAGCTTCAAGGGAGACAAAGTCCAAAAGTCATCAACAGAACATTCCACATTTGCTCTCTTAGAATTATTGATTCTAGTTTCTACAGATCTATAAAATCCTGAGTTTCCTCTTGCTTAAGTTCATAAGAAAGTAAGTTTTAAACTTTGATGGCTTCATTAAAATGTCAATTACCGAACTAAATTCCATTCTAATTCCACTGGATTCAAATGACACCCATTCACTTTCCAAGTGACTCCCCTCACCCCCCAAATAAACTCCTAAGGTTTCCCTTTAGTAAATCTACTTTTTGCTCTAAATTCTATGGCCAGAAAGATTAACTTAATAAAACAAATTAAAAGAACACCTTCTGGTTGTTTCAATGTCTACTTTTTTGGCTTTTATGTATCTATTTTTAAAGTTTATTTATTTTGAGAGACACAGAGAGAGAGAGAGAGAGAGAGAGAGAGAGAGAGAGAGAGAGAGATAGCGTGAGTGGGGGAGGGGCAGAGAGAGGGAGAGACAGAGAATCCCAAGTAGACTCCATACTGCCAGTGCAGAGCCAGATGTGGGGCTTGAACCCACAAACCCCAAGATCATGACCCAAGCTGAAATCAAGGGTTGGATGCTCGACTAACTGAGCCACCCAGATGCGCCTACATTTTTGGCTTTCGAAATCATGTTGGTCTGATGTTGGCATAAGCTTTTGGACATATTCACAAAATTGATGAGAAAAACAGCGAATAAAACACAGTTATCTAGTTTTATTAACTCACACGTAGAAGTAAAATAATCTAAATTCACTTTGGCTGTAGAAAACAGATTACTCACCTGCGACCACATTCTGAATATTTACCAATATTTTTTAATATTAAGGCAGCTGTTAGTCGGATGTGTTTAGTTATTGGTCCCTCTTTTTCATCCTTAAAAAGAAAGGAAAAGAAAAGAATAAAGATCTAAATCATACAGTGCTCACACCTTTACAGATAAGGCTTTCAAGGTTTGCTTACTGTAAAATCTCGAAAGACAAGGTTTCTTGATCCTCTCCTAAGGGCCATAAGGGCAGCACTGGGATGATTCACAATGGCCTTTTGTGCTCTAGGAGTTGAGCTTGTGCCCCCTACAGCAGGCTGCCTACATTGAGGAGAGAGACAGAGATTGTTAACATGATGCTGCAGACAGACTGACAAGGATGACCAACCTGCCAACCCCCTCAGGTGGTTACTTTGAAACCAGATACCAGATAAACACACGCTCCAATGGCCCAGCGTTAACTTTGTTTACTTTGTGTCAGCTGAGGCAAAGGGGCTTTTAGTATCAGGGTGAGGTTTCCAGTCTTTTATTTTCCAATCTATCAATTTTAAAGCTAACAACAGATGTTCTAGTGTAGTCCATCTTTAAAGTTACTGTGCTGGTAAACAAGCAATCAAAATCAATACAACACAGTATCAGAGCTATGGAGTTCAGATTTTGAATGTAATTTGAAGATTTTAACAGAAAAGAAAATAGTCTACAATTTGAGTTGCAAGTTATTTTTGCTAAACAGTACCTAAGAGTACAATGATATCACCTAAGAATGTGTTGGTACAGGTATAGGTCATCCAGGAAAAGAGAACCTTATGGTAGTAAGGAATTACGCTAAACACCACGTTTTCACACTAGTACTTTGTTTCATCATTATCTGATTATTTCAGTCAATCCTTTCGATTTATTTCTACTGTCCTTTATGAAAGATAGAGAATGGAGGGACTGCAGAGATAGGTTTTTATATAAAAGATTCAAATTATGCTACATTTCCTTGGCCAAGCAGAAAAATTGCATCACTATCTGTTACATTCTTGTGAGACAATGGTGGAAAGAACAATGGACTCTCACATGAGGAAACCCTGTCTATTTCTGACCCTGTAACTACATGTGTGACTTTGAAAATTTCAGTTTGCCCCTCTGTGCTTCAGGTTTCATTCACATCTGTAGTATGGGTCTATTTCTGGCACTTCTACTTTTTTTTTTTAATTAGTTAATTTTTTGAGAGAGAGAGAGAGGGCCAGTGAGAGAGAGCAGGGGAAGGGCAGAGAGAGAGGGAGAGAGAATCCCAAGCAGGCTCCGCACTGTCAGCGCAGAGCCCGAAGTGGGGCTCAATCTCACGAACTGCAAAATCATGACCTGAGCTGAAATCAAGAGTCGGGTACTTAACCAACTGAGCCATCCAGATGCCCCTTATCTTCACATTTTTGAAAGTTAAACATATGATTTAGGTTACAGAATCTATAACTAAAGGACTCAGTTGGAAACAGAATAGGAGATAAATACTATGTAAATTTAATAAGGATCTTACGGGAATCTATAACCAACTAGAACTTGACCACATGCATTACAAGTATGTGTTCATGAAATAACAGGTAAATGAATAACCATATAGTAAGTGTGATATGTATACTGTTACATACAATCTTCACATGACACCCTGGTCTTTCCTGAGAGAAGAAGTTGTAAGAAGAAATCTCTTGGCCATTATCAAATACATATTCAACTATTTTCCCAAAGGACAAAGAACCATACATACATTTCCAGTTTACAAAGCATTTCTCAACTATCACCTGTCACTACTTCTCATGACTTGTCTACAAATTCGAATCAAAACATTACAGTTACAAATTATTAACAGAGCATGCAGTCTAGCCAATATGAAAAGTGATGTTTAGAGAATTTAAGCAATTGGGACAGGGCCCAGGGCTGGGTCACAGCAGAGCTCAACCTAGAACCTAGGCTTCTGGTCTCCTAATGCATAAAGTTGTCTTTCATTGTTACTCTGTTTTGCCTAGTTCTCCTGCTTTTTCCTTTTGCATGTACAAGAGGAAGTAAACTCATGGTCCTTACTTGGTAGAAGATTTTTGACTTCCTGCTTGTCCTGGTTCATCTTGTTTTAATCCTGCAAGCAGGGCATCTTTTGAACAGTGCTTATCCTTTTTGAGAAAGAGGAAGTAAAAGGATACGCATCAAGATCTTTAATAAACCAGAGGAGTTACTGACCAAATAGTATTAGGAAGAAAGTATACCTGTAAGTGGGTAATAAAAGAAAACCTCTGTCGCTGAAAAGGCTCACAACCTTCCCAAAGACATTGCCCTGGATACACATCTTTTCCTCCATGTTCAGTTGCTGCATGGTAGAAAACCTGTGAGGGTGTCTGAAACCACCTACAAAAAATAAAATTGGTAGAAATTTTCTGACATTTGGATACATCTTTTGTAAATTAGAAAGCCTGCTCTACTAATACAAAAGCCCAAGATCAATACAGAGCAATACTAAACAAAATAGTATAGGCAGATCTCACATTCAGTTCATTTCAAAGAGTATTTTTAAACAATTTTGAAAATTTTGCTGTTTACATTTCTAAATCAAATCATTCAACTATACTGAAGACTTTTGGTAATTTGTTTTAAGTTTAATAGGCCTCATTTGCAAATCCCTACCTTCAATGAAAGTCACCTAAGAATCTCTTTAAAGAAAGTATCACTTTAAAAACAAAACAGAGAAATTATTTTACAAATACCATACTCTGTTATACCTTTAGAAACTGTTTAAGCATTTACTAGATTTCATATTACATATAATAAACTCCAGCATATTAGTTCTAACAATGTAAATGCTACAAATTTTGTTAAGTCTGGCTTTTTAGTTGAATTCACATTTTGTTTGTCCATCTCTCATTTCTCCAACATTATACTCACTCACATATCTGGGGGCTTAACAATACAAATGTCTCAGTGGGTAAGTGGCCAAGGACACAAACCTGAAGAAAGTCAGATACTATTTTCCTTTACTAATTAGAATACATGGCAATGAAAAGAGAATACTGGAATCCAGACAGCAAAGAATACATAAAAGCCTTCTATTGCTAATTAGTAACTCAAATATCTGCATAATGAATATCTTTAAAGTTTATGGCAGAGCTCTCTTAAGACTTGATTTTTTACGCATGTCATAAAGTATGTCTATATATAAACTAGTTTTTAATGTGCAGTATTTATACAATATTTCAAATTAGTAATCCTTCAGGAGATGACAGACATTTTAAAATAAATAAATTTGAATTAAGAGTAATTAAATATTGAATTATAAAAGACAATGTCAAAAATCATCATATCATTCATATTAATTTATATGAATATGTTCCAAAAGTTTATTGTGAAGCTGTAATGGCTTAGAAAAATTAATATTGTTAAAATGTCCATACTACCCAAAGCAATCTACAAATTGAATGCAATCCTATCAAAATTCCAATGACATTTCCTGCAGAAATAGAACAATCTTAAAATTTATATGGAAACACAAAAGATTCAGAATAGCTAAAGAATCTTGAGAAAGAACAACAAAACTGGAGGCATCACACTCTCTGACTTAAAACTGTATTATAAAGCTAAAGTAATGAAAACAGTATGGTATTGGCATAAAAACAGACACACAGATCAATGGAACAAAATAAAGAGACCAGAAGTAAACCCATACATATATGGCTGATTAATTTATGACAAAGGAGCCAAGAATATACAATGGGGGAAAGGATCGTCTCTTCAATGGTTTTTGGAAAACTGGACAGCCACATGCAAAAGAATGAAACTGAACCACTATCTTACACCACACACAAAAATTAACTCAAAATGGATCAAAGACTTGAATGTAAGACCTGAAACTATAAAACTCCTAGGAGAAAACATAGGTGGTAAGCTCTTTGGTATCAGTCTTGGCAATAATTTTTTTGGATTTGATACTGACAGCAAAGGCAACAAAAAGCAAAACTTAGTAAGTAGGACTACATCAAACTAAAAGCTTCTGCACAGCAAAGTAAAGGCAACTTATTTAATGGGAGAAAGTATGTGCAAATCATATATCTAATAGGGGATTAATATCTAAAATATATGAAGAACTCATGCAACTCAATAGTGAAAAATAACCCAATTAAAAACTGGTATAGGATCTTGGGGCACCTGGGCGGCTCAGTTGGCTGAGTGTCTGACTCCTGATTTCAGCTCAGGTCAATGATCCCAGGGTCATGGATTGAGCCCTGCATCGGGCTCTGTGCTGAGCTTGGAGCCTACTTAAGATTCATTCTCTCTCTCCCTCTGCTCTTTCCCTGCTTGGAGGGTGTGCTCTCTCTCTCTCTCTCTCAAATAATAATTAAAAAAAACTGGTAGAGGATCTGAATAAATATTTTTCCAGAGAAGATAAATGGATGGCCAACAGGTACACAAAAGGGGCTCAACACCACTAATTGTTATGGAAGTGCAAATCAAAACCACAATGAGATTTCACCTCACAGGCCTGTCAGAATGTCTAGTATAAGGTAAGAAAAAAAAAATACAAAACATTGACAAGTGTTGGTGATGGTGCAGAGAAAAGGGAATGTTCATGCACTGTTGGTAGGAATGCAAAATGGTGCAGCCATTATGGAAAACAGTATGAAGGTTCCTCAACAAATTAAAAATATAACGACCATATGATCCAGTAGTCCTACTTCTGGGTATTTATCTGAAGAAAATGAAAACACTAATTAGAAAAGATATACACATCCTTATATTCATTGCAGTATTATTTATAAAAGCCAAGACATGGAAGCAACCTAAGTGTCCACTGACAGATGAATGGATAAAAAAGGTGGTGGTGTACATATATGCAATGAAATATTACTCTGCCATGAAAAAGAACAAAAATCTTGCCATCTGCGACAACATGGATGGACCTAGAGGGTATTAGATAAAGTGAAATAAGTCAGAGACAGCCAAATACTGTATGATCTCACTTATACATGGTATCTTAAAAAAACCCAACTAAACTCATAGACAAGGAGAACAGACTGGTGGTTGTCAGGGGTGAGGGATGATGGGTGGGCAAAATGGGTGAAGGGAACAAAAGATACAAACTTCTAGTTATAAAATTAGCCATGGGATATAACAAAAAAGAAGAGCTTATTGTGAAACTAAAGTTAATAAGTACATTTTCACTTTTGGAAGTTCTTTTAATTTTTAGTACTCACAATATGACTGGAGATCTAATGATTGTCACCAGGAGGCATTTCTTATTGTGTTTTTAAGATTTTACCTAAATATTATAAATTATTAATGGAAAAGTAAAGGTGTTTGTGCAAGCGCATGTGCACACACACATACACCCAAATCCAAATGTACTGTTACTAGTCATTAGTCAAAATGATACCTGTATTGAAACTATTCTGTAGTACATTAAATTTTTACAATACACAAAATTGATGAATTTACCAGTCACCAGCAAAAGGGATAAAGTTAGTGCTTCTTCAAACCAACTTAAATTACTAACTATATAAAACTGTGTATATATACAGTTTTAAGATTACAGGGAGTTTCAAGTGTTCATCACTTTCCCTGCCCAGCACAGAGTCTATTATTTCCCTCTTATCTACTACCTTTCCCCTCAGTCTATTTTCTATTTATGCGACTACTCCAGTCATACAAACCACTCGCTGATAATGGTACAAGGTGAAGTTCTAGTATAACTATGAATGGAGTTGGCTGCAGTGATCATGTAAGGGCAGAAAGGAGTTAAGGTTTCCAAATACGTTCGTAAATGGAATATCTGGATTTCTAAAGCTTAAATGTAACTTCAATGTAAAACGGATACTGAATTTTCCGAATCTTATGGATTTTTCTGGAATGGGGTAGGGGAGAAGATAAAGGTGGGATGCCACTACTGCTTACTAACGTGTCTAGAACAATTTTCCTTACTACTACCTTTCCATCAATAACCTACCCTTCCCACCCAAAATAAAAAAACATGTTCATTTAAAGAAGCCAGAGAAATCGAAGAGTATCCAAACAAAAATAAAAATTCCCCGTGACTTAATTACCCAGACTGCTAATATTTTGGCATATTTCCTTTAAGCTTACACCCTCCTCCATGTGTGTTTTTACACGAAGCTGGGACTGTTACTTGGAAAATTTTATGTACTGCTGTCACAGTATGGCTATATGGTGTATTTATATGAATTCAAAGAATGCCTTTCACTAAGACACTTTACTATTATCTGACACGTGCAATGTGAATGGCACTCCCCTCCCCCTGGCCCCCTGATGTGCACAACCACGTGGAAACACTGGGCAAGCAACATTTCTGAAACGCATTCTACTTTCTGGTAATCTTCCTTTCAGGGTGGTTATGAGGCTTAAATCTGATGATCCACGTAAAGTCATTTGGCAAATATTAGGCCAACAATAAGTGAGAGCTATTATCATGATCACTTGAAGTAGTCACAGCAGTCAGTGATGGCACTAGTGACTCTTGTCTTTTCACCTTGCCCTTGCCCATATGACTCACCTCCTACCCTGAGACCTTGTCCACAACTATTCCAAAACTGCCAAGCTTGCCCCATAAAGTTTAGTCCACCTCCAAGTTAATGCTCCCAACTAGTAAGTGATTGTCATCATTACTTACGACTCACTTCAATGATTTCTGCTCCTGAAAACATTCCCCACAGAAACTGCTCCAAACCTTTCACCTTTTGTTAAACACTAAACTTCAACCTGATTATTTCAGAGTTTGTCTTCCCCTGCATACTGTGAGTCTGTGAATTCAGGGATATTACCTTATTGTTATATGTCTGAAAAAAAGGGCAAATTACTGAAATAATTTAAGTTTATTCTAGGAGAACTGCCTTAACTTCTTCTCTATATTAAATTTTCTGTCATTACTCCCACTTCCCCCTTCCCTTGGATCTTGGCCAGAAGTAGCGACTATTTCCAAGGTTAATTCCTTCACCTATATATTGGAATCTGTTATATTCCTTCATAAACTACCTCCTCTTTTGCATCTTCTATCTTTTCCTTTCTACTGAACCCTACACCTTTTTTAAAAAAAGTTTATTTATTTTGAGAGAGAGCGCACGCACGTGAGTGGGGAAGGGGCAGAGAGAGACAGCTTAGTGTGGAGCCCCACGCAGGGCTCTATCTCACAACTGGCAGATCACGACCTGAGCCACTATCAAGAGTCGGACGCTTAACCAACTAGGCCATCCAGGTGCCCCATTAACCCTATACTTAAGTGTAACAATATATATGCTATTCCAACTAAAACAACAGAAACATCTTCCCTTTGACCTCATTACTTTCACAAAAGATAGGAACTCAATTTACAGTATCTGGCAAAGCAATGCTCAATTTAATTAATATTTAACACATTTATTACTGTAACTACATCTGACAATTTTTTTCTCCATCACTGGCCATTTTTCAAAGATACATATTATTTTCAATTACATCATCAATACAATATATAATGGCTAGTTCCCTGCTTTACATAAATAACTGCAGTTGAAGCTCAGGATTCATTTTTATTCCTTCATTTAAACCCCCTTCACCAAATTCCTTTTTCTTTTAGCTGTTTGTTGCAACTGAACAAATTTTGCATAAGGCACTTAGTAGGTCCAAGTTTCCTGATCCCAGCTACCCTAAGCAGCAGCTTCAGGCTAAAACACTTTCAGTCAGGCTCTGTGCTGGCAGCTCAGAGCCTGGAACCTGCTTCAGATTCTGTCTGCCTCTCTCTCTCTCTCTCTCTCTCTCAAAAATAAATAAAACATTAAAAAAAAAAAAAGGCTAAAACACTTTTCACCTGAAAATAAAGCCAACCATTACTTTATTGGTGTTATTTATACAATGATTATTACTATCACATTTCCTACCATTAATCAACTTCTTAGGCATCATAAACACATAAGTAAATGAAATAAATAAAGCATATTTTTTCTACTACCTTAAAGATTTTATTATTTAAAAGCCTACAATCTTTTCAGGTTATATATATTAATTATACATAATATACATGATATTTTAATAATTTACCATATTTAAAAGAACAATTTAGAAACAAACAACAGAGCTAAGATTGTTTCCTTTGTTTTAAAAACATAAATAAAAGGGCTGAAAATAGCACTTTAGTTCAGATATTTTCATTTAAAGTTTTCTTAGTTGCTCAAGTTCTTGGCAGGCTGTTTTTAATGACCAAAAAGGATTCCATGTCCCTCTTAATAGCCCTCCAGCTGGAAAAACATTTAATTTGACTTGAAACATATGGGATATGTATATTTTTAATAGGAAAATTCTAGTTTAAAAGATGTGCATTTAAATGTTAATAAATGCACATAAATGATAGTACTATACATCAAAAAATCTACACTGCAAGAACAGTTTTTTAAAAAGTTATATTGTTTATTATAAAACAATTAACTTTTACTTCAACGTTTGACATCTGTTATACACAGATGATACTCTATGGCCAAAGAAATACCAAAGGTATACATTATTTTATATTCAAATGAGATCTGGTAACAAGCTGCTAAAATTTGGGGAAAAAAACCCAAACCAACAATGATGCTTGGAAGACTTACCAATTTTATTATATATCCAGTTGTAAAAGTTCAAAATGGAAAAACAAAAAAAGACAACTAACTTTATTATTAAAAGAATTTAATTTATTGCCTTAATAGAGGACTAAAAATTACAAGTGCAAACTGGACAGCCCCAAGCCAGCATGAGTGTTCTTGGAAAATTTCTAAATGCTGTGGTCGCTACAGCACCCTCCACCTCTGCCACAGCCAGTCCAGATTCAAAGCCACAGGTGAGAACAACTGACTGAATGGCCTAAATGCCAAAGGTAATGCAGGAGAAAGCAAGTATTTGGCCTGTTCCTTTCTTTCTTCCTCCCTCCCTCCCTCCCTCCCTCCCTCCCTTTCTTTGTTTTCTTTTTTCTTTTTTTGGCTTTTGTAGAGAGAGAGAGGTCCTGTTTTCTAGTTGGACTCAAATTATGGGAAATATCTCAAACATAGGAAGGAAGTTCAGATGGAAGATAACCAAAAGCAATTGTCTTTGTCCCTATCTCCTTTCCTTCTAATAATAATAATATGGACAACATTACAATATAAATATTATTAGTGGTATTAATAATAAACAATAGAGGAAAGGACTTGTTTTTGCTCTTTGATCCTCTAGCACCAGCTCTTACTAACCTAATATGTGAAGCAGTCACATATTTTACATAGCAAAGCACAAAATACACTCTCAGGGACCTTGTTTAAATAAGGTCTTTCACTAAAATTTCAAGTAGCATGTGAAAATAGTATGGAAGTGGATATGCACAATTTAGGCATTTCAATAAATATGTTACATTTAATCAACCAAACATAAGCTTGGAGATAAAATAAAAAAATAAAAATGAAATAAAATAAAAATATAAACATAAAAATAATAAAAATGAATAAAAATAAAAATATGTGTGTATTTGCATGTTTTTAACAAGACAAATAAAGCATACAAATGAATTTGACAATGGATATTCCCCTGGACTCCTTGAAAGATATGGCAGTTTATCACTTCACACTGTTCTTGACAAAGCTACCTAGAGCATAAAGTACCTCCCTACTGAAATTGTTTGCTCATTACTTACTCTGTATTAGCTCTATTCAAAAACATTGTCTTATTTGATTTCTATGTCTCTTTGATAAAGGTAAAATTACCCCCACTTTACTGTAGAGAGAGTAAGAAAATCAGTAGTTGCATGAGGCAGGGGCAGGGAGGGGAGGCAGTAAAGAGAGGTGAGCAGATTAAACAAACAAAGCATTTTTAGGGGGTGACTATTCTGTATAATACTGTAAAGATGAATGTGTGATATTATGCACTGTCAAAATCCACACAACTGTATAGCACAAAGAGTGAATTCTAATATAAAAACTATGGATTTTAGCTAATAATAATGTATAAATATTACTCATCAATCATAACATATATAAGATGTTAACACTAGGGGAAACTGTGCAGGGAAGAGGGGATACATGGGGACTCTGCACTATCTGCTTAACTTTTCTATAAACCTAAAACTGCAGTTTATTATTAGCTAAAATCCATAGGTTACGTTAAGATTCAGTCTTTGCGCTATACAGTTGTATGGATTTTGACAATGCATTATGCCACATATTCATCATTACAGTATTATACAGAATAATTTCACCACCCTGACATAAAGCTAGATTCACACTTCACTTTATGCATGAAACTAAGTTACAGATGGATCAAAAAGTTAAAAAAAATTAGGGGCACCTGGGTGGCTAAGTCGGTTGAACGTCCGACTTCGGCTCAGGTCATGATCTCACAGTTTGTGGGTTTGAGCCCCGCATCAGGCTCTGTGCTGACCGCTTGCTCAGAGCCTGGAGCCTGCTTCAGATTCTGTGTCTCCTTCTCTCTCTGCCCCTCCCCCATTCATGCTTTGTCTCACTCTGCTTCTCAAAAATAAATAAATGTAAAAAAAAAAAATTAAAAAAAAGTAAAGTACTGGAAGGGAACAAAATATGGATTATGTGACCTAAGAGTTGAGAAGATACATCTAAGCATGAAATAAAAACCATTAGTCTTTCTAGTCTGTCCACCAAAAAGTCGAGAACAATGAAAGCAATGGATACTTCCTGGAGCCTAGACTAAATACCATTTCCCATTAAAAGACACCGGACCTCCTTGGAGAAATCTGATTCCATGTGTGGTAGGAAATGTATTAGATAAGCCTGGAACATGACATCTAAAAGAAAGCAAGGAAACCAGCAAAGACTTCTATTAAGATCACAACCAAAGGAACTGGGAACCAGCTTGAAAAGCCCTTTACTGGCCAAAGATGGGACAATTTGAACATCAAGAAATAGGAAATGCAAGAGGGGTACCTGAGTGGCTCAGTCGGTTAAATATCTGACTCTTGATTTCGGCTCAGGTCACGATCTCATAGTTTATGAGATCAAGCCCTGCATGGGGTTCCATGCTAACAGTGCAGAGCCTGCTTGGCATTCTCTCTCTTCCCTTCTCTCTCTGCCCCTCCCCTGCTCACTCTCCTCCCCTCATCTCTGTTTCTGTGAAAATAAACAAATAAACACTAAAAAAAAAAAAAAAAAAAAGAAATAGTAACTGAAATGGACTAAAAACACTTCAAATGTTTTTAAATCATAAGTTCATTTATAAGAATACTAAAAACAAAAAACAAAATCCAAACCTCATGGTACACTTTTCAGGAGTGTAGGTAAACAACACAACATTTTGAAAATTGGTAAATAAGACATAAGTAACATATCTAGATTTTTCTCTAGGTACTTACTATTCTTCAGAGAAATCAAAGAATTGATAAGAAGGGACTCTTACATTTTACAACTCTTAATGAAATAATGGATCTAGATAATGATCCTCAATGGCTGTTTACATCACAAAACAAGACAACAAGATATTACATATCTCCTGATAAAAGTACAAAATGCTCTTCATAAAACTCAAACCAGAATCTCATCAAATATCTGGACCTAACTACCAACTACAGAGTCAGAAGTAACACGTTAGCTAAACAACACCAGTAAAATCCAGATTGTGACATTCTTAAAGGACAAAAAACTTGTGTTTATCAACAAAAACTTACAAGGAAAAAAATTAACAGAGATGAAGGGGTAACATATAGATTAAAAGATACTTCAAAGACTTCACTAAAAACAATGTTTGCATCTTAGTTTCTCATTCAAATTTAAGAAAACACAAGTGGAGAAATGCAAACACAGACTGGATATTTGAAGAACTCATAATATCGAAGGGATTGTTATTTTTCTGCAGGAGTGTAGATTATTTATAAAAAGTAGGATCCTCATTTTTTAGGAGATAAATTCAGATTAAAAAAGCAATTATTGAAATGTGGTGTTGAAGAGTGGCTGATGAAAAGAGTCTATATTATATGAAGTAAAGAAGAATTAGAAATACAAAATGACCATGTAAAATATGGTTGTACCACAGAACTACAAACAGGTTAAATGTATACCTAAAGTCATTTTTAATTCCATGAAAGAAAAAGAACACATGATCAGTGATTTCAAATTTATATATGGAGCACTTCACAATAATGTATCAGTGAAAGAAAAAATTTTAAGTAAAATCTGATGGAAACAAAGATTCTTTGTTAAAATTTTGGTATGTTATAAAAGAAATTAGAATACAGACACTTAGTGGACAATGGCAATGACACGTATTTTTGCACTTGGTATTAAAACTAAATCTGAGAGGAGAAGGAGTTAAGATGGTGCAATAATAAGGGGACTCTGGGCTTGTCTCTTCCCTCGAACACAGCTAGATCAACATCAAATCATTTTGAAAACTTAGGAAATTGATCTGAAGATTAAGAGAACAGTCTGCATAATTTGAGGGAGAGAACGTGGCAGGTACAGAGCACAGAGAGGTGTAATGGTGAAGAGATGTGGTACAGCAGAAGGGAGGAAGCCCTTTTTGCAGGGAGGAGAAACAGGGGAGAGAGAGCAGTGCACGGGGTTTACGCAAGAAAAGCACTGCCCCTGAAAGCAGCTACAAAGAATGAAAACAAGTGTAGGGGACTGCACAAGAAAACTGTTTCACAAAACCACACTGCCAGTTTTTATGAACAGCGAGGTACATAGTCTGAAGCTTTAGAGGTCAGCACCTGGCAGTGCTCTGGTGAGGAAAAGCGGCAGAGCCCCAGCAGCGGGCGGGCAGCACAGTCTGAAGATCCCCCCGGGGTCGCATGCGGAGAAGTTGTTCCCCTGCTTGGGGTGCACTTGGTAGAGGCCATACAGCCCTCTACCTCCACAGGGGCCCTATACTCCGACAGGGGCCACAGACCTGCCCTGTTCACCAGTATAGGAAGAAAGACACTGGTTGAGGGCAGCAAAACCTGGCGCCAGCATTGTGTTGGGATTTATCATAAACTCTGAGCTCCTGCTGCTGCTGCTGCTGCTGCTGCTGCTGCGTGGTCAGGTGAATGTTTTCTGGGGCACCCAGATAGCAGCCACAATGTGGTTGAGACCCTCCCACAGATCACAGTGGGTCCCAGCTGTAGGGGTCTCTGAAGTGTGGGGTTTTGAAACACAGCAGCTCCTGAGATAAAACCCAGGAGGGTGGTGCCACCTGGCAGGCCACCTTCAGCTCTGACAGACTGAAGGTGGGGAGCTGAGAGGAGCTGGGGACAATGGAGGAGTGATTGATCACACATCTGTGAGGGCTTGAACTTCCCACTGGAAGGGCTAGAGAATTGGGTGGAGCCATTTTTACCATTAGCCCATCAGAAACGATTGAACTCAGGGAGCTAAACAGCACCACCAAGTGGCAAAGAGAGCTGTGCAAGCACAAAGTCCCACCCACTGTGCCCTCCAGGCACATTTCCACTAGGGCAAGTTCACTTGAGAATGAGAGCAGAAAATTTCCCTGTGAAGACCAGCACAAATCCCTTCTGTGCTCTTAAGTCTACTGATCACAGACTGCTGCAAGTTTCAGCTTTAGGGAAAACTGGATCCAGCTTCATTTGGTTTTTTTTTGTTTGTTTTTGCCCTTGGATACAGAAAGAGCAAAGTTTTTATTTTTTTTTAACTTTTAATTTTTTTATCTTTTTCTCTCCTTTTTTCTTTCTTTGATCAAGCTCCCATTAACAAGCAGACCAAAAACACATAGGATCTAGCTTCCTTTGATTTTTTAAAAAACTTTTAATTTTAATTTTATTATTATTTTCGTTTTTGTCCAAAATGACAAGATGGAGGAATTCACCCCCAAAGAAAGAACACGAGGAAATGATGGCCAAATCAATACAGATGTAAGTAAGATATTTGAACTATGTTGTTAAAACAACAATTATAAGGATTCTAGCTGGGCTTGAAAAAAAGCATAGAAGACACTAGAGAATCCCTTACTGCAGACATAAAAGAGCTAAAATCTACTCAGGCCAAATTTTAAATTGCTACAACCGAGATGCAAACCTGAATGGATGCCACAACTGTGAGGATGGACAAAGCAGAGGAACAAATCAGTGATATAAATATAGATAAAATATGGAAAATAATTAAGCTGAAAAGAAGAGCAAAACACAGGTAATGAATCATAAAGGCTGACTTACAGAACTCAGTGACTTCTGAAAACAGAATTAACATTCATAACATAGGAGTCCCAGAAGGGGAAGAGAGGGAAAAAGGGGCTAAAGTTTTAGTCAAACAAATTATAGCTCTGAAAACTTCCTGAATCTGGGGAAGGACACAGACATCAAAATCCAAGAAGCACAGAGAACTCCCATTAAATTAACCAAAAGCCAGCCATCACCAAGGCATATCACAGTCAAGCTCACAAATTATATGAACAAGGAAGAAACCTGAGAGCAGCAAGGGATAAAAAAAAAAATCCTTAAACCTACAACAGATGACAGATCACGTTTGCAGCAGATATGTCCACAGAAACTTGGCAGGCCAGAAAGGAGTGGCAGGATATATTCAATATGCTGAATGGGAAAAATATGCAGCTAAGAATACTCTATACAGCAAAGCTGTCATTCAGAATAGAAGGAGAGATAAAGACCTTCCCAGACAAACAAAAACTAAAGGAGTTCGTGACCACTAAACCAACACTGCAAGAAATATTAAGGGGGATTCTGAGTTGGTGGGGGTGGGGAAGACCAAAAGTGACAAAGACTAGAAAGGATCAGAGAACATCACCAGAAACACCAACTCTATAGGTAACACAATGGCACTGACCTCTTGTCTTTCAATAATCACTCTGAATGTAAATGGACTAAATACTCCAATCAAAAAACATAGAGTATCAGAATGGATAAAAAAAAAAAAACAAGATCCGTCTATATGCTGTCTACATAAGACTCATTATAGACATTAAGATATCTGCAGATTAAAAGTAAGGGGATGGAGAACCACTTATCATGGTAATGGATGCCAAAAGAAAGCCAGAATAGTCACGCTTCTATCAGACAAACTAGATTTTATTTTATTTATTAAAAAAAACTTTTTTTTAATGTTTATTCATTTTTGAGAGTGAGAGAGACAGAGCATGAGCGGGGGAGGGCCAGAGAGAGAGGGAGACACAGAATCAGAAGCAGGCTCCAGGCTGCAAGCTATCAGCACAGGGCCTGATGCAGGGCTTGAACTCACGGACTGTGAGATCATGACCCGAGCCGAAGTCGGATGCTCAACCGACTGAGCCACCCAGGCGCCCCTATTTTTAAATTTTTTAATGATTATTTTTGAGAGAGTGAGAGACAAACTGTGAGCAGGGGAGGGACGGAGAGAGAGGGAGACAGAGAATCCGAAGCAGTCTCCAGGTTCTGAGCCTGATTCAGGGCTCGAACCCACAAAGGAGGAGATCATGACCTGAGCTGAAGTTGGATGCTTAACCAACTGAGCCACCCAGGCACCCTGGGACAAACTACATTTTAAAACAAAGACTGTACCAAGAGATGAAGAGGGGGATTATATCATAATTAAGGAATCTAACCATCAAGAAGATCTAACAACTGTAAATATTTATGCCCCCAACATGGAAGCACCCAAATAGATAAATCAATTAATAACAAACATAAAGAAACTCACTGACAATTATACAGTAATAGTAGGGGACTTTAACACCCCATTTACAACAATGGACAAATCATCTAAGCAGAAAATCAACAAGGAAACAATGGCTCTGAATGACACAGTGGATGGCACAGACTTAACAGAACTTTCCATCCTAAAGCAGCAGAATACACATTCTTCTCAAGTGCACATGGAACATTCTCCAAAACAGATCACACACTGGGTCACCAATCGGCCCTGAAGAAGTACAAAAAGACTGAGATCATATCATACATATTTTCAGACCACAGTGCTATGAAGGTTGAAGTCAACCCCAAGAAAACATTTGGAAAGACCACAAATACTTGGGGGTTAAAGAACATCTTACTGAAGAATGAATGGGTTAACCAGGAAATTAATGAGGAAATAAAAAAGTACATAGAAGCAGATGAAAATGAAAACATGACAGTCCAAAACCTTTGGGATATAGCAAAGGCAGTCTCAAGAGGGAAGTATATTACAATACGGGTCCATCTCAAGAAGCAAGAAAGGTCTCATATACACACCCTAACCTTACACCTAAAGGAGCTAGAAAAGCAAATAAAGCTTAATGCCAGCAGAAGAAGGGAAATAATAAAGACTAAAGCAGAAATAAACAATACAGAAACAAACAAACAAACAAAAAACCCAGTAAAACAGATCAAGGAAACTAAGAGCTGGTTCTTTGAAAGAATAAAATTGGTAAGTCCCAAGCCAGACTTATCAAAAAGAAAAGACAAAGTACCCAAATAAAATCATGAATGAAGGGAAGAGATCACAACCACCACAACTGAAATACAAATAATTATAAGAAATATTATGAAAAATTATATGTCAACAAACTGGGAAACCTGGAAGAAATGGATAAATTCCTAGAAACATACCAACTACCGAAACTGAAACAGGATAAAACAGAAAATTTGAACAGACCAATAACCAGCAAAGAAATTGAAACCGTAATCAAAAACTCTCCCAACAAACAAAAGTCCAGGGCCAGATGGTTTCACAGGGGTATTCTACCAGACATTTATAAAGAAGAGTTAAAATCTATTCTTCTCAAACTGTTCCAAAAAATAGAAACAGAAAGGAAAACTTCCAAATTCATTCTATGAGGCCAGCACTACCTTGATTCCAGAACCAGACAAAGACCCCAGTAAAAAAGGAGAATTACAGGCTAATATCCCTGATGAACATGGATGCAAAATCTCAACAAGATACTAGCAAATTGAATCCAACAGTACATTAAAAGAATTATTCACCATGATCAAGTGGGGTTTATTCCTGGGATGCAGGGCTGGTTCAATATCCATAAATCTATCAGTGTGATACACCACATTAATTAAAGAAAGGATAAGAACCATATGATCCTCTCAGTAGATGCAGAAAAACCATTTTATAAAATACAGCATCCATTCTTGATAAAAATCCTCAACAAAGTAGGGATAGAAGGAATATATCTCAACATCATAAAAGCCATATATGAAAGATCCACAGCTAGAGCCTATCATTTTCAATGGGGAAAAACAGAGCTTTTCCCCTAAGGTGAAGAACATGACAGTGATGTACATTCTCGCCACTGTTGTTCAACATAGTAGTGGAAGTCCTAGCTTCAGCAATCAAACAACAAAAAGAAATAAAAGGCGTCCATATTGGCAAGGAAGAAGTCAAACTTTCACTATTTGCAGACGACATGATACTCTTTGTAGAAAACCCAAAAGACTCCACCAAAAAAATTACTAGAACCAATACATGAATTCAGCAAAGTCACAGGATATCAAATCCACATACAGAAATCTGTTGCATTTCTATACACCAATAAAGCAGCAGCAGAAAGAGAAATCAAGGAATCGATCCCATTTATAACTGCACCAGAAACCATAAGATACCTAGGAATAAACTTAACCAAAGAGGTAAAAGATCTGTACTCTGAAACCTAGAGAACACTTATGAAAGAAGCTGGGTAAGACACAAAATGGAAAAATATTCCATGATCATGGAAAGAAAGAACAAATATTGTTAAAATGTGGATGCTACCCAAAACAATCTACATATTCAATACAATCCCTATCAAAATAACACCAGCATTTTTCACAAAGTTAGAACAAACAATTCTAAAATTTGTATGGAATCAGAAAAGACCCCAAATAGCCAAAGCAACCTTGAAAAAAAAAAAAGCAGAAGTGGAGGCATCACGATTTCTGGATTTCAAGCTATACTATAAAGCTGTAGTCATTAAGACAGCATGGTAATGGTACAAAAACAGAGAAACAGATCAATGGAGCAGAAAAGAAAATCCAGAAATGGACCCACAACTATACAGTCAACTAATCTTTGACAAAGCAGGAAAGAATAACCAGTGGAAAAAAATACAGCTTCTTCAATGAATGGTTTTGGGAAAATTGGACAGCAACATGTAGAAGAATAAAACTGGACTTTTTTTTTTTTATTAAAAAAAATTTTTTTAACGTTTATTTATTTTTGAGACAGAGAGAGACAGAGCATGAACAGGGGGAGGGTCAGAGAGAGAGGGAGACACAGAATCTGAAACAGGCTCCAGGCTCTGAGCTGTCAGCACAGAGCCCGAGGTGGGGCTCGAACTCACGGATCGCGAGATCATGACCTGAGCCGAAGTTGGATGCTTAACCGACTGAGCCACCCAGGCGCCCCAAATTGGACCACTTTCTTACACCGTATATAAAAATAAATTCAAATGGGTGAAAGACCTAAATGTGAGACAGGAAACCATCAAAATCGTACAGGGGAACATAGGCAGCAATCTCTTTGACCCTGGCCATAGCAACTTCTTACTGAGCACGTCGCCAGAAGGAAAGGAAACAAAAGCAAAAATAAACTACTGGGACTTCTTCAAAATGAAAAGCTTCTGTACAGCAAAGGAAATAATCAACAAAACTAAAAGGCAGACTATGGAATGGGAAAAGATATTTGCAAATGACATATCAGATAAAGGGTTAGTCTCCAAAATCTATACAAAACTTATCAAACTCAACACCCAAAAAACAAATAATCCAGTGAAGAAATGGGCAGAAGACATGAATAGACACTTTTTCAAAGAAGACATCTATCTAGATGACCAACAGACACATGAAAAGATACTCAACATCACTCATCATCAGGAAGATACAAATCAAAACCACAATGAGATATCACCTCACACCTGTCAGAGTGGTTAAAATAAAGAACACAAAAAACAACAGAAATTGGTAGAGGCAGAGAAAGGGGAACCCTCTTGCACTGTGGGGAGAATGAAAACTGGCGCAGTCACTCTGAAGAATAGCATGGAGGTTCCTAAAAAAATTAAAAATACGGGCACTTGGGTGGCTCAGTCGGTTAATTGTCCAACTTTGGCTCAGATCATGATCTCATGGTTTGTGAGCTTGAGCCCTGCATCAGGCTCTCCGCTGTCAGTGCGAGCCTGCTTCAGATCCTCTGTCCCTCTCTCTCTCTGGCCCTCCTCTGCTACCTCTCTCTCTCTCTCTCTCTCTCATAAAAAAATAAACATTAAAAAAGTGTAAAAAAAATAGAACTACCAAATGATCCAGCAACTGTACTACTAGGTATTTATCCAAAGGTTACAAAAATACAGATTCAAAGCGGTACACGCACCTCAATGTTTACAGCAATATTATCAACAATAGTCAAACTATGGAGAGAGCTCAAATGTCCATTGACTGATGAATGGCTAAAGAAGAAGTGGTATATACATACAATGAAATATTACTAAACCATCAAAAAGAATGAAATCTTGCTATCTGCAATGATGTGGGTGGAACTAGAATGTATTATATACAAAGCAAAATAAGGCAAATCCCATATGATTTCACTCATACATAGATTTTAAGAAACAAAACAGATGAACATATGGGAAGGGGGAAAAAGAAGAGGAGAAACAAAAAAAACCATAAGAGACTCTTAACAGAGAATAAACTGAGGGTTGATGGAGGGATGTGGGTGGGAGATAGGCTAGATGGGTGATGGGTACTAAGGAGAGACCTGTTATGATGAGCCCTGGGTGTTGTATATAAGTGATCAATCACTGAATTCTACTCTGGAAACCAATACTGCACTGTATGTTAACTAACTAGAATTTATATAAAAAATTGGAAAAACAAAAAAGAAAGAAAACTAAAGAAAAGATTAAAAAAACAACAACAAAAACCCTAAATCTGAATAATAAATGTCATTACTGTCTTCGTGCCCTAATGCCTTTGCTATCCTAAGCTTCTCACAGGTCCTTGGGCATACAAACTCCTACACATTCTTCAAGACCCAATTCAAAAGTAATGTCTGTAGTGAAACTTTCATTAACCATCCCAGCATTACATGAACTGTTTACTATGCAGTAACACTATGAAACCATCTTTTTACAGCTCTTTACATCTTTATACTATAAATCTGTTTTTTGGATGTGCTTCTTTAAAGGCTGAGAATAATCTTTTTTATTTCTAACTCCTAGCACATACACTCTCCTACAGGGTACTCAATAAATATTTGCAGAATCAAATGGAATCAGGATTGTAGCATCTAAAAATGGCTTTAACAAATGACTAGCTCTGAGAAGCCTTGTTGAGTCTTATTCAAAAAAGACTTCCAAAGAGGAGGCACATATCAAATTTTGTAACACTGATCCTACTAGCAGATGGGAAATTGTGCTATGCATTTAGGTTCAATAACCTTTTCAGCACTTTTTCTTTTTGAAATACTGTAAGTGCTTCATCAGAAACAGCTATTCTCAAACTTTTTAGTCAACAAACAGGATTAGCTGACTACGTACTCTATCAGCTACCATTTGCCTGTTAAGACAAAAACGAAATCTAAAAAAAAGTAAAGAATACAACTGACAGTGGTGAAGAAAGTTTCAAATTAACTTACAACATAAAACAAGATGGTCAACTTAAATTAATCAAAGAAATAATCAGAGACAAACTAAAGCACTGACTTTTAAGCAACATTTTGACAAACAGATTTTACACTATAATCTAGCACACACATGCCTATATTAAATACAATAATTACCTTTACCGACATGATGGAATCTGATACATCTAATTTTCTTTTCATTGGAAAAACAATCAATCAAAAACCTACCAGTAGACACCTGCCAAAATGATTTCATGACACTACTACTGGGTTGAGATTTAAAGTTTGATAAACACTGTCCAAAGAAATTGTGCATGCTATTAATAATCCATATGCTACAGTGATAGCTATAATCCCGTATCAAATACGTATATGAAGTTTACAGCAAAGTACAATGTCTGTAGTATATCATAAAAATTATGAATAGCAAATATAATTTTAAAAATAATGTGGTAATTTCTATCAGTAGTTAGAAAAAGTGAAATGGAATCTTTGATATCTAAAACATGAAAAAAATATTATGTCTATTAAAACAAGTGCCTTAGTCCTAGACCTCTAAAAAAGTGACAAAGCAAAGGGTCTTAGCTGAGCACTGTTAAAAGAATGATTTTATTTTAACCATTATTCTTAAGTATTTCTTCAAGTGGAAGAAAGCCCTGTCTTGAGAAGTTCAGTCCTACTCATTGTTGATCTTAGTTATTAAATTGTGAGATATGGTTTTAAAAATAATTTTCATTGAAGTGTCCAACCCAAACTCAAATTTAAGACAAGTCACTCTTCCTAACCAATTATTACCTTTAAGTTGCTATAATAAAGAAATTCTACAGCCACCATCACCTTTAAGTCACGTTAAAGAAACCTCTTTTCATAGCCAAATAAGAAATCAACGCTTAGCTGATTTTGTTTTTTAAAAACTAGTATCAAAACACATTCCCCAATAACCTACCATTAGGCAATGATGCTCTACCTGTAATTTATATAAATTTCTTAGTTTAGGTGCTACTACATCTCCATAAACATCCCTCTTAACAGAAAATATTTTTGCTAAAACACTTCAGCGGCTTCAAAAGAAAATTTTCATGAAATGAAATGACAGAAATATAAATATAAAAGCATTCCAGAACAAAGAGCATTTATGTATATCAAATAAAATTGCCATTTACTTTTTACAAGACTGCCACAGACACATGAAGTTGTGTCCAGGTTTTCTCACTGGATCCCCTTGTTGACTAGATGCACTGAACGGAGAAGGCTGAGAAGTGCTGGGCTGGTTCTGCACCTGCGCAGCTGGTGAAGGCGTCATAGGAGTGTTCTGTGAAAAACACAACCGCACGGTTTGTGAGATGACACGGAGAAACATTCACATTTTATACCACAGGCTTAAAATGAGGATTATAATGATGACTGTATGATTATATCGATAGTTATAACTTCTAAAATAAAATTTACATTTGTAGTTTTCATAATTATTTTTTTTAAATTCTTTAAAAAGATAACTATGCTTATGAAAATAATTAGGAAGTAAGATTCTTTTATTTCCTATGAACCACAAAGGCAAGATCATATTGTTGTTGTTACAGGATATACATTATTTTGAATTAAGAATTTTATATTAATAAAATTAGGCAGAAACACAATTATAAATTAAAATAAATAAAGCTACTATAAATGCACCCATTTGATTTACTTACGTACATTCTTTACAAGAACAAATCAATTGCAAACTATTATTTTTTGGCATACATTTCCATTTAGATTTTTTAATCAATACAACAAAAAGCAAACAACACATAGCAAAAAGAAAAGAAAATTTCTGATGTTAAAAATGAAGTAACCATAAGTAGAATGTTGTAAATATTATTTTATAGTTAGCTGTTTTAACAACTTTAGTCTTTTATGTTGTCCAGTTAGAGCTTTTGATGGACAATACAAGTAAAAAGATTCTAATTACAGACATAACTCTTTAAATATAAGCTATGTTTTCTTCTTCTATACCACATCCCTTTCTCTATAAAAGATACATAGGTAAATAATTACAATATATCTTAAAACAATTTGAGGCAATATGTTTTCTTTGAACCTTAATTCAGATTTATTAATCCTCACAAAGGAAAAAATAATATTGAATTTCTCATATAGAAATGGCAGCACACCATTTCAAAGCATTGTTTGAAGGCAATAAATTTAAACTTTGGGAAGATATTAAGTACACTATTCACTTATATGGTGATATTAGAAATACTTGGGCAAACCGAAGTTAAAAATAGCTGAAAACGTCAGATTAAGATTCATAATAATTAGAAAAAAGATGAAACACATAAAAAGCTACAGCATAAAAAAAAGGGAGACTGAAATGCTGAAAAAAAAAAACATGTCTCTTAGAAATGTGAAGTCAGGGCACCTGCGTGGCTCAGTTGGTTAAGCATCCGACTCCTTTTTTTTTTTTTTTAATGTTTATTTTATTTATGTTGAGAGAGAGAGAGAGAAATAGAGTGCAAGCAAGGGAGGGGCAGAGAGAGAGGGAGAGAGAGACGATCCCAAGCAGACTGTGAGCCATCAGCACAGAGCCCATTGCGGGGCTCGAACTCATGAATGGTGAGAGCATGACCTGAGCTGAAACCGAGTCCGAAACTTAACCAACTGAGTCACCCATGTGACCCAACATCTGAGTCTTGATTTTGGCTTAGGTCATGATCTCACAATTTGTGGGTTTAAGATCCATGTCTGGCTCTGCACTGACAACAAGTAGCCTGCTTGGGATTCTCTCCTTCCCCCTCTCTCTGCTGCTCCCCTGCTCGTGCTCTCTTTCTCTCTCTCTCAAAATAAATACTTAAAAAAAAAAAAAAAAAAAGAAATGTGACATCATGGGGTGCCTGGGTGGCTCAGTTGGTTAAGTGTTCAACTCTTCAGTCAGCTCAGGTCATGATCTCACGGTTCACTGGTTTGAGCTGGGGCTGGTCTCTGCACTGACAGCATAGGGTCTCTTGGGATTCTTTCTCTCTGCCCCTCCCCCGCTTTGGTGCATAGGAGCACAGGTGCGCACGCACGCACTCTCTCTCTCTCTCTTCTGCCTCTCTCCCACTAGCTCTTTGTCTTTCAAAAATAAACTTAAAAAAGGTCCTGGGGCACCTAGCTGGCTCAGTTGGTAGAGCAAGTGACTCTTGAGCTCAGGGTTGTGAGTTCAAGTCTCATGTTGGATGTAGAGATTACTTGAAAAAAATAAAATCTTGGGGCACCCGGGAGGCTGAGTCAGTTAAGTGTCTGACTCTTGATTTCAGCTCAGGTCTTGGCCTCATGGTTTGTGGGACTGACCCTTGTGTCAGGCTCCATGCTGCAAAGCCTGCTTAGGATTCTCTCTCTCTGCCCTTTTCCCCACTTGTGCTCTCTCTCAAAATAAACTTAAAAACAATTTGAAAAAAAGAAAGAAATGTGAAGTTAGGAACTTTGGAGTTCCAAGCTCTAAGGGAAAAAAAATCTACCTTTGGGATATAATTAAAGTTGTTTCTATAGTTGGGTCCCACCATTAAGATTTTATAATACAGTTAGGGAGAAAATATACATGCATATACATGCATGAAAAACAGGTGTCATGGATAGGATGTGAACTTTCTAGTCTGACAGATCCGTACTCAAACTTTAAATTTGCCTTTTGAACTAGTTATGTGACCCTGGGCAACCTATTTAACCTCTCTGATCCGAACTGTTAAGTAATGAAATCCAACTTTAGGAATGGTGGGAAGACTAGAGAAATGACAGATGAAGTGCCTAACTCTAGAGTCTCAATAAACGGCAACAGTTACTATTATTATTATACTAGAAGTCCAAATAGAGAAATCCAAGAGGGAAGTCGTATTTTGGAGGAAAGATGATGAGTTTGCTTTGGGAACAACTACAAAAGTTAATGCTGGAAACATGGATCTGACAATCATTCACCTGTGAATTCTATTTTTTTAAATCACTTTAAAAAAAATGTTTATTTATTTATTTTGAGGGAGAGAGCACAAGCACAAGCAGGGGCAGAGAAAGAGGGAGATAGAGAATCCCAGGCAGGTTCCATGTTTGGCACAGAGCCCAGTGCTGAGCCGGATCCCATGACTTGTGAGATCATGACCTGAACTGAAATCAAGAGTGGATGCTTAACCAACTGAGCCACCAAGGTGCCCTCACAAGTGAATTTTTTTTTTAATTTTTTTAAATGTTCATTCATTTTTGAGAGAGAGAGAGAGAGAGAGAGAGACAGAGAGAGAGACAGAGAGACAGAGTGTGAGTGGGGGAGGGGCATTGACAGGGAGGCACAGAATCCCAAGCAGGCTCCAGGCTCTGAGCTGTCAGCACAGAGCCTGACGTGGGGCCTGAACCCATCAACCTGAACCGTGAAATCATTACCTGAGGCAAAGTCAGACGCTTAACCGACTGAGCCACCCAGGCACCCCTCACCTATGAATTCTTTAAGCCATAAAAACTGATGATGAGAAAGCAGATGGGGGTGGGGTGGGGGAAGAGGGTCAGAGACAAAGGAATGGAACAATAGAATTAGTTTATTTATCAAAAGAATTATGCAAATTGATTCCCTGAAATAAAAATATTACATTACATTAAAAATACAAGAAATTCTAATAAAGGGGAGTAATCAAGAGGACCAGTTTCAGCCAAATACAAATATTAAAAGAGTAACAAGTTACACATATCCCAGAATTTTACTTTAAGGGTAAATTTGCCAGAGGCATCAAATTTCCTCAGGAAATTTTCCTCAGGATTAACCTTCTGGTTCTCTATACTTTCACCATTTAAATTAGGTATCTTATTGACTAGCTTGTCATATATTTGTAGATTAAGCTTATTTTTACTTTTATAAGTGCTAACAAATCTTTATCCTATTTTTTTCTATTATGGAACTCTTATTTGGTGTCACATAGAAAATTTTATTTTTACTTTTATAAGTGCTAACAAATCTTTATCCTATTTTTTTCTATTATGGAACTCTTATTTGGTGTCACATAGAAAATTTAAGGAATCACAGGGTATTTTAACCCCAAATGTTAATGAGGGACATGGAAAGAATGCTCTCAAATTAACCTAAGCTGTTAAATTAAAAATGAATAAAGATACATTAACCAATTGCAAGGTGTGAAAAATTTGTGGACCCTGATTCGAACAAGTTGTTTAAAAAACAAACAAAAAACCCACCACATTATTTTTTAAAGACAACTAGAGAACACTGACCATGAACTGGGTATCAGATAATATTAAAACATTACTATTTTTGTTAGATGTGATTTGGTATTGTATATATATCTAAATAGTTAAAAGTACTTTAACAATTAAAGAAATAGACTCTGAATTATTTATTGGCAAAAAGAAATAATGTTTGATATTTGTTTTAAAGTACTCCAACAGGGGCACCTGGGTGGCTCAGTCAGTTAAGCAACTTCAGTTCAGGTCATGATCTCATGGTTTGTGGGTTCAAGCCCCACATCGGGCTCTGTGCTGACAGCTCAGAGCCTGGAGCCTGCTTCAGATTCTGTTTCCCTCTCTGTCTGCCCCTCTCCTGCTCATGCTCTATCTCTGTCTCTCAAAAATGAATAAATGTTAAAAAAATTTTTTAAGTACTCCAATAAAAAAAATGATAGTGGTGAAGAACAGATGAAACTAAAAAGGCAAAATGATAATATTTTAAGCTAGGTAACAGATACATGATGATTTATTGGCTTTTGTGTATGTTTGAAAAATGTGTACAATAAAAAGTAAACAAATGACAAGAAGAATTAAATAGATCAAAATATACATCAGTGAAACAAAAAGAATTAAAATACTTACAGAATATACCAAATGAGAAATTCTAAAAGTCATGTTTTCTTTGACCACAGAGGTAATATTTTTAGGTTTCCTCTTGTATTAAAAAAATTATACATTTCTTTCGACAAAGCTAATTTTCAAACAGGTTGTATTATGCTGCAAAATTTTTAAAGTAACATTTAAATTATCTTTTAAGAATTAGGTCTTTTGCATGAGAGTGCAAAATAGATTTCTTTTAGGATGCAGTAGTTTACCTTTTCTTACTATTTATCATGAACTGCTAGACCATAAGCCATAACTCTAACTCAAGTGCAAATGCAAATGTAGGTTTCAAAGTCATATTGTGGGAATGATCACTCTTGAGGAATATTCTATACCATCCAGTCTATTCAAGAGGAGCTATTTTTGTATATCAGGGTTTTGTTTTTTTTTTTCAAATCAAAGTGGAAAAGCCACAACTCCAGCAGTGAGTGACCAGAAAAGTAAAATTACAAAAAGGATATAAAACAATTCTGTGATTTATTCTGTAATGTAAAATTAACTAAACCTTAGAATAAGACTAAAATTTAAACATTTCAATATGTGTTAGAAAAATACGAATTCATAATCTAGTCTCAAAATAAATTCTTTACTAAGTAGGAATGAAATACTGTGTTCAATTGTAGCTACAGATTTTGAAAGCCACTTATAAAATGGAATTGATTGAGGTAAATAGGATGATGAATACACCAGACACAAGGACACCTAAGATCCAATTGAAGGAACAAACTGAAAGAGTGTCCTCTAAAACATAGGCAAGTAAAGAGAGATACTCTGAAACAGCTTTAGGGAACAAGAACTAGATTTACTCTAACTGTGATATAAAAGAGATGATACTTAGTCTAAATGTACAGATCTTTTGAGAACAGAATGGAAGGCAATAATAGAAATCTTTGGAAGAGAAATCTTTTTGAGTTTGGGAAAGTTAACCTCAACGCTTAAAAATGAGGGTTTGGAACAAAGTAATATCTAATAATCTTTCTACTGTAACATTCTCTTATGCTCTTAAACTATCACATTTTTTTACTCTAAGAATAAACCTAGACAGACAATCAATACATATCAAGCCTGGCTTATAAAAACACATCAAAATGCAAACAAAAAATTATGTTTAGTGGTAATGCCTTTCTTAGTTTTTACAATGTGCTAGTCTGCCAAAAATCTAAGCAGTAGCACTCTTAAGAAAATACTGAAATGAGAATTCCTGTGGCTTTTGCTAAAATGATCTTGGCTATGACTAAATGCTGCCCCCTTGAGGCGACAGATCTGCCTTCTGATGGGTTAAGTAACTTTAAGCTCTTTATCAAAGAAAGGAAGGGATCTGGAAGATACCAAGATTCAGTTTATGCCCACCATATCAGCAATGATTCCTATGTGAAGAACATGGAACTGAGGAGAGGCATATATAAAATACCTTAAGTAAGTACATCCTTAAGTAAACTATTTTTATATACAAGAATTTAGCATGTCTTCAGATCATGGGATTAAGAGTTAGAGTTATGTTCAACATGTGTTTCACATGTTCCTGAAAAAGGCAAGTCTTTAGGTAAATATTTATAATTAATTTTATTTTTTTACTCATTTTTTATTTTTTATATGCCAATCTATTTTTTTTTTTTTTTTTTTGGTCTCCATAAGGTGCCCATTTATGAACAGTGGAAGGAGGCAGAGCCTTTGGAAGTAGTTATACTCTAACCTGAAAATATAACAGACTGAAAACAAGCAGCTACAAATAAAGAAATCTGCTTTATTTTGTATTTATATAAACTACACAACTAAATACTACTTAAACACAAAATCTATGGTGACATCATTTATTTTCATCCTCTTTTTTTGTTGTTATTTTTTTTTCTGTAATGAAATTAATACAGCTGATTAATGGGATTAAAAAGGAACAAAATCGAGAAAAGGAACATGAAATAACATTGGTTTTAGGAAGGATTACCTGTTGGCCATTCTCAGCAGGGACATTTCCCTGCAGTCTTTTCAGCCCTGCACATTCTGCAAGTCTGGAAGTCCCTTCTTGGGGTCCAGGTGCCTCCTTTACATCCCCAAACCCCTTGAAATGGTGGAAATAACAAGGTTTGGCTGAAAAAATCACATTTAAAATTCTCTATTTCATCTATCCCTTTAAGGTATCAATTCAAGCAGTGAATAAAATGGTATTAAACCAAGGTCTATATAAAAGAAATTTAAAGAATCTGGGCAACAATGGAAATGGCTTTTTCTATTAGCAGGCTCTTAAGAAGGCCCAACAGCCTGCCCTTCAAAGGAAACTTATGATCCTATCTTGAACAGTTGATCTTTTTTAGGCTTTATAGGTACTTTATGTGAAGGTAAAACACACTTATACCTTTATTGAGTGCCTAACTCTATAGCAGTCACCATGCTAAGTGTTACACATGAGAACCCTGGTTGTTAATTCTCACTCATAGACACCATGCGTGCTATCTCTTTTTCTTTGCAAAGCTTTAAATTTCTACATGCCAGCCAAACACTAATTTTAAAAATAAAGAATGTAGCTATTTTAAATAAACTACATTCTTTGGGAGAATATATAGAAGAACACATTCTTCAGATTAGGAATAAAATGTAATAATTTTATGACTTGGATAAGGTGCATATACATCCAATGTGTTAAGAAGATGTCCTGAAATTATCATTTAATGGCATGCACATTTGGTAACATAATAGTTCAAATAATCAATATGTACCAAAGGACTTTCTAGAACTTTACAAAGAAATCTTTTTTAAAATAGTGCATAAATGGGTTAAGAGTATAAATCTTCATTTCAGACACACACCCAAGTGTTCAGTCCTGGACCACCGCATATTAGCTGGTGACCTAAGTTACTTTGCATCTTGGAGCCTCATTTCTAAAACATCCATAACAATTTTTACCCAACAGAGTTACATAAAGGATTAACTGAGGAAATGCTTTAGTACAAAGTTCCTAACACAGGTCCTAGTTTTAAAAAGTATTGTTGTTTATTCTTTGTTACTTAAGTATCATTACTGAATATAGTCACACTGGAAGATTATGGACACAAAAAATGAGGGTTGATAGTTCCACAATAATGGAGTTTTTCTCTCACTTGGCTTAATCTATTATAACTATTTAGGATTATAAGGGAATCTGAGAGGAAAAAACAGAGTTAGGAACATAATCAAGGTGAACTGGTTAATTATTAAATGTAGGAAAAATATAAAGATCCAACTTACTGAATACTATGTGCCAGACATTGCACCATTAAAAAAAAAAATTAATGTGCTTAATGGATGAAAAACTCAAAGAGTAGCATGGCAGTTTGAGTAAAACTGATTTCGTATTTTTCACCAAAACTCAGTATTAATTATTGCCATGTACATACCACAACTAAAGAATACTCAACCTATTTAGGTACCTTGCAATAAAGATAAACCTAAGCAAGGTGGTACTGACATATGAATTCAAATCTCATTATACCTCCAGACAGCACTGTCCAGTTTTATCCACCCACATGAAAAAAGATGCATATCAGTGGATGAAGTGTTCTGAACCAAGGGATTCTTTGTTCTTTCATCTTTTATTCTGCTGACCCCTCCACTGCTAAATTTGGTACTAATGCCAACAATGGCCATAGATCTGCTGTAAACACCAAAAGCACAGAGACGAAACCCAAGTCAGAAGACTGCTAGCAGAGCTGGTGAGTCACAGAAGGGTCTGGCTACGGAGTACTTAGGAAAGAGAGTGAAGAAAAAGTAATCCAGGAAATAGGTGACAGACAACTGTCTGTGAAGTAAACCCCTAGTTTCAGTGGAAACAGCATGCAAGACTGTCCTTAAAAACTTTACAGGCAGAATGACCCTCAACTCAGTAGCACTGATGCTAGAAAACACTTGTATTTACTAAAGTGTACAGATCAGATAGGAGATATTAAAGAGGGAATAGCAGAAACATGATAGTAGGGCAAAGGAGTAAGAAACACAGCAGCAAGAATATCAGAATAGCTGAAAGAAACTGAAATTATAACACTTTTTAAAGAATAAAGGCAACTAAGTCAATATGTAAATATAATAAGAACACACTTGATAAAGTTCTTATGGATTCATCTTTTTTTTTTTTTACAAAAGAACTGTGAAACAAACCATAAAAACATACATCAAAATCAAATACAGCAACTTCCTTTTAAAGTGGTTTTAGCATCCCCTTCCAAAGGAGACCAAAAGGAGACTAACTTACATGTAAAAAGTCTCTAAACAGCACCTGGGTGGTTCATTCAGTTAAGCACCCGACTCTTGATTTTGAGTCCGGTCATGATCTCACAATTTGTGGGTTCCAGACCTGCACTGGGCTCTGCACTGGCAGCGCGGAGCCTGCTTGGGAGTCTCTCTTCCCCTCTCTCTGCCTTTCCCCCACTCGTGCACATGCACACGCGCTCTCTCGCGCGCGCGCTCAATAAATAAACATTTAAAAAATTCTCTAAAAGATGTCAGATTAGCAAGTACTCCTCTATCTTGGGTCTATAAAATTACTAATTTGGGTCTATAACAAAATTGAAAAGACTTCAAACCACGTGCTAAAGTTAACAACTGAAAACTGTATAATACCAAAAAACACCAAAAAATAAGAGCACGAGAACCTGAGTACATCAGTGAGCAGACACAATTACCTTTTCAAGATGAGGCATGGAACAACAGTGCATTTTTCCCTAAAATCCTATTTACAAATCAGAAATTTCTAAGAGCAATATGATAGCAGAACGACTTACCTGTGGGACCACATTCTGTACGTATGTTGGTGGATGCTGTTGCTTTTGCTGAACAGCACTTTCTATTGCTACTTTCGCTACAGTGCTTGGATCTGCTCCTGCTGGCACCGCAACCATTGTTGCACTGCAGCCAGCATTGTTGGGGTCACTGATTGTAACAATTCTAACTCCTACTTTATTTGGAATTCCTGTGACTGTTTCCCTATCATTATCCTCTGCTGGCCTCTTTACAGTTTTGCATTCTGCTGTGCCATTTGTAGACCGAACGTCAGATGACAGGGCAGGAGAATGGGACACTCTTGATCCTGAGTGGGGAACTGCTACGACTTGATGCCCCTGTATAACAGAGGTTGTAGAATGTGGTGAGACAACTACACTTGGGCGTTGCTGAGGCACATCTGAATTCAAACTTGAAGCTAGAGGTCCATTAGGCAAATCAGTACCACTAAACTGCTGTGTCGCCACATTTGGAGCCTCCTGTATACTGCTCACAGATGGTGAACCACCCAAAGTTAATATAGGTCCATTAGAAATTCTTTCTAGTTGATCACCTTTGGCAGTATCTTGCTGAGTGGCATCTAAAGTCCCTTGTGGTTCCATTGGAGATATCTCGCCATTTCCTACATGATTGGAAGTTTTGTGATTTGGAATGTTTTTGCTTAAATGAGAACCATCTCCTTTATCAAAATCACAGATTCCATTCACCAGAGGTTTTTTCAAATCACTTTTGATATCCTGCATGTCGATTTGTTCTGAGTTCTGTTTTCCGGATGTTCCATTCTCACCTAATTCTAACGATGGCCCATTACTGATTAGTGAGCACTGATTAGCCTCACTTTGAATTTTCCCTGAGTTTGAAGGAGGTAGACTTGAGTCACTGTACTTTCTCCCATTTAAAAGACTTCCCACCTGCATTTCATTTTCCTTTGTATCCCCATTGCTGGTGTTTGTGGTTCCTCGTCGGCAGGACGGGTTCTCCATGACTTCAATCTTACGTTCATGAACATGTAAACCTGTTGCTTCTTTTGCTTCCTCCTCCTTTTGGCAAATTATCTTATCACCTTTGAACGGGGGAGTAGCAGTAGTACAGGATGATTGTCCAGCTGGAGATGTCTGAGTGGCTGGAAGCGTTTGCACCTGAAGTCCAACTCCTGCTTGCGTCCCACTCATAGTAATTCCTGCTGGAGCAATGAGCTGAGTTGCATTTCCCTGACTCACAGTTGCAGTTGCAAAACTTGTATTTGGCACAACTGTTATGGTTACCTGGTTGCCAGAAGTCCCTTGGAAAATGGTTGCTGGGCTATTTGAGATCAGTGGGCCTGGCAATATTTGTAAGTTCGAGATGGGCACAGTTTGCACTCCCCCTGCAGGTGGCATTGCACTTTGGACCAACTGAACATTTTGCTGCCCAACCAATAGCTGCTGAGCAGAAGTTTGCCCCTGCACTCCAAAACCTGCTGCTTGGTTATTGGCCACCTGGTATACCACCTGAGGGCTAGGAGCTCTAGCATTATTAGGGGGAGGAATCTGTGGAGCTGGGAGAATTAGCTTACCACCTGGTGTTGAAGGACCACGCTTTGGAAGCAGCAACTGTTTTATCAGACTTGACTCACCAGAAGCAGGCTGACCAACGCCTGCGTTTGTCTGCTGTGGCTGAACTTGCATCTGTACTTGTTGTGGCTGCTGAACCTGTACTTGTACCTGTTGTGGTGAGGGCGCTGGTGAATGCTGCTGCTGCTGCTGCTGCCTCTTCACAGACAGCATCTGACTGACGGTAGGAGGTGGTCCTTGTGACTGAGGGGCGGAAGAAGATGACATGGCAGTTGGGACTTGGTTATTAGTAGCTGGGACAGGTGATGGTGAGGAAGATGGAGTTATGTTTGGTTGCCCAGTTAGCTGAACTGTCTGACCAGCTGGAAGAGCTGCTGGATTAGCAAGAACAATTTGGTGAATGGCTGGTGCATAAGTTTGACCTTGTTGAGCCGGCTGGCTTACAATCACTACGCTTTGTTGGGTTGGCTGCTGTGGTTGTTGAATGGGCTGTTGTACCACTGTTGATGAAACTTGCTGAGAAGGGAGAGGTTTTGGTGCAATGTTCTGAAACCCTACTCTTGAGGGTTGTGGACTTGGGACACCAGCAATGGTAACCATCTGTCCTGTAGCTACCTGAAAATTCTGTACGGACGTTGCTGAGACAATATTGGATGCAGAAGTTGTTACGTACTGTGAAGGTGCTATGATAACGGTGTCTTGTGGCTGGCTACCAGCTGATGTTTGTTGAGATGAAGTTTGCACAGGCTGGGGTGATGTGGTGATTAACTGTTGACCCTGTGAAACTGTAGAAGTACATGCTGGTATGTTCTGTACTCTGCCAAATATATGACTCTGTGGGACGGCTTGTTGAATTACTGTAACAGGAGTGCCGGAAGGTATCTGTCCTGGTACCACTGTGTGTAATGGAGACTGTTGTGGAATTACAGATGGATGATGAAGCAATGTCTGGGAATTTACAACTGTAACGGGTTGTGGTCCTGTACTATGATTCTGAACCACAGAACTCTGAGCAGCTCCTCCTCCCACAGCAATACTAACAGGAACTGCTGTCTGGGGTAGAGAATTCTGAATTACTGTAGCCTTAACAACTTCACAAGGAATTGGAGCTTTATTTTGAATGACAGTCACTGGAGCATTTTGCTGCTGGTGGGTATGAACTGTAGGATTTGGTGGAATTCTTGAAACAGTCTGTGCCACAGTATGAACACCTTGTACTGGAAAAGACATTTGTGTTGCAGTCAAATTTGAAGATTGGTTGGTAACAGAAGTCCTCTGAAAATGGTTTCCTACAGTTTGTGGTCCATGAGGGATTCCTGAAAAATAGAAGGGAAAAGCCAAAATTTGTAATGAAATGACTGAAAGCTGCAGGTAGGCATTATTTTACTTAATACAAGAAAAAAATAGTTTTAGGAAATTAACATCTAACTACTTTGCATCACACGAATATGATAATAAGTAATAGAATAAGCAAGAAAATGCTACTGGAAAAACAAGGAAAAATTATACATTTTAAATTTATATAATATCCTTTTTCATTTTTTTACTTATTAAGTCAGTAATACTTAAAACTCAAAAATTAATACCTGCAGGTGAAGGACTTGGAGATACATCAGGAACAGAATCAACACGAACAACAGGAGTAGAGACTGGTTGCTGCTGATAGTACATCTGAATGGGAAGTGGTATAGCCCTCCGTTTTACTCCGACCACATGAATATGTGCCTGCCCGTTGCTGCTGGAATCCTCCACTCTCTTCACTGTATGATTTGGAAAGACCGTTCTGTAAAGTACATACATACTTAGTTTTGTTAACTAGCACACGAGCAAAAAACACTGACTTCTAACAGTGTTTACATAACAGCAGCAGGACATTTGCTGCTACTCATTATAAACCAGTATGATTCATATGGTTATAGATTCTGTAAGGGTAGGGAGCAAAGAAAAAACATAAAAGATCAATTCTCCAATTTTTAAAATCATTATTTATTAACACTGTGGGGGTTTTAAATAATTCTATTGCATATATAATTAACAAAAAAGCTGCATCTAGGCAATCAGTGTCTATTTTTTTTTCAACGTTTTTATTTATTTTTGGGACAGAGAGAGACAGAGCATGAACGGGGGAGGAGCAGAGAGAGAGGGAGACACAGAATCGGAAACAGGCTCCAGGCTCTGAGCCATCAGCCCAGAGCCTGATGCGGGGCTCGAACTCACGGACCGCGAGATCGTGACCTGGCTGAAGTCGGACGCTTAACCGACTGCGCCACCCAGGCGCCCCAATCAGTGTCTATTTTATGAACTTTGCAAAATATCAAAAAGCTTTGATATCTGATGACAAGAGTATTAGCTATAGACTATTATTCAAGACTACAAAGGGCGAAAGTCATGTCTCTAACATATAAAAGTAGGTAGAAAAGTTTCTCTCTTCTTTCTTTGATAAGCCTTCTAATATTCAAATACAAACACCAGGTTTGATTTCCAAAATTTCCTTGTATTTAAATTTTCACCCTTACTACAACCTAGCCAATATTTCAAGTAGTAGAAATATTTAAAACTGGATAGTTATTTTGTCTAAAGAGCAAGAGGTGTTCTAAGTGATATACATGAACTTTGTTTGAAGTTAACAACTATGCATCCTACCTAAGACATTTATAAAATCCAGTTGAAGTTAGGATTCCACCACGAGCTAATTTACTGCACGTTGAGAGGTACTCAGAATACATTTCTGCTCGAGAGACAGAACAATCTGGATTTACTTCAAAATGAGCATTTAGCCTAAAAAGGAGAAAAATAAATGGCATTATGCATAGTAGATTATAGAAGAGTTCATATTTAAATATAGCCAAACCATCTGAAGGCAATGTATTATTAAATAATATTTATGCCTGTTAATCAAATTTCTCTCATGTTATTAGCAAAAAATGCATGTTAGGTTTTAGATTGATGAAACCAAATAGAAAGAGATTAACCATGTAATCATATTTATTTTAGTATAAAAAATCATGAACAACAAATATAAAAACTGTGCTCACATCCCAGTGAGAACAGGGTTGGTCTGTTGGCAACAAATACTCACTCTACAACAAGCAAGTGTTACTCAACGACTATCTACTCAATTTCCTGTCTTGCAATAAGTAAAATATAACACAAATTCCCAATAATGAGCTATTTCCATCGGAGATGTGGAAAATGGAGGAAAAACTGAGCTAAAATTAAACTTGTGTTGCTTCTTGGATCAAATTCCTTGAGAAAAACTTACCCAAGCTTCCAACTACTCCTTAAACAATGATACTTCTCCCATGCTGCACACTCCCATTTCCCCATTTCAGAGACTTTTATTCCTAATCCATTACAAAGTAATTCAAACTTCAGTATGTCTTTTTCATATAGTGACTTCCATCCATACAGAAGTTAGGATTGGAGGCCAAATTATCTTCACAGGATTCTTTTCTAGGATTTACTATATACACAACAGACCAATGTATAGCTGTTTATATAAACGGACTCAATACTTATGATAACTTTAAAATGATTCTCTCCTTCTCCACTAGAACTGGCAGAAATATGCAAATGAGATTTATAAGGTCAAATTTATGCCTAATATACACACATTGTGCAATGGATGTGGCACATACTTTTTCCAACTTTCATAATTCTTTGAGTACTGAATTTTCAAAAGGACTAGATACAAAAAACTTTTTTTGGTTTCAGCGTAGAAGACAAACATTTCCAAGTATTATTGGAAGAGATTCATCAAGTATAAGGTGTAAAAATACAGAAGGTGAGGAATAAGCAAAAAATTAGAGATATTTAAAACTATAAACCTTATTTGAGCAAAGTGGAAAAGTCTAGAGAAAACTGCCACAGGAACAAAGATACGAAAGCACCAAAAATATGGAACACAGAATGACAGGAGCATGGAATGGGGGACAAACAATGTTCGAGAATGGGAGAAAAGGGATCAAAGAAAGAAAAATTTTAAAGTAACACATCATCAGAAAGTGATCTTTTACATTCAGTCTGTTAATCTTCTAAAGAGTTTAAGTTGAAATTCATAAACTATGTGGAAGCTATTATCCATGACAAAATGAAATCTAACCAAGTCTCCATTTATTTTTTCAGAAAGTGGCTGACATAGGACTATTCAGTCTTCTCCATAAAATATTATTTTCAAGTTGCTTATTCCTATGTAAACTCACTGGCTCTTCTATCATTTGATTAGTTTCCCCTTACTATTCCCAAAAAAGAAAAACTATCAGTGAACAAGAAGTATTGCTTGTGATGAAAAAGAAGGGACATTTAACAACAAAATCTGGTTTTATTTTCTTAAAGACAGTCCTGGTCAGTTTTAATAAAATACTGATTTAAGAAAAACAGATTTTATAATCTGACAAATCTTATTTTCTACAAAGTCAAAGGGTAACATTTTAACACAAATTTTACTCTGAAAAGAAGTGGTGTACTTTAATGAAATTCTAGTCAAAGACTATTTTAATTCTGAAGATTATGATGAATATTTTTCTTTTAAACTGTTCTAAAATGCAGGTGAAATGATTTTACATTATCCTTTCTTTGTATAAATGATATTCTACTCTGACTAAAAAGAAATACAGAATAAAACATTCTGGATGACTGTTGAAATACATTTCCTTCACCCTTTTGCTTTATTCTTCCCAAGGATAAAGCCTTAATAGAAATAAACCACTTACCACTGACAAGCAAACTTCTCACTATCTATTTCCACTATTCCTGGAGGTGGAGCAACATGCTGTGCTACAACTGCTCTGGAAGCTAAAGAAAAAAATACATTAGCTACATCATTTTTAGAAACTTACTTAGTTACTATATGCCATGTTCAGTTCATGGACACTGAAACAATATTTACAATGAATACCTTTTAAAAAAGGTGTATAAACATAATGAAAATATACAAATTTGAGAAAGAAACTTATAATGGAGCACATATTATACCAGGCACCGTCTTAGATGCTTTATATAAATACTCTTTTTTAAATCCTGCAATCATTCCAATAATAATGCTATGGATTATATGGTCAATATCAACTCTGTTTTTCCCATGGGTCAGACACTGAGTTAAATACCTTACATATATTATTTTAATTCTTCTGTGCGGTGGGTATAGATATGGAAATGGAGACTCACTCAAAGTGATTAAAATAACTAGCCCAAGGTCACACAGCTCAACACATCAGTAAATAAGAATCAGTTTAGTTACAGAAGCAGATAGCATCAGAAATCGGAACTTCACTTCTGAATCTAAAAGATTAACATTAACTCTCTAAGTGGCATATATAACACATCTGGGAAAAGGTGAACAAAAAGGTGAACTAATTTAAAGTTCTACATTCAAGAAGGATTTTCCTAAGATTATTTTTCTGAAGAAAGAAAAATCTACTGTAATAATAGTTTTAAAATATACCTATTGTCCGAGGAGAGGCAAGATGGTTGTGTGAAAGAGTACTAGCTGTTCATCTTAAGACACATAACAATTTCTGAGATTTTACTTATGATATATTTTAAAACAATTCAAATCCAATGAATATGTTAAATAATCTATTATTTTCTAACAAGTTGAGTAGATCTGTAGAAAAATGTTTTCTTTTCTGCTGTATTATATATAAAGGAACTAACGAAAACATGAAAAATATAGCATAAACTTAGTCATATGATAATAGGTTATAAATACGAGTCTTTATTTATAAAATTAAAAATTATACTGCTTCAAATAGTGTTTAAACTTATAAAATGTACCCACTATTTTTCAAATAACATTTTAGCAAATAGGTTATAAATGAGTCTTACTTATTTATAAAATTAAAAATTATACTGCTTCAAATAGTTTTTAAACTTATAAAATGTACCCACTATTTTTCAAATAACATTTTAGCAAAACTCAGGATCCTCAAACAGAACAAATGTATTTCTAAATTATTAGAACCAAAGGAGCTCCAGAGCACAGTCAAATCTGTGAATGATCTAAAGCAATCCTTGACTTGTTTGATGAAGCCCCAAGCTTTCACTGGGATAAGAGCTAATATCAGCCACTTAATGAACATTTGCTCTGTATTAAGCCATTTACATTTACAAAACATGTTTCTTTTTATCTTATTTGTAGGCCTAAATTTAATTACCCTCATTTTGCTAATGAAAAAATAAAGCTCAGAGATGAAGTTTACAAAAGAACACATGACAGAAATGGCAGAACTGTGTATAGCTGGAAAGCCTTCTTTTAGGAGTACCCAATTTGAATCCAGGTCTGTCATATTTCAGATATCATACTGTGACATGCTGTTTCTTAACAGAACAAAATAATTAGAACCCAAGCTATTTTCCTGGTGCAAGCCCAGCTTATCTTTTCTTCTCCTAACTTGATGACACAGTGACAGAAAATAGCCTTCTAGGGCCTGTACCTATATGGAAATCTTCCTCCTTTTTCTTCATCAGTTGTACTATGATTGTACTACGTACCCTACTCAGACTGAAATCTCCTGAATCAATTAACAACTAGGTGAGTGAAACATTAGAAATGATGTTGAAATTATCAATTTCCAGATACTCAACTTTTGTATATATTCTTTTTTAAAACTGCCCTTCTCCCATTTTGGAACAGAAAGTCTTACATCTCATCCATCCTTTAGAGCAATGCAAGTTATGGTTAAATACACGGCTCTGGAGCCAGAGTGGCTGGCTCTAGAGTTCTAGCACTCACTAGCTGTGTAACCGTGGGCAAGTTAATTAACCTCTCTGTCCATGAAATGTGGAAAAGTAACACTGACCTCATAGGTCATTATGAGGATTAGAGGAGTTTAGATAGAAGCCACTTAAAACAATGCCAGGCACATAGTTTTCACTATATAAATGTTAGCTATGATGATGATGATAACAATGATGACGAATGATACAAAAACCTCTAGGGCACCAAAGGGAGAATCAGAATTATTACAAACCACAAAGCTTCTTTTAACCAAGGTATTATGGTAGGGCTTTCTGTCTATATTTTATTATGCTTTACATATTATATTTAGGAGCAATGTTGGGCATTAGATATTGACTATTCTGGTGCTTTGGTGTGTTCTGAATTCAAATATAGAGTGAAGACAATTTTTGTTTAATGTCCTTCCCTCCTCTATCCTAGTAAAAGGGTATTACTTTTCAGGTCGAATCTTGTATAAGTAAAGCATAGATAAATTTTTTAAAGGAATACTGAAGGTGGCGTCATCTTATTTCATTCAGATGACAAAGTCATGGCTTAACTATGTTAGAATTACAAAGTAAGGAGCGTGTCATGGGAACACCTATTAACCACACTTTCTTGGATTGAAAAATAAAGTTGGACTTTATCAAAATAATGGAAAATGAGGTTGATTAAGCAAGATCCTTTTGATAATAAAGACTATTAGTTAGGTTATGTGGCAGACATTTTCTATAACTGAATGAGGTAAATCTGCAGTTCCAAGGTTTTAACACAAAACTACTCAAAGCACATGATAAAAGCACCGTATCGAAAAACTATATTGGTCTCGAACAATATATCCAGTTCCTAACCCAGTGGTCCTCAAAGCATAGTTCCCTGACCTGTAGCATCAGCATCTCATGGGAACTTGTTAGACATTAAAATTCTCAGGTACACCTGAATCAGAAATTCAGGGTATGGAGCCTAGAAATCAGTGTGTAGGCCCACCAGGTGATTCTAATGCACCCTGAAGTTTGAGAACTGGTGTGCTAATACTTCTTGAATGTATCAGGTTAAATAAGGTGTATCTAAGCAAAACAGTCAGTGAGTATAACTTCTAGTCATATCTTATTAATATCTTTTTAATATATTTTCAATAAGCTTAAAAGTAAATGTACTGACTGGGCATCAAATTCTTTTCTGAGTCATATGTTGTTACTTTTTTGATCTCAACAAAATCAAAGAACTCACGTCAGAAGATCATTAAATATAATCTTAATAATTTTGGATAATTCTGAAGGTCAAAGAATTACTAAGTTCTAACCTTAGCTATTTACTGATGTGAACTAGATTTTCAAATTAAATCTATAAAAAGGAAAAACAGAGATAGAATTAATGTTGAACCCAGTTTCACTCAAGCAATAAAAAATATTCCTTCTGGGACACACTGGAGTTAACACTTTACTGAGAAGTAGGGAAAAAAGTCTCGTCCACTTCATTAAGAGATGAACTTCCTATAGCTACTTTGTCATGTATTGTTTCACATACTGTTGATTTCTAAAACTCGTAATGATAAAATTTTAAACACTTAAAACTTCATAGAGCACCAGGAAATTGAAGAAGGTAAACTACAATGTCTACATTTATAGCTGAGAAGTACTGATAGGAGTTCAAGGAGAAAGAGGGTATATAAAATTTCCAATATGAAGAGTTTATATATTTTTTTAAATGGATGTTGGTAAGTATCAAGATGATACTGGATACAAAAAGTATTTTAACTTTTATTTCAAAATGTCAATTTAATATACACAAAAAATTTTATTTACAACTATTTAAGTTATAATGAAGAAATTTAGATTTCAAATTAAAAGTGGGTGAAAGGTTATATATAAGTATTCATAGTGATGAGGAAAAGTGAGCAAAAAGTTTGAAGAGGACCATTCCATAAGAAAGCAGTAATAAACAAACAATGGGGGGGGGGCGGCACACTATGAATGATACCTAATAAAACAATTAAAAGTTGTCATTCATGATGAGCTAGTAATAAAGTAAAATGCTCATCGGCTCAAAGATGAACTCTTTTAGGTTGTCTTTAGAGGCTTATTCCCACCTCTATCAATGAATTACTATATATATATATATGTGTATGTGTGTATATACACACATATCACAAACGCTCATCATTTAATTTCGTCCGTTTGCTAAATGAGGACCAAATCTTAGTTTAGGAGGTGGCTTCATTTGTTAAGGTCACTAGTGGGTCAGTGACAAGGCAAAAAACAGTAGCCTTCATCAAAACTACCCTTAAATATTCTTCAAATGGACCATTATGTTTCAGGTTATCAATGATAATTTATTAATTCCCTTCTTTGTTGGACATAGTTTCTCTATGGCCCTCAATTAATTTAATCTCTAGTTTCTTCTTTAAGGATAAGAACATACTCCCACCACACACCTAACTGGCAAAATGAACTGTTTCATTTCTTTGTTAAGGTTGAGAAACTATTAATATTTGACCACTGATTCCCCAATATGCGTTGGCTATTTAACATCTATTGCCTGTGGGTGAAAGGTACTAACTAGATTAGTAGTCAAAATTACCTACTGTTTTCATGCTTTATAATTTGCCAAATTCTGTTAGTTGATATCAAGTAAGTTAAATGCACTTATGATACAACTCTACCATATACTTTAGAAGGATGCAGTGGAAGTCAATAAAGTATGTGATATGTATTACACACTTTGTGTGAATAGAGTATATAATTGTGATTCTATAAATTAGAGAAGAGGAGAGACTGGGACCATGATTAAATGAGAGCAGAACAAGGAGCTGGAGAGATGTGATGAAAGTCTGAACTGGGCCATAAGCACTGGCAGTTGAAGACGCCAGGGTATTTAGGAAGATTCAACAAGATTTGGTGAATAAATGGATGTGGTAGTTAAAGATAAAAAATAATGAGATTTTTGCTGTGAGGTTGTGAGGGAAGTTGAGAATGATCTAAATGTATTTCTAGGCTGAAAGGAAGAAGCAGGTGAAAGATAAAGAGGTTTAAGATATATGAATGAGGAGATAGATGGATATTCAGAGCACAGATTGAGAAGAAGCTGACATCTCTGAAGACAAAGGGAAGTTGAAGGAAAATGAATTCAGATGCTAATAAGTTTGTAAGTGAAGGGGTAAGAAGCTGAAGAAACCCATGCCACATGACTTCCATATTAATTGCAAAGTGAGAATACGATCAACTGAGGAAAAGAATATCCTATATTAAAAAATACAAGGAAAGAAAAATGTCTTGGGAATGGTAGGAGGTGGAAAGAGCAGATGAGGTGAAAGATGGATTGTTTTAAGACAAATGAAGTGGAAAAAAGCACTTCCAAAAAAGCTGAGAGTGCTAAAATATAAAAATGATGACTCATATTGAGATAGGAGAAAGAAGTCCAAGGACTGAAGAGAATGATCATTATTAGACAGGTATGAATTCCAATTAAAGACATTTGAGTTAAACAGAACTGACCCAAGGGCCCCGAGGAAGGGTGCACAAGTGCAGGTATACATGTCCATATATGCGTCATGTGTACAAATGCACATGTGTCTAATATCCAAGACTCTGATTCTATGGTTTCTGGTCCAAAATTGAAAGTTATTAGGATATATTATACTTATGTATTAGTATGATCATCTAGGAGAATTATAATTATAAGGTCATTCTTGGTGTATCAATTTCCAGGGAACAAAATCACAAATAAGTCCATCGGGGCACTTCATCTTGTTCCCACAGTTGTAAATTTCTAATCCCTCACACTCCTCTAAATGTTTTTTTGAAACTCTATTATACTATTCTTCCTCTGACTTACGTTGGTCCTACTGCTCCTGGAACGTATAGTATCTAAGAAATTAAAGCTTACACTCAAGTTCTGCTTTAGCCTATTCCACTATACAATATCAGTTTCCTGTACTGCATATTTAAATTTATCCTTAGTATTAAATCTTACACACCATTAACCATACTGAAAAAACATTATGTAAAAACACTAACCTGGGGTGGATGCTACATGGGTCTGGGTTTGGACTTGCTCTACAGCTTGTGGTCTAATTTCAGATAAAACTTGATGACTGGAACTTGGATGTTCGACGAGTTTTACTGCAGCTAGTGCATCAGGGCCAAACATCTGAATATCCATAGAAACCAGACACACTAACATGTCTAAAATAAATTAAAAACCAACAGTTATTAATCAATAGTATTACCAAACAATGACATTGCTGAAAAACACATGCTGTTAGAATAACTGTTTCTCAAATGCCAGTCCACAAATCATCGTTCATCAGAATTATCTGTGGATCTTTAAAAAAGATAGTTAGGCTCAATCTCTGAAGACTGATTTAGTATCTCTGGGACGGGGATTTGGCATCTTTGTTTTTAAACAATTTCCCAACTGATTCTGATGTGTAGCCAGATTTAGGAACCACTGATATGGAAAGTAACATCTTAAATTTCTCAATAATAGTACTGGCAAGCCAAATCTCTATTAACTCTGATTTTAGTATTTACACCAAAGACAGAAATCATTTTAATCAATGAGTAAAATGTTAACATGATATACTTTCATAAGTATGTTTAAAACTGACAACCCACTAAGGGTGTGTTAAGTTCACTAATTTTAAGGATAGTAGCACTACCAGCAACTTCTAGGAATACAAGGAAACTTTTTCACTCAGCTTCAGTTGCTTAATAGTAGCAGCTGTTTAAAACTGAAAGATCTGCTCTTCAGAGACAGCAGTTTTGTTGGTTTGAAATCTGATATGTAGTAACAGAAATACAGAAAGGGACATGAATTATTGGCAGCCACATACACCCTGGTCTCTATATATAGACAGAAGTTTCTTGCTAATCTTAAACAGGCAAAAAAGAATAGCACAAACAAGTGTATCTAATGGGTAATGACCCCTCAAAATAAACAGTACATCCTAAATATCAATTGTGATTTAGCACAGTACCAGACTAAATATTTTTTTTCCTCAATAAGGAAAATAAATGTTTCTTTGGTTTAGTCTTACCTATGCTCTTTTCTACTTTTGCAATTTTTGTGCAAGCGACGTCTCCCATTTCAGTGAGCATATATAGCACCTCGAGTGTTGAGATTACAAGCAGCACATCAGGTAAAGTGAGATGACAAATGATCTCTCTGTATGAGTCCTGATCGACATATTCACAAATCAAAACACCATTATCTTCTGCTTTGCAAAGATTTCCCAAAATTTCCATGCCTGAAAAGCATACATGCACAAACATTTATTTGTTTAACAGATGCTAAAAATTTTGTGTGTGTTATACAGTGAGGAAATTAAGTAAGCGCTTACCCCTCATCTTTAAAAATCTATCCCTTGACATTAGGCATTTAGTAACAGTATGAAACATCAGATGAGTAGTTTTGAAATCAACAGGGTCCAATAGAAGCTGGAAAAAAGAAAGGACACTATTGTTGAGGCAGGCTTCTTCCACTGTTGTAAACTTCAAATTTAATAAAAATTAACAACAGTGTTGCGTATGTTTTAAAAAAATGTAGTTACTGTGAGAATAGCCATCACTAAATCTGGAGCATCATTTCAAATATTTCTTTTTTCTAAAAAAGTGTGTGATACCATACCACTTTAGGCAAAACTGTATGTAGGCCTTTCATATTCTGTAAGTATAGCAAATATAATAATCCTATATACTAAAATTTTAAAGTAAATATCACTGCTAACTATTAAAACTATTTTAAGTTACTGTCACATGCTTACCTCAGCTGCAATATTTCCTAATGTGTCAAGGCCTAATTGCCTTAGAGAAATAAAATGACTATGTGCAGAAAGTAATAGGAAACGAAGACAGGTACGATTAGCTGCCAAGAGCTTAACATTGCCCTCCTCAAAGGAAAGATTTCGCAAAATCACTGCAATCTGAAGTACCCGTTGTCCTTCAATATCATTAATGCCCAGCTTTCGAGGTGGATGAAATAAAGATTCCCAAATCCATTCTCCTGATGTACCTTCTGTAATAGAAAATACACATTTTACTTAAATTAATATTTCATTTATTATTATTGATAGTTAAAGTTACTTAAAATTTTTCTTATTGACTTACCATGAGACTTGTTTCTGTCAGAAATGAGGTCACGTACTTCATTATCATCAACAATGTCCTTCCAAAACTGTAATAAGAAATTATAATACTTAATTCTGACATTTGAAAACAACTCTTCTATTACTTTAAAGACAGTCACACATACTATAACTCTATAAAATTTCTATTTAAAAAAATTCATGTAGATATATGTTATATATTTATTTATTTGACATAAATGCTTAACTTTTTATAAGTTTAAGGTAGTTATACATAAGGTATCATTTCAGACTAGAGTTTCTCAACCTGGGGTTATGGTGCTATTATCTTGTTACTTTTGTACTAATTTAGGGTCGTATTATCTTGTTACCTTTGAACTAATAAAGAAGCACACAGACTATTTGCTTTTCATCTCTTAAGCATTCTAGTATGTATATTTCAAAATAATTGTATTTTATTTTTTTGGAATGAAGATTCCTTTGCATTTAAAGTCACTAGTCTGAGAAAAAGTCCACTACCAAAATGATCCACTGCTCAAAAAACTCACGATAGAAAATATTTGAGAATAAACAAGAATTAGGCATACGAAGAAAAAAAAAAAAAAAAACAATGTTCAATAAACAAGAAAAAAGGGCCATAGGAAATCCAAATAACAAAGATATCAGACATGGAATGACATGGAATTTTAGATGATCACAGATAATAAATTCAAAGAAATAAGAGATCAAAAAATTTGGCAAATAAATGAAAACTATAAGAAAACTGGGTGTCTGAGTGGCTCAGTTGGTTGAGCATTTGACTTTTGATTTTGGCTCTGGTTATGATCTCACAGTTCTTGAGTTTGAGCCCCAGGTCAGGCTCTGTGCTGACAGTGTGGAGCCTGCTTGGGAGTCTGTCTCCCTCTCTCTATGCCCCTTCCCCACTCATGCCGTCTCTCTCTCTCTCTCTCTCAAAAATTGAATAATAAATAAATATTAAAAAAATATAAAAGCTAAACAGAATTTCTAGAACTGAAAAGACAACTCAATCTAACAAATGATTATATACAACTCAAGAAACAATAAGTGAACTAAAAGAGAGTGCAGAAGAAAATAACAAATTGTCAGCAAAAAGAGACAAAAGGATGAAAAAAAAAGCATATAAGACACAGGGCATAGAGTGAAAGGTTCTAACATTAGGGTAATTGGAGTTCCTGAGGAAGATGAGAATGGGCAGAAACAATAGTTGAAGAGACAAGGCAAAGAATTTTCTAAAACAACTGAAAGATGTTAACCTACAGATTTAAAAAGCACTCCAAACTCTGAAGACAGAGAAATAAAGATGTGTAGGAACATCACAATAAAATAATAAAATACCTGAAAAGCAAACACAAAACAAAACAGGGGCGCCTGGGTGGTTTAGTTGGTCAAGTATCTGACCGGCTCAGGTCATGATCTTGCAGTTCGTGGGCTGGAGCCCCATGTCGGGCTGTGCTGACAGCTTGAAGCCTAAAGCCTGCTTTGGATTCTGTGTCTCCCTCTCTCTCTGCCCTTCCCCTGCTTACTCTCTCTCTCTCTCTCTCTCTCAAAAATATATAAACATTAAAAACAAAAATTAAGGGGCGCCTGGGTGGCTCAGTCGGTTGAGCGGCCGACTTCAGCTCAGGTCAGGATCTTGCGGTCTGTGAGTTCGAGCCCCGCGTCGGGCTCTGTGCTGATAGCTCAGAGCCCGGAGCCCACTTCCGATTCTGTGTCTCCCTCTCTCTCTGCCCCTCCCCTGCTCACCCTCTCTCTCTCAAACATAAATAAACATTTAAAACAAAAACAAACAAACAAACAAAAAAAAACAAAAACAAAAATTAAAACACACACATACAAACCCTCCAAAACAAAACCCAATTTAAAATGCAAAGACAGAGAAAAGAACAGATAATCTTGAAAAGGACAACTAAAATGACAGCAGACTTTGTAAAAAAAAAAAAAATTAATAATAATAATAATAATGATGATGATGATGATAATGGAAGCCAGAAGGCAATGGGACATTTCCTTAGTGATGGAAGAAATGATCTGCCAAACTAAAATCTTTATACAGTGAAATTGCCCTTCAAAAATGAAAACTGAGAAAACTTGTCATCTACAAACCAGCGTGAAAGAAAAATAAATGAAAAGGTAGATGTAGTTTAAATCAAGATAATGAATGAATTACTTAAAAAATGTCTTATGAGGTAAAAATACACATAGAATTAAAATCTAAGACAAAATGTCTAGAAGAGACTTTTGTTCAGGCCATAATGGAGTAACTGGTACTTCAGTAGTCCTCTTCCTATCATAAAACTACTATGTATAAAACAACTGTTTTCAGAGATTGGACAACACAGCAATGCAAAACTAATCACTGAAATAGGGAAAACGAATGAAGTGAGTCCAATGACTGTTCCATAGTTTTACAGGACGCTCTCTCTAGACTACAGCAAAGGGACAATAAATCTAAGAGATCACAGCAAGCTGAGGAAACTGATCAAGGCCAATAGAACTAGAATTTGAGAGCAAATTTGCAAGAAAGAGGAGCAATGAAGAGAAAACTCCATGACTCTGCACAGGACTGCCTTGAATTGATTGATGTTATGACTGAACTCCAAAACACCAGGCCAAAAAAAAAAAAAAAAAAAAATGTAGAGAAAAACTACTGAGGAGCTATACTGGACAATTCACAAAACAGAGAAAACTCATTAAATACCCTGTTAATTCAGTCAAAATCCAAACAAAGCCATGCCTTAGGAATAAGGATAAACTAGTGCTAAAGACTAATTTCTCTCAATCATAACAAAGCTTTAAAACAATCTTCTAAAGGATCAATATGTCACAATCCATATGTCAATTAAAAAGCATGCCAGAACAAAGCCCAAAATCCAAATACTCAATAATGTAACATTCGTAATATCCATATCTAATAAAAAATTGTCTGTACAAAGAAAGTAGGAAACATGATTCATACCTAAGACAAAAATATTTCAACAAAAAACAAATCCAGACGTAATAAAGATAATGGATTTAGCAAGCAGATTTTAAAACATTTTTTAACAAAATTTTAGTTTTTACTAAATATGGGCAAAGATGTAAAGGGAAGTATGAACACAATTAGAAAAATGGGATGTTTTTAAAGACAATCAAATAGAATCTCTAGAGTAGAAAAACATAGTATCTGAAATAAAAAACATGACTAGAGGGGCTAAACATAACAGAAACTATCCATGAAGAACATAGGAAAAGAAGGTCTAAAAACAATGAACAGAACTTCAGTGGCCTGTGGGACAATAAATGGTCTAACATTTGTATGAATATAGTCTGAGAAAAATAAGGGAAAGAAAATATTTCAAGGCATAACTGTCAAAACTTTCCAGATTTCATGAAAAATTACAACCAAAAGAGCTAAATAAATCCCAAGCAAGAAAAGTGCAGAAAACTTCAACAAGGCACATCATAACCAAAATAAAAATTGATGATTAAGCAAACACCTTACAAGCCGTCAGAGAAAACACATCACACACAAGATAATAAGAATAAAACTGACTTCTTGTCAGTAACAAGCAAATCAGATGGCAATGCAACATTACCCTAAAACTACTCAGATAATACCCTAAAAACATGTAATTTTATATTCAGCAAAAACATCTTTCAAACATAAAGGCAAAATAAAATTTTTAGGAAAATAAAAGCTAAGAATCAAAACTCAACCACATCAATAATTTCATAAAGTATAAATAAATGGTCTGAACACATTCATGAAAAGTAATAAATTACAGAAAAACTATAGTGAGGGAAGAGGGGAAAGCAAAACCCAACTATAAGATGTCTATAAGAAACACTGTATATAAAACCATAGATGACAAGCATAAAGACGGAAAAAGATATATCATGAAAATATTAATTATAAGAAAGCTGCTATAGATAAATTATACCAGGGAAGTTACTTCAGAAAATGGGATATTACCAGAGGTCAGAGGAATATTTCATGCTGATAAATAAAAGCTGAATCATCAAGAAAATGTAAAAATCCTGGGGCACCTGGGTGGCTCAGTTGGTTAGGTGACTGACTTCGGCTCAGGTCATGATCTCACAGCTCGTGAGTTTGAGCCCCGCGTCGGTCTCTGTGCTGACAGCTCAGAGCCTGGAACCTACTTCAGATTCTGTGTCTTCCCCTTTCTCTACCCGTCCCCTGCTCATGCTCTGTGTTTCTCTGTCTCTCAATAATAAATAAACGTTAAAAAAATAAAAAAAAAAAGAAAATGTAAAAATCCTAAGTGTATATGCAACTAATAACAGAGGTTCAAAATACAAAAACTGACAGAACTGGGCTGCCTGGGTGGCTCAGTCCATGATCTCACAGTTTGTGAGTTTTGAGCCCTGAATTGAGCTAGCTGCTGTCAGCATACAGCCTGCTTCAGATCCTGTCACCCTCTCTCTCGAAAATGAATAAACACTTAATAAAAACAAAAACAAGAGCAAAAACTGACAGAACTAAAAGGAGACAGAAGCATTCACACTGTCGATAATTTTAACACTCATCTCCCAGGAAATCCTGGAACAATTATGTATAAAAGCAGTAATGATACAAAAATTTTGAACACTGTCAAATACCTTGGCTTGTTATTAATAAATACTGCATTCAACAATAGTAGAGCATACAATGTTTTCAAGTGTGTATGAAACATTCATGAAAACCATATGCTGAGCCATAAAACAAATCCTGGTAAGTTTAAAAGAACTTATATAGACTATGTTCTCTGACAACAATGGAATGAGATAAGAGTAATAACTTTAACAATAATACTAATATTAAAAGCTACTTTGAAAGAAAACACAGTCAGATATTAAACAGCACACTTCTACATAACCCATAAACAAGAAATCATGAAGGACATGAGAAAATATCTTGAACTAAATGATAATGAAAACTCAACATAAGCAAACGTGTGGGATACATCTCCAGCAGTTTATCAGAATTTATAGCTTTATATGCTGACATTAAACAAGAAGGAATGTTTAAAACCAATGGCCTAAGATTCTATTTTAAGAGGTCTGAAAAAGAGCAAAGTAATGTATAACAAGAGCAATATATAGACATCAAAAGTGAGTATATGCAGATGGGAGTGTGTTTTAGTGTCCCTGCATTAACTAAAAAGTGGTAAAAGTACTAATTTACTAAATTAGTAATAATGAAAATTATAATCTTGGGGTGCCTGGTGGCTCAGTCAGTTAAGTGTCCAGCTCTTGATTTCAGCTCTGGTCACGATCTCATGGTTCATGGGTTCGGGCTCTGTGCTGGGCTTTCTGCTGGCAGTGTGGAGCCAGCTTGGGACTCTCATATTCTCTCTCTCCTCCCCCCTCTCTACTCCTCCCCCACTCACATGCTCTGTCTCTCTCCCTCAAAATAAATAAATATCCATTTAAAAAATAATAACTAAATAAAATAAAATTATAATCTCTAGTGTAATCACTAAGAGAACAGAAAAAGTATAAAATACCAAAGTAACAGTATGCAGAATACTGAATAGTAAACAATACTCAGTCAAATCAATTGAAAAAAAAAGTAAGAAAGGAGGAAAGGAAACAAAACCAAACCAAACAGGCAGGACCTATAGAGACCAATTTAATACACTGCATATTTAAACACAATCATATCAAAATTATATTTAACATAAATTGAATAAATGCACAAATTTAAAAACAAAGATTTTCACACTGGGGGGAAGAAAGTCCAAATGTATGTTTTTATATATAAAAAAAATCTAAAATACAAGGATAAATAAGGACAGTTCAAGGCAGATGAACATAAGGGAAGGGAAGCAAAAATAATGTAAAACACAGAGGTAGACAAACCATAAGAGACTCTTAAATACAGAGAACAAACTAAGGGTTGCTGGAGGAGTGCTGGGTGGGGTGATGGGCTAAAGGGGCGAGGGGCATTTAGGAGGACACTTGTTGGGATGAGCACTGTTATATGTAAACGAATTACTAAATTCTATTCCTGAAAATAAATAAAATTAAAGTTACTATTTTTGCATTCTCCCCAAAAGAGAGGTTCAAGGCAAAATATGAGCCATACAAACCACAGCCAAGTGGAAGATGATTTTACAATGATTTAAGACCAAAAAAAGTCGACTTAAAGGTAAAAAAGGTACTTTATATGTTCAGTTGACCAGAAAGATATAACATCTGTAAGTGTGCACTATGTAACAGTCTTGAAATATAAAAACACAGAATTATAGAACTGTAAGGAAAGTCATATCAATAATCACATTAGGTGTTTTTAATATACCTCTCTCCATAAATGAAGAAATAAATGCACAAAAGAGTACTGATATGGAAACAGGAGTATCATGATTAACCATGTTGACCTGACACACATAGAAATTCACATCCAACAACTTCCAAATATGTATTATTTTCAAATGTGAATAGTGTTTATGAAATCTCATTAATGTTAGGCTAACAAATAGTGAAAATATTTCAAAAGTTTAAGATTATACAGATTATACAGATATATAAGATTATTATTTCTGCATAGTGAAATTCAGTTAGATATTAATAAGAAAAAGAAAACCAGAAAAACTTCATGTTTTTGGATATAAAAAACTTCCCTTCAAGAGATGATATTTACAAATGACATATCTGATAAAGGGTTAGTATCCAAAATATGTAAAGAACTTGTAAAACTCAACACCCCAAAACAAATAATCCAATTTAAACATGGGCAAAAAACATTGTTCCAAAGAAAAATGAATAGACATTTTTCCAAAGTAGACACATAGATGGCCAAAAGACACATGAAAAGATGCTCAACATCACTCATCATTAGGAAAATACAAATCAAAACTATAATGACATCTCACCTCACACCTGTCAGAATGGCTAAAATCAACAACACAAACAACAGGTGTTGGCAAGGATGTAGAAAAAGGGAAATCCCCTTGCACTGCTGGTGGGAATACAAACTGGTGCAGTCACTCTGAAAAACAGTATGGCGGCTCCTCAAAAAGTTAAAATAGAACTCCTTATGGTCTAGCAAATTGCACTACTAGGTATATACCCAAAGAATACAAAAATACTAATTCAAAGGGATACATGCAGCCCGATATTTATAGCATTATCTAAAGTAGCCAAATTATGGAAATAGCATCCATCAACTCGTGAATGGATACAGAACAGTGGTCTACCTACCTACCTACCTACCTACACATACAATAGAATACTATTCAGCCATAAAAAAGAATGAATATTGCCCTTTACAACAACATGGATGAAGCTAGAGAATATAATGCTCAGTGAAGTCAGAGAAAGATAGTATCATGATTTCACTCATATGTGAATTTAAGAAAGAAAACAGGGAAAGGAATACAGAGAGAGAGAGAGAGAGGCAAACCAAGAAACAGACTCTTAATGATAGGGAACAAACTAATGGTTACCAGAGGGAAGCTGGGTGGCATGGAGGGTGAAATAGGTGATGGGGATTAAGAAGTACACTTGTGATGAGCACCAGTTGTTATATGGAAGTATTGAATCTCTATACTGTATACCTGAAACCAACATTGCATTGTATGTTACCTAACTGGAATTTTAAATAAAAATTTAAAAAAAATAAAAAGAAGGAAACTTCCCTTCAAAATAATCCATTTAGAGGACATCATAATGAAAATTATAAGATAATTTAAGGTGACCTTTAACGAAAACATGAAATATCAGAATTGGGAGAATAAAATTAAAGGTGTGCTTACAAGGAATTTTATGGCTTTAAATGTATGCATTAAAATGTATGTATTAGAAAAAATAAAAACAAAAATCAATGATCTAAGCACCAGCACAAAATTACAAAATGTGCAATAATTAAACCCAAAGAATACAGTGTACAAAAAGAAAAAGAGCAGAAATTAATGAAAACATGCAAGAGAGGTGATCTAATCATCTTCAACATATTTGTATCTTCTTGATTTCACGGGAGTATACTGACAACCCCCCCCCCCGCCACTCCCCATCGTTGACTGCATAAGTAAATACACCATTTGTGCATCTTACAACTTTAATCACTATTTTTCTGGAGTTAAAGAAATTATCTGCCTAACTACAACCAAAAGGCTTGGCTTTTAATGGGGAGGGGGGGAGAGGGGGGAGGAAAGAATACAGGACTTCGGATAAGCTTGTGAAGTGGGGAATTAATATGCAACTTTGTATCATCGTAAGAAACTGGAAGGTCTAATACCCTCAAATACAGGGAGCAAAAGGGGTTGACGGTCTCTACTTGAGCTCTGAGTTAAAAACAGTTTCCTAAGTATTTCACAACTAGCCTGCTCCACAGCCTCCATAGGTTTGGTTTTATTACAACAGTCATCAGAAAATTTCCAATAAGGAAACTAACATAAAATCAATTTAGACAGCTTTTCTTTTCAGGTCACTGGCAAATGCAAATAAGAAGTGAAGAAATAAACTCTCCATCCAATCTATACAAAAATCCCACAGAAAAGTCTGCTAAAGTTTATAAACTAACATTGTAAAACAAAGGAATAATCCGCCATGAATCAGAGTGACTAGAATGAGTTGCAAGAGGCTTAAGTATTAGAACTGTCAGGTCTGTGTGTTTGTACACATACATTTAATTTTTGATCTACATTTTATATATGTATATATTTAATTTGTACATAATTTGAATATTAATACAATATATTTTAAATATACATTATTTGAATTATTAAAAGCATAAAAGACCAAAAGGGCGAATTTGAAAAAATATAAAGAAAAGTTCTAGAAATTAAAACACAGACACTAGGGGCGCCTGAGTAGCTCGGTTGGTTAAGTGTCCAACTTTGGCTCAGGTCATGATCTCACAGTCTGTGAGTTTGTGCCCCACGTCAGGCTGTGCGGTAACAGCTCAGAGCCTGGAGCCTGCCTCAGATTCTGTGTCTCTTTTTCTCCTCTGCCCCCTCCCAACTCGCATTCTGTCTGTCTCTCTCTCTAAACAAAATATTAAAAAAAAATTAAAAACACAGACACTGAAATAAAATTTAACAAGTAAAATATTAGATACAGCTGAAGAGTGACTAAGTGAACTGAAAAACAACCCTAAGGAAATTAGCTAGAATACTGCTCAGAATCTAGGTATTCTCAGATTTATTGCTGTTGTTATAGATTTATCATGTTCAGAAATCAATGTATAATAAAAACAGAACTTTATTTATTTGCTATTCTAAAGCATTTTTTACTCAATCACAACTTTGCATGGGTATCTGTATGTATTATACTAAGGATTGAAGTATAAATAGTATCTATACAAAATGAGCAGCCATTGATCCTTGGCACTTGGCAACATGAACTTCAAAGGCTCAATATTTTAATTTATGTGTTACCTTAACAAAATCTCTATCAGTCTTCTCCTTCCATTCTTCACCAAATACAGTAGAAAAGGATCCTAAAGCTAAAAGAATAAATAGTATATTCAGTAAAATGGAATTATTCTTTCACTTACTTCCTTAGTATGTAGGTTTAGAAAAAACAGCAAAAGTACATTTACGTATCTTCTTCACTAAAAACTATTTCATAGTAAATGATAGAAAGTCATGATAATCTCTTCTGAAATACAGTTTTTTAAATTACAGAATTTAAAGAAAACTTATCTTTCTACAAACTAAAAATATACAACTCATTTTTATAGTATTTATGCAGACAATGTAGAAAAGAAGAATACTGTAACAGTTACTCTGCATTAGGTTTAATTTGTAGAGGAGAAAAAAAAAAAGTCAAACTAATGCTATTGCTATTAGGTTGCCAGAATTTTTAAATTTAAAATTTTTATATTAATTTCAAAAGTGATTGGGTAATAAATATTTCAAATAGGATAAGGCATTCTTTGGAAGTAATTCCCACAAATAAAATCTCCCCTAAGAAACATACTCAGTACTATAGTTTCTCTACATTTGATAAAGTTGTTTTAGAAGAAAAATCAAATCATGCATTTCAAAACCTTCTTAATAACACCCAACCCTTCAGCTCCCCACAACACAGGTTTAGGCATATAAGAAGATGTTATATCATTTTATTTCTCCTTTATGTTGCTAGCTCATATTATTATCAGTTATGGGAACGGACAATAAAAGCAGTATGATACAAATGTCTGAAATGTGGGACAATAATAAGCATTAAGCCTTTAAAAATTAGGGAAATGTTTTTGGGGCATCTGGATGGCTCAGCCAGTTGAGCGTCTGACTCTTGGTTTTGGCTCAGGTCATGATTTCATAGTTTTGTGAGTTTGAGGCCCATATTGGGCTCTAGGTTGGCAGCACACAGCCTGTTTGGAATTCTCTCTCTCCCTCTTTCCCACTTGCGCTGTCTCTGTCTCCCTCAAAATAAACAAACTAAAAAAATTAAAAAAAAAAAAGGGAAGTGCTTTTATCAACCATAAGATTAATTCTTTAATGAAAGCTACTGCTTTTGGAACACAGAAAGAAAACTATATAGTGGCAATAGTTAACAGAAAAGCTAGTTTTGTGAACATAATTCTTTAAAAAACAAAAGTAAGCATCCTTAATGGATATGTTGTGATCAGCATATACATTTTCTGTTGTAAAAAGATTTATTGAATCTTTGTATTCTTATTATGCCTTAGACCTAACATTTCCTTAATAGTGAGTTAAGCAAAAGTTTGTTAAGTATTTAAAGTAAGAATTTTCATTTAAACCTACTAAAGAGGATGAATAAATTTTAACATAAGTTTATCAATTAATTTCAATATTGATAATAGGGTCATGAAGAAATAACAGAATAGATGTGAAAGTTTTTAATAAGTAAATAAACTACAATGACCTAAGGAAGAATTTCATAAAATATCACACTTACATATAAAATAGCCACTTAATTAGAAAAATGAAGCCCACATACCACTAAAGAGAAATAAGATTTTGTTTGTCCTGAAAAAACCTTATAAAGAAAAACTTCACTGGGAAAAGAATACTAGATGGAAATATAAGATGGAAAAATTACATTTAGTCAAATAGAATTTTTATTATATTCTTCAAACATACCAAAAATATAAACATTCTACATTTTCTAAAGGAAGTGTCATGTATATTTATCTTATTAAAATCCCATGCCCTAAAAATAAATCAAACTGCTCAAAAGCCTAACCAAATCAAATATATTCATAATCCTCAGAGATCTAATGTAAAATCACTGCTTTAAGTATAGTGTCTTCATAAAGTCCCCAAGTACTCTGAACTCTAAACTTCTGACTGTTGGTATGATAGTAATATTCCTTAAATATCATTTGCTAGATTATTAGTTTTTGATTGCTATACTGCATAAGATAAATAAAAGTGACTAAAAAATGCATAAAGGGGGCGCCTGGGTGGCGCAGTCGGTTAAGCGTCCGACTTCAGCCAGGTCACGATCTCGCGGTCCGTGAGTTCCAGCCCCGCGTCAGGCTCTGGGCTGATGGCTCAGAGCCTGGAGCCTGTTTCCGATTCTGTGTCTCCCTCTCTCTCTGCCCCTGCCCCGTTCATGCTCTGTCTCTCTCTGTCCCAAAAATAAATAAACGTTGAAAAAAAAATGCATGAAGATAAACTAGGTCTTAAGAATGTCAGACCTCAGTAAAGCAAAACTGTTAAGATAACTTTTATTGTATATACACATGTAATCCTATTCATTGATTAAATGGTCAAGATGTCACTAAAATTATTCTGGTTTGAGAATATTTTTTCTAAAAACTTCATTTTAAGGTTTCTAAATGTGAAAATTTTAAACTTTATTCCATTTAAATGCTGAAATGTCCTTAAAAGACCAAAACAAAATATTAGGAACCATAAAACATGAAAGTGAGACAGAAATCCACCAAATTTATCTCTCCAAAGCTATAATTCAAACTGAGAAGTACTTTGTTCCTCCCTCATATAACCAACAAGACTTTCAGGCAGGGTAAAAAACTAATTTCACTTTTGTTTAAACATTTCAAAATTGCCTTCATACAACCTTAAGTACCTGACAAATTCTAAGGTATCCTACTACTTACTTAGTCCCAAATAAAATTATGTTTGAAAAGTATACTACTTGACCCAAATTGCAGAAAAATGAACTTATTTGCAAACATGTTACTATTTAAGGATAAAAACAATAATAGTCACAAATCTATAAAATACTATAAGAAATTCTCTCTCAAACTGTGTCTACTGTGCTATACATAGTGCCGATATGATAAAATAATTTCAATATATCAATACCTTACCTTTTTTTTTTTTTCCTCATGTATCTGAGTTGTTGGGAAAGACATTATGCAAAGTTTGGTCTTGAACAGCTGAGTCCCTTCCCGAGGGGATAAATTAAATCCCTCTCTCCACGTAACTATGTGCACCCAGAATTTCCTTTTGATTCATGCTATCTACCCTATTTGGGATTACCCCCATACCTTACCCATTAGTAGTTTATACTGCTGGCAAAAGAGGTTACAATGGAGTTAAAATAGAAGGAGGGTTGAGAAGAAAAAATTTTACATCAATAACATTCAGCCAACATAGATATTTTAAAAAGAAAAACCATGAGTGGAAAAATTTCGAAACATATTTTCTAAATCTCTATTAAACTACAATTAGAGAAATGAGCAATTTAGTCTTAAGAGTAACCTAGATTTATAGAACATATATAATTTAACTTATGAAAATCTTTGGTGAGCAAATCCTATAAGTAAAAAGGACATGGAATATTTGGTAACTCTTATTTTATTTAGGCAGCAAATTTAAATACATTGACCTAAACTTTTAACTAAAAATAATAACACACACTGCAAAAAAAAAATTTCTTGCAGGTCCCAGTCTTTTCTATCAGGATTTTGTATCAAACAATCTTCTAACATCAAGAAACCCATATTATTACCCTAAGAAAAACCCAGGATTTTTATTGCAAAAGTTCTAGTGAGGTAATTACTATTCAAATATTTAAAGTTAAAAAAACAAATATTCATTTTCTTAAATAGCACATTTAATATAATAAAAGCAAATAAAGAATGCTATAATACTAATAAAAAGTACTTTTCTCCTTAAAAACCTTTTTAAAAATCCTTAAGACCTTTATAGACTGATCATACAATAGGTTCAGCTTAAAACTTACTGTCGTCAAACACCCCGGCATTAGCAAGTAATAAAGTGATGATTTTAGGGTCTTTTTCGAGTTGCATGACGTGCTTGCTTTCATTTGATAGAAGAGTGCATACATTAATAGCAAAGTCCACTTCATTTGGGAGTCCAGATAACAGTGAAAGCACCAATTTATTATAATCATTTGGCGAATTGAAGTCCATAGATAGCCCATAACTTTGACGCAGATAATCTAAGACAAAAGCAAAAACACCTTAAGTATATCAAGGATTAGAAACCATTGTGGTTAATATCTTGCAAATACAAGACAGAGGCTTGTTTTCTTTTATGAAATTTAAATTGAGTAGAAGGTTAAAGAGTTCAACTTCCTAAACTTAAGTGAAAATTACATTCTTCAAAAAGTATTAAAATACAAAAAATGTACTATATCCTCTTGGATATCATTACCAAATTATTATTGTATCATTATTTAAATTTACCTACTCGGTACTTTTTACTCCTGCACTTCAAGAATCTATTTCTAATTCTTATACACTACTAAGCCAGGGACACTGATTCTTTTGAAATTTTGACAATATCATGATTTTAGACACATTGTCTACCTTCTTTACCTAACTATAGGAGAATTATTACTTTTTTGGTCAGATTTATCACAATAATTAACACAGTAAAATTCATGCTTTTTAGTTCTATGAGTTTTGACAAATGAAGTCTTTTAACCACAACCACAATGAAGATACAGAATATTGCCATCACCCACAAAAGTTTCTTTATACTCTTTTGCAGTTAAGCCCCTTTTCTAACCACAGACAACCACTGATCTACTTTCTGTTCCTATACATTTTTATTTCAAAATTCCAAATAAATGGAATTATATAGTATGTAATCTTTTATGTCTGACTTCATTCATTTAGCAAAATGCTTTTGAGATTAATATCCATATTGAGGTATATATTAGTAGTCTGTTTTTAATGCTATAGTGTGGGCATAACACAATTTGTTTATTCATTCCCTAGTTGAATGACATTTGAACTGTTTTCAGTTTTTGGCACTTATGAATACAGTTGCTATAAACATTCACATATTCGTACAGAAATATTTTTTCACTTCTCTTGCATTGCTGGGCCATATATAAGTGTATGTTTAACTTGGTAAGAAACTGTGAGGCTGCTTCCAAAGTGGCTTATAACATCTTGCATTTCCAGAAGCAATCCAGAGTCCTGTTGCTCTGCATCCCTGTCAGCATTTTAATATCGTCAGTTTTAAATAATCTGAATGTGAGTTATTTATCAAGTATTTGTTTTATATTTTTTCCCAAACAGTGGCCTATCTTTTCAGTTTCTTAACAGTGTCTTTGAAGAGTGTAAGTTCTTCATTTTGATGAAGTGTGATTTATAACTTTTTACCTTTATGGTTCACGATTTTGTATCCTAAGAAATCTTTGCCTAATCCAAGGTAACTAAGATTTTCTGTAGGACAATTAATTCAAAACATCTTCAAAACTTTGAAGGTAGGAAAGATGGACTTACAGTAACATATAATCATAATATATAAGAAAATGTCAGTTTAGGCCTTGGTAGCTATGTCCTCAGACATATGCTCCAAATACATTTTCACATAAAGATATTAACTAGTTAATGGGAAGAGGTAAGAAAACAAGAAATAGAAAACTTCCAGATGAGACATTTCAGAAACACATGAATTTTTTAAAGGATTTTTTTTCAACCTTGCTAAATGAAATGCAAATAGAAATCTATTGTCATAACATGCCACAGAAGAAAATCATATAGGTAAGAAATTTCTTTATTTCCCACTGTAGACAGCTGAGGCAGCACCTCTTCAATTCTAAAATATTCTAGGAATTTCTCCAATAATATAATAGCAAAGAAGGGCCACAACAGAGTTACAGATTACTAAGACAGATTCTTTACAATATTTAAAATTGAATAATACATTGTTTATTTTCTACAATCCTGATAAATGAAATTTCTAATAACAACATAAGATAAACATAAAATCTGGAGAAAAGGTAACAAAACTTCTGTGAATATAGGAACAGATTAAGCTATTCCTGTCATACACGAATTGATGATGAGATGCCAAGTTTTAGGAATAGTTTTTAGCTTCCATGAAACTTTTGGGCAAATCTCTTGAATAGAAAAGAATTGGGAACCCAACTCAACATCTGTCACAGTCTTGTTTATGTGCTTTCAATATGACCTCAGAATTGTTGGCGTTTGCTACTGGACAATGACAGATGCTGACACTCAATTCTGTTCATCCTTACCTGAGTGACTTTGTCAAACACATCTCCAAATAAAATAAAATAAAAAAATATGATATTAACAAAAGTCCTTTAATTGTATCAGGCTTGGTAAAGATTTCTAACATAATGTAGGAGAAAATGTTTCTAAGATTTTAAGATCTTCTCTCCCTTCCCTTCCCCAAGGAAATAGGATTTGAACAGCTATAATTTTACAATTGATATAGGATTAGAAATTTATTTTCAACATTCTTGACTCAAAGTTTACACAAACAGATCACTGCTGACAAACTTATAACAAGTATAAGTAAAACTGCACTCCATATCAAATGTCCTAGGGCTACGGCCAATTGAAATTTCTTAATTCAAAATATTGTTTAAGAATAGCTTTTTTAAATATCAACAATTTAAGTGTCTCTAGATAAATATATTGATCCAAATACATTTGTCCAAACCTACATAGAAAGTACGGCCGTATGATCAAAGAGGTAGACACAAATCTTCTATAGGTTCTAACTAAAATTTCCTAGAGATTCTTAATCTACCAGCAGGTAATTTTAATTTGGTCTTTACTTAAAACACACCGATACAAACACAAATTGACAGCTATGAAGCTTACTCTATTTACCTTAATGACACTTGAAAAGAATCTTAAAAGAATTTGTTTGTATAATGATAATTGTGTTAATTTTCAGAACACTGTCATAATGTTGCTATGCCTACTCCTAAAAACAACACCTTCAAATTCATAAATGCTGCCCTGAAATACTATCTCTTTCAGTTTGAATTAGGTATGTTGTAGTTTGATGTTCCCTAGCAATTCTTACTTCCTTTCCTTTCCTGAGTCCCCAGTCTTGATTTTGTCAAATATGCTACATGTTACATAACTACTCAGATTCTACTTTTAAAAGAGACAACACATATATGACAGCATATCAGAAAGAAGTTATTTTAACGAAGTTAAGCAATTCTGTCATTCTCTTAACTTGTATAGATCTATCAATGGCTTTCACTAGGCTTCTGAAATACCAGAAATATTTCACATCTTTTTTTCTTGGGGTCATTAGTTTAACTAGGAGAGGAAAAAAAAGAAAAAGAAACACCAGATCCAGAAAAAAATTCATTTTAAGCAAGAACAAAAGTAGAAATGGGTCAATACGGGTAGCTGTAAAAGCAGACACCAAACTCTATTTAAGTTACAAGAATGGACAGTTCTGCTATTGCTGTAATATAGGAACCATGCAGTTATATACAGTTGAAATGGTCTTAAAGGTCATTAATATAATGTCTCATTCAATGTAGGAATACCCTTTATAGTAGCCTTGAATAAAATAATGGTCATTAGCCCTTTTTAGGAATAGAGAGTATATCACCTAACAAGTCACCCCATTTTATCAGCTTAAAGTATTTTCAAGATTTTCTACATGGTGACTTAAAATATTCTCCTTTAAACTTGGCTCTTGAGGTAATTAACTACTTAATAAACATAAAGTGAGGTTTGGTTTGTACTCATCACCACCAAACCCTGCCCCCATTATACAAAAGCATCATAATGATGAAGCCTCTTCTAATAATGATCAGATTCTAGAAGATTCTGTGTCTTACTGAACAGGGAAGAAATACAGAGTGAAATTCAACATGAAAGAATATTAGAAAATAGATAATGGAAAATAAAATCAGTGATACTGACACAATGAGAGAGCTTAATGATTATCTAGAAGAGACTGGGACTAGCACTAATGAAGAAAATAAATATCTAAAAAACTGTGTACTTTGTCAATAATATACCCTTGAAAAAAAATACCTCCTCTTTTTTTAGGCCAAATGTTGGTGACTGAAGAAAAGAGATGCTTCATCTCTTCAGAGTTCTTTTCCTAGTCATCATGGTCCCAACACCCAAACTCCAAATACTGGAACCCCCATCTACTCTGACTTAATAACCTCTTTCTTAGACTTTCAACCTGATTATTTCCAATTTGAGTCCTGCTCTTTTTAGCCGCAGATTCCTCTATAGCCATTTTAAGAATGACTTAAATGGAAAAAAAAAATCTTATCCTTGGTACCATGGAAAAAAATACATAGTTAGAAATATTTCTGAGGAATTCTGAGACTGGAAATTACAGTAATTGTAGAAAATCTAGTAGACGCTATCTAAGTATTCTTGGCCTTCCTAATCCTAGGAACTTCTCATTTTCGTGACTATTCAGATTAAACTGACCATTAGTCGAAAAGGAAAAAAAAAAAGGAAAAAACTTCACTTGAAAGTATGGGTATTTCTAATTCTGAAAATTCCTGCAACTAAAAATCTTATACAGCCTATTACAGAAAGGACCCTTATATCAATTAGATGTGGATCTTTGAAAGTTGCACATGCAAAGTAAAGGATTAATTCATTGGATCATGTCTATTTTCCTAATTCAAAACTGTACAATTTCCAATGATATTTACCTGATACACTGTGTTGCTGGTAATTGTAGGAAGATGGAATTGCACCAATAGGAAGCTGTGGCTTTGGATTGCCTGGTGGTACCTCATCATCATCCTCCCCAAAATGATGAACTTTCTCGTATTTTTCTAGGTAACTGAAATAGAAAAACACAGCAGAGTTTTACAAATAGGTTTACATCTTATTTTTTAACTCCTACCTACCACATGATCTGTTTTCCTTCCCTAGAGGCCCTAAATTAAAAAAAAAAAAAAAAAAAAAAAGATACCACAAGCCTCTTAAACAGTCACATCAACTGTGATACTGCAATCGTTCTAAAGTGTTTTTATATTTTCTCCCTGGTGCTCTAGTGGCTAGGATTTAAAAAAAAAAAAAAAGTGTTTTTATATTTTCAGAAAAGACCACTCCACTACTCAAATAAAAATACAAAAGTAGGTAATATCAAAGGACAAACACATGTACATGAATGGGAGAACATATCATTTACCAATTAAAAAAAAAATTAACCACGGTCATTTAAAAGCCAAGAGAAAATGAGAAGATTCTCTAACCTTGGTCTCCCCTAATCTCACTCACCGGAGATAATCACTAACCAGGTTCACGTGGTTACTGGAGTATATTTTCTGTGCAAAATTTTATTTAACAGTATGTTTTAGAGATCTAAGTATGTCAATACATTAGAACTACTTCAGTTTCTTCTTAACAGCTGTATAATATTTGATCCTCTTCATATATCATAACCTAATTAGATCTCTAGTGATACATTTAGCTACTTTCAGTTTGTTTTCTGCTATTACAAATCATGCAGCAGGAATAAGCTTAATCTGTTTGAATTTTTTTTGTGCAAATTTGTTTGAATATTTTCCTCTAGATAGGCATTGGAAACGATATGCCCATTCTAAATAAATTCCCATCTAAAAGTGATGGCCTAATATATTTTAACTAACTTATAAGATAGTTCCTGTATCCCCTGCTGTATTATCATTACTGGGTATGATTAATCCTCTTGATGTTAATTAGAATTAAATTTCCAAAATTCTCAATCTATCATCACCTACCAGTTTATAATAAGATTCCCAGGTAAGCTTTTTAAATGGGGAAACAATTGGTCAAATCCCTGCCAAATACAATGCTGCAGCTAACAAACTTGCTACTGTACTTCACAAATAAGGTGAACTGATTAATACAGTAACTTAAATTTACTACAGAAAAGTTCTAGATGTGATTATTTTATGGATCACCCCTTTTACCATTCCTGATCCAAGCAGATACTAAGTTCATTAGTAGACATTTTCAAAGTCCTATAGCTACCTACCCTTTGCTTTTTAGTTACAGACAGCTGAGATGAGGAAGGGGATTATCAATGAAGATATAGGATGATCTCAGAAGTATTATTTTGAGTACCAAAACTTAACTTTCAAGGTGGGATAAATGGAAACTATAATTTTACAAATATGAAACACGGAAAATCATTACCATTCCTTATTTTCCCCTTTCAGTCTTATAAGGCACAGTAATTCACATCTTTGAGCCTGAAAAGGAATTAAAATGTCCCTTCCTTTTCCTTCTAAGTTCCCCATATAAGCTCAATTTGAACAAGAACTCGTTCCTAGCTGGCAGTTTGATAACTAATGGATCCAACACTTTTCTGCTGGAGATACAGCCGACTAAAGCAGAGACGTGTGTGCAGATACAACCCTTGGGCATTGAGAAGAGTATGCAGCTGCATACATTTCATCCTGACCCTGGGGATGTCCGCGGCAGATAGATTTACAGTCTAAAAACATAAAACAAAAGGATGATTAAAAAGAAGCAGTCTCTCTCCAGGACAGACCCACAATGGACTTAAATAGGTAAATAAATCAAGCCTATTCTTTTTGAATTTTTAATGCAAATATCATAAAAAGAAGAGTATATATAAATTTAGACACAAACAGCTGCTCAAAAATTATGTGACATATTTTCTGCAAATGAAGGATTATCTACACTCAGGTAATAGTATTGATAGAGGTATTTTAGAGAGTATAGTCTTTCAGAATTGATTGAACTCTTTGTGGAATGGTTAAACACAAACTCAAATATCTTCATTAAATAATTTGTATCTAACTATAATCAAAATAACAATAAAGATGTAGAATTTTTTAAGTTTATTTTGAGAGAGAAAGAGAGAGAGAGAGCACAAGCAGGGGAAAGGCAGAGAGAGACGGAGAGAGAGAATCCAAGCAGGCTCGGCACAAAGCTCGATCCCGCAAGTGACCTTGAGATTCCATGGGGCTCGATTCCATGAATTCTGAGATCATGACCTCAGCTGAAATCAAGAGTTGGGTGCTCAACCAACTGAGCCACCCAGGCACCCCACAGACAAAGAATTTTAAGATCAAAATCTTCCATTAATATGTTTAAGATACTCTTTATAAATCTGTTATAACTGAACACAGCAGATTTGAAATTTGGGCTTGTTTTTTTTTTTTTTTTTATACCCAAACTGTGGTGCAAGCTAGGAGTGCCTGACAACAACACAAGCACTATATACTCATAATAAATGGTGTATTCTATACATAAAACCTTTTATAACTCAAATTTTCTTAAAATGTTAAAAATATGACCTCTGTCTGGTCCCTTGACACATTCCTCCAGATTCTTTATATAATTTCAATCCCCAAAAATCTATGCTTTAGGCAAGTTGTTATGATTTTTGAAATTTTTATTTTCCTGGCTTGAGGGCCAGTACTTGTTCTCACTGTTATGATTAAATATTTCCAACTAAAACTCAACCTCTCTTAGTTCAACCAAGGTTTTGGCACCCAGTTTTGATCTCTTGTCTCTCACAATAAACAAGCACAAAGTCTTTTGGCTTTTCAAAGAGTTATATACTTCTAAAAAGTAAAAAGTAATAACAGATAAGAGAAAGCTGCTAAAATACAGAGTTACATTTCAAAGTCTAAGTTTTCTAATTTAATTCTCTATCATGACTTAGAGCTTATACACTAACAGATATTTTGTGTTCACTCATTAAACTATAAATGCTAGACTGCACATTTCACTCTTTCTTCTCAAACTCAATGACATCACTTTGAATAGTTAATATATGAATCAAACCAGTATTTACTACATTTCTATGGTAATCTGCCTAGCACACTACATATTTTAAGTTTATTTATTTATTTATTTATTTTGAGAGACAGAGAGAGAGAGCACATGAGCTGAGGAAGGCCAGAGAGAGAGACAGAGTGAGAGAGAAAGAGAGGGAGAGAGAATCTCAAGCAGTCTCCACACTCAGTGCAGAGTGCCATGCAGGGCTTGAACTCACGAACTGTGAGATCATGCCCTGAGCAGAAATCAAGAGGGGGACACTTAAGCAACTGAGCCACCCAGGTGCCCATACACTACATATTTAACTCAAGACTGGTAAAATATTGAAATCCAGATAGGAAAAGATTCAACTGGGATGAGTTTTATCTTCTTTTTCTTCAACTTGGCATTAATTTATTTTATAGTAGATTCTATATCACAGGTTACAGACTCAGAGGAAGGCAAATATGAAAAGTTGGCATGTAATACAGAAATTGTTTTAAATGGCACTGTTAATTAAAAGCCTTAATAAGTGTGACCAATCCCAATACAATGCAGGGGGGAGTGTTAAGAGTCCATTTAATATAGAATCAAATAAGAGCACCTAGGTGGCTCAGTCAGTTGAGTGTCCATCTCTTGATTTCATCTCAGGTTGTGATCCCAGGGTTGTGGGACTGAGCTGCACCTTGAGCTCCATGCTAAGTGTGAATTCTGGTTAAAATTCTCTCTCTCTTTGTTTCTCCCCATTCTCTGCCCCTCTCTCCTGTTCCTGCCCTCTCTCTCTTAAAAAACAAAAACAACAACAAAAAACCCCGCATCAAATAATATGCATGGCTTTATCATGAATGTGGGAAAATTTAACCTCTTGCAATATTTGACAGATTAAGTACATTAAAAAAATAAATTAGGTTTACAAGATTTGAGTATAATCGCCACTAAGATTGATTTATTAGACATACAATGATTTTCTTTTCAAAACTCCATGGAAATGATAAAACTGATATGTATCAATTCACACAGAAAATTATAGTAAATTTAAGATTAAATATTATATATGGCACATTCTTTAACCATAAAGCAATTCAAAGAAAGTTTTTTCTAAGAAGGAAATTAACCTCTTGGAAAATTAAAAATAACTTTCATGACGTAAAATTCCAAACCTATATGCAATTATCTTCACGATCCTCTTCTAGATTATTTTAAAGCAATTCTCAGATATCATATAATTTCATCTGTACATATTTTGGTAGAGTTCTTGGAGATTAAAATCAACATTAATAACAACAATCAAGAAAAACTCTTGAGTATTCTTGGATGAAGGAAAAAAATCAAATGGATATGATTAGGAACACTTCTATGTAACAATTTTTTGAAATGGTTTTAGTTAAAGATGACAGTTCAAGGACCCATAGTCATCTCTTCCCTTAAATCTAATTGCAATGACCTATAAAGAATAAAAATAGAGGAATACAGCATTATTTGTAAGTTAATAACTTTTAGAATTTCTGGTCCCTTAAAAGCAACTTCAAGGATCCACAAGACTAACTTGCAAAACATATGAGAGAGTAATGTGATCTAGTGGAAAGTGGATGAGATCCTAGGCCAGAACACATAAAAGGCAAGTACAGTTTGGATTTCCTTCAACCACTAAGGGATTAATAGAAAGTGAAGGTGTGTCTGACAATGGGATCTAGAGACTGTCAATTATTTAAAAAGAACTTACAGAAAGGTGGGTTGAACTCAGTGGTTGTTCAGGGAGGCAAAGTCATTTATAAACTTCACCTTTGAGGTTCTTTGTCAAAATACACCCGAAGACCCCAGGAGTGTGGGGCACCTATGAAAAGTACCAGCATGGACAGACTGTCATTAAGTATCAACAGGTATTGGATCTCTACTGATGTGCTCTATAAATACACCAGGCACAAAATCAAGTGTGGTGGCTTTGGAAACCATAAAGATAATGAAATTTCTTTGCCCAGGATTATTCTCCCAAAAAGGGGGCATGAAAGAGTAGGTATGACAATGTAGAAGATAACCTGGGTAATGTAGAAGGCAAGCCTGAGAAACTGTTCCACATGGAAAAGAAAAGAACTAATGAAACTCATGGATAAAAATGAGATACTTACGATAAACAGGAGACCAAACATAGATCAAAAAAACCCTAACAAACAAAACACCTGGTGGTCCTCCAGGAAAGACTAGAGTAAAGGGAACAGAAGTGATAATCACTGTCATCATAAAATAATTTCTTTAGCTAAAATGTGTAATATGTACATCAAAAAGCTCCCTGGAGCTGGGATATGAGGGCACATGGTTCACCAGGCAAAATTAATGAAAAGGGAAAAACAATTAGACATAACCCGATAAAAGATTTAAGTTTCAAAGATAAAGATTACTAGGAGTATTCGGAATCACTGCCATTACCCAAAAGTTAATAGAACAGTCAACTAGACTTTGGCTTCTCTTCAAAATTAATTGTAGAAGATAATAAGCAAATATTAGAGTTCTGAGGAGGAAAGTTATTTCACAAGAAATCCCTACCCAATCATGTTGTTCAACTAAGACAACAGAAATTCATTTTCGTATATATAAAGACTCAGAATAAAGCAATATAGCTCTTTAGGAAAAAACACACACCCACACACACACAAATAAGTACAACTGACCCCTGAGCAACAGAGGGGTTAAAGGCACCAATGCCCACACAGTCTAAATCTGCATTATAACTTCTGACTTCCCTCAAACTTAATTACTATAGCCCACTGACCAGAAGCCTCCCCGGTAATGTAAACAATAAGTTGACACACATTTTGTATTTATGTTACATATTGTATTCCTATAATAACATAAGCTAGAGAAAATAATAAGGAAGAGGAAATACATATATAATACTGTATTGTACAAAAGATCCACATATAAGTGGACCTGTGCAGCTCAAATCACGTTGTCCAAGGGTTAACTACACTCTAATGGATAGATGAATCAAAATTAACAAATGGTTAAAAAAACAATAGAGATGAATGATAACCTACACAGAAACTATTTAAGATATTAGTATCATTCATAACTATTATATTTCAAAAGAGAATTCAAATGCCATTGGTAATTATGAAAGGAGAACCTAAAAAATGTAAAACTTTTAAAATAATTTGAAAAAATATGCCTGATACAAAGTTTAAGAACTTGAAAAGAGAAAGAAGCAGTGATAGAAAACATAATACTGTTTATACAGAATAAATTTATACAGAATAAGTGAAAAAATGGATTTATTTTCATAGTTAAAATTAAGGAAAATATGTTCTTTGCTGTGTTTCTCATTTTTTTTCAAGTGTTTAACAGCATAATTAAAATCAGACTAATTACTGGAGCACCTGGGTGGCTCAGTCGGTTAGGGGTCTAACTCTTGGTTTCGGCTCAGGTCATGATCTCAAGGTTTGTGAAACCGAGCCTGCATCAGGCTCTGCATGGATGGCACAGAGTCTGCTTGGGATTCTCTCTCTTCCTCTCTCTGCTCCTCCCTCACTTGTGCTCTCTCTCTCTCTCAAAATAAATAAATAAACTTAAAAAAAAAAACTGTTAGCAATCCAAATATTCATTAATGGTAGTATAAATAAAAACACTGTGGCACATTCATGCAGTGAAATATTATATGGCAATGAAAATTAGTAAGCTAACATGGATGGATTCAAATGGCCATCAATAATTTGTTAAGTAAAAAAAATAATTTCCAAAGATTATATAATTCCACTTATACAAAGAGCATAAACAAGCAAAAAAATTTTTAATATAATTTTTAGCAATAGACAAGTGGGTGCTAACACCACAAAGAAAAGCCATATAACAATTATCACTTAGAAAAGAAGCGAGGGTTTACCCCTTAAGAGAGAAATGCAATCAAGAAACACAAGCAACTTCAAAGGTATTAGTAGAGGTTTTGTTGTTGTTCTTATTTTGGTGTAAACCTGTATATATTAAGCTTGTGTTTATATTTCACAATTAAAAAATTTTTTAAATCAGAAAAAAAGTACAGTTATTTCAAACTTTCAAATAAAACAAGTATTCCCATTGCTATATAAAATGTTTCCAGTTATAGAAAAAGATTAGAAGCTTTCCGAAAACTGTAATCTAGCAAAATTTGACAAACGTCATAAAAACTGCAGTTAAAAAAAGATTACATATATAAATACTGGAAAAAATAATCTATTAATATATATGAAACACACTCAAGAAAAGATTTTATTATAGAAATCCAGTAATAGTTCAGTATTAAAAATTTTTTTAATGTCAAACTCACTTATAGATCAAAGGAAAAAAATGGTATTATCTAAACAAAGGATGCCAAAGGTTATTATGCTTCATTTAAAAAATAATAATTAATGAAGAATTCTAGAATACTGCTACTTTTGGATCTCTCATATGGCCTTTCATTGTGACATTCATAGCAAAGAATTTCCAATCTACCTCCTTTATCAATACAAGCTTCCTCAGAATATCATACCTCAACCCGATGCAGGTACTTGCTTCTGTAGAAGAGTACCCTTCAAAATGGGGCACACACACAAAATACTCCAATAGGGAAAGATATTTCACTTAGGAATCCACACTGTCTTCTCCCTCCCTCACTCCCATTATCAGGCAGTCCAGATGTTACTCATTTGATGTGAGACAATGTGGAGGGGCTAAGAGTGGAATCCTCATTCATTCATTAGCTTTTGACCAGTGGAACCTTAACTATATGTACTAATAACGTCTATGTATGCCCAGGTTAAGGGGATTTAAAGATAATATTATCTAATTTTAGTTAAACTATCTCTCACAAAAAAGTTTAAATTTCTTCAAAGAAGTCAGTTTGAATAATGCAAGCAAAATAAAACAAGAAAAGGCAAAACTGACACCTCTAACATGAGCTCATCGTCAACAATACTGTGAAGTAGAAACAACAGCAATGCGATCCAATATAAAAGAAGTAGGCCAAAAGATTTCTAAAATTATATTAAAAACAAATACCCTAACTGTGGATTTTCATGCCCTAACAATGATGATGGACCTTGCCCTACGTTACTATTACAGTTTTATGTTACTGACGGTTTCCAAGATGTTTAAAACTAAGTATCCAGAATTTGAAGACAAACCTCTACATTTTTCTCAGTAGTATTTTCAAGTCACTGAAACTTAATCAAAACTATTAAAAATTTAAAAATAAATTTTATTTCAAGCAAGTGTATTGATAAATATTTATAAGAGCCTTTCAACGGCCAAAATCGGTATCACTGGGAAAACATATCTTTATTTTCTCATGACAAAGATGGCTAAATTAATACATGGAAAATATGGCAACAAAACAAATATTGTTGGAAAACGGTAAGAAAACACTACTGAGGAGTTGAAAAAACAAGGATTAGAGCAAATTATACTGTGTGGGAGGTTTCCTGTATAGCTGAATTCAACTACAGATGTTTCTAACATATCTGAGCTTGTAAGTATTTACTAGAGTCTCTTCCAAAGATGAAATTTGCGAAGAACTACTTTGGGGTGAGTCATTAAAGGAAAGCTGTACCAAAGAGGATATATTCTCCAAAGCAAATGACTTTAGAAAAAAAATTTTCAGGAAAACATGTTAATTCTACTTAAAGCCACAATGAAGAAGCAGCTGCTTTAACTGGGAAAGGGAAGTAGAAGTAGGGGGAGGAAACTGAGGAAGACGAATGAGAAAGTAGGCAAAGGGAAGGGAAAAAGGGAAGATTATAGACATGAAAAAATCATGTATCGCATCCTCTACAAGCAGGGTAATGCAGCAAAGAAGCTGAAGTCAGAAGTGCCAAAAATGGTTCAGGATAATTTTAATGGGGTCAATTATACAAAAACAAGGTCTTTCAAATACAGAAAAATCTTCAAACATATTTCATAATGAGATGCGAAGTGATTAAGAAAAATATTTTGTACCAGAGAGGCTAACGGGGTATCTAAATGAAGAGTACTTAAGTGTTGCCAATCTTGAGTGTTACACACTTCACTTTTTAAAATGTCTCAAATTTGCTGACTTTTCTCATGATAGCATTAGGCGATGGGCAGTTATATCTAACCGATAATTTAAAAAACAAAACAAAAAGACATCTAATCAACCCTTTAAAGTAAAAGTAAAATTTTAATAATGAATAGAATAATTACTTAAAAAAAGAGAATCATGCTACGGAGAGAGCATTTTCTTAAAAAGGATGTTTTTAAAACATTTTTCCTTCTGTGACATGATCTTGTTGTTGAAAATATTGTGCATGTATCATATATTAAAACTTTCATATCTACACTGCAGTAGGAAAAAGAATTTTCCAAAACTATTAAAAAACATCCACCAAACTCTGTGGGATTTGAACCCTTTAATATAACTTTTATATTGACATAATTCCATAGTAAGTCACAAGAATACTACAAAGAACTCCTGTGTCCTCAATCCAGATATACAAATTATTTAGATGTTGTTTGTTTTATTGTATTCTCATTTTCTCAATCTGCCCTTCTCTCCCTGTCCACACACGCACATGCCCACACCACTCCCAACCCCCCAGTGCTTTTCCTGAACCACTTAAAATTAAGTTATCGCTCCTTGTTTGTAACAAGCTTGACATTTTTTCAAGAATACAGGGCAATTACTTGTAGAATGTCCCTCAGTTTAGGTTTGTCTGGTATTTCTTTATAATTACATTAGATAGAGAAAGCTCTTTCGGCAGGAATACCACAGAAATGAATGCATATCCTAGTGCATATTATCAGAAGGTGTATCATGTCCCATTGATGGTGTTGTTAAGTTTGATTAGTTTGTAAACTTGGAATTACTAGGTTACATCACTAGGAAGTCACTCTTTTCCTTTTGGAAATTATTAAGTAACTTACAGGAGAACACTCTGAAGCTATGTAAATAACCTATTCCTTACCAAACTTTCACCCACTAGTTTTAGCATCCATTGAGGATTCTTGACTGAATCAAGTATTACTGTAATGGTGATTTTTCTTAACTTCATTATTTCTTCCACTTTTATTAGTTGGCATTTATTCTACTGTAAGTGAGCTCTTTCCATCTTCTTTCACTTATTAATTTATTTACTCTATCATGGAATATTTCATAAACATTATATTCCTACCATTATTTATTCTCATACTCAAAGTGTCCCAGATTTGAGCAGTGGGAGCCCTTTCAAGTCAACTCCTCTATCTTTTGATATGTACCAATCATTTCTTGAGCAGTTTCTTGCTTTACAGCATAAGATTATCAGGCTTTCTTTGTATTTTCCCTACTTCTACCCAAGCATCCCTCTTTTCTCCGAGGAACATTCCTTCCTTTTAATGAGGAACAGTATTTAGAAACCAGTTATCTGGATACTAGGTTATGTTCAGTGCTTACAGTGGTCTCTTTCTTCCAGTCCCTTTTAATATATTTGTTAAATATATTTATAAAATATATATTTATTAAATTAATATATATGCATGCATATGTGTATAAATCCATTTCTGTATCAAAGAATGAGATCATACTTACACCTCTACTGCCAATTTAACACCACAGCTCTCCCCTTTCATATTTTTAACTTTCTTCTCTGATAATGAGCAATCTGGCTAATGTTTTCCCAATAAAATTGCACATTTGCTCAATCCTATAGTAAACAATCCTAGAATTCACAATAATTTTTACAGTTCCTTTTGACTTCAGATCAATATCATCTGAAACAGAGGTTCACTTGCTTCTGTTTATATTCCGTTTTAGATTTATTCTTCCACATTCTTGATTTTATTAATTTTTAACATTTATTATTTACTGATTTTTATTAACTATCAATGTATTTTCAGTATGAAAACTAAATTTGTGAGTTATGGCTAAAACAGTAAATAATTTATGTGATGCATTTTCTTTGTTCTTTTGTTTTTAAATTGCTTTTGGCATGTAGGAAGGCCTTGTATTTTTGTTCCACTGGTTACCTTTGTACTTACACATTTACAATGCCTTAATCTCATTTTCTTATTATTCTATTACCTAGTATAGGTCAACTTTCAGTAGTATTTTCTCATTTCCAACTACTGCTTTTGTAACAATCAATAAGTTTTTTCTACTTTTCTGTTTACCTCTTCCTTTGAAGTTTCATTATTTCTACTTGGTAAGATATGTAAGATTTACAGATTATTCTTTCACCTTTGTTGTCACCTATGTTTTACTATTAGATCTCCAATTACAATATATTTTAAATAACCATGGATTCTTCTGAAAATGCTTTCCTAGTCAACTTAGTTCGATAAAGCTCATACCCTACTAGCTTCCTCAAGAAGGTTTCATGTATATAATATTCTCTGAGTTATACATGTTTAAACTTTCTTTGTATTCTTCATATTTAAAAAACAGCTTGGCTTTTTTGGGGTGCCTAGGTGGCTCAGTCAGTTAAGCCTCTGACTTCAGTTCACGTCATGATCTCACTGCTTGTGAGTTCGAGCCCCGCATAGGGCTCTGTGCTAACAGCTCAGATCCTGGAGCCTGCTTTGCATTCTGTGTGTGTTTGTGTGTGTGTAGTGTGTGTCTCTCTCTACCCCTCCCCGCTCGCTCTCTCGCTCTCAAAAAAATGAATAAACGTTAAAAAAAATAATAGTAAAAAAAAATGGCTTGGCTTTTTTTTTTTTTTAGTTTCCACAAAATATACTTAATAAGCGTATTATATAAAATCAAACACTTAACATTTTCGACATTTTATCAATTAAAACTCACTGATAAGTAACTGAGACTTCTTTGTATTTTGGAACATTACCTAAAATAAATACATTCATATTTACAACACATCTAAATATAACTGAAGAGCTACTTCAACTAATGTTGAAATTCACAGAACTCTAGAGATTTATAGGCTAAAACTGCCATAAATGTGTCTGTAATCAAGTGTACTGCACGAATTATGAACTTCTTAATAACTACTGAAAAGGAAAAAATTTGGAGGGAAATGTTAGGTTTTAAAGTTCTGTGACAAACTCTTAGAAGATAAAAAAAATTGTTAAATTAATTAATGACCAAGACTTCTTAATGAATCCCTGATGGTCATTTTTGGCAGCTCAATCCAATCTGCTGGGATGGTAGTGTGTTACATACGCTGTCGGGAACCCTCCACTGTTTCAGAGCCATGCTACTAAATGTTGTCAAAAGTAAGGAAATGATAACAACTTTGAGCGCTGTACATACCTTTCCTATACAAGAACACCTTGACTTTACAAAATTCTTGGTTGACTCCTTTCCTTGTTTCTTGACGACACTACTCCACTGGCACTTTGCTTTGTATGTTTCCATTAAGAAGTGTGTTCCAGTTTAATTCTCTTGCCCTACAGGTTGTTTTGTTTTGTTTACCTGGAGGCTCTCAAAATTGTTTGTCTTTAAACTCTAACACATTACTATAAAGATATGACTCAAAATGGACTGCTTAATATCAACTTCTCTAGGTACTCTATGGTCCTTTCAATATGTAGATGCACTTTTGGAAATTTCATATATTTTTAAAATTTTTTTAATGTTTATTTATTTTTGTGAGAGAAAGAACATGAGTGGGGGAAGGGCAGAGAGAGAGGGAGACACAGAGTCTAAAAAGCAGGCTCCAAGCTCTGAGCTGTCAGCACAGAGCCCAGCGCGGGGCTTGAACTCACAAACCATCAGATCATGACCTGAGCTGAACTCAGGCACTTAACCGACTGAGCCACCCAGGCACCCCTGGAAATTTTTTTTATATTATAGTTTTAAATAATGTTTCCATTGTTTAGTTTCTCTAATTCAATTATACATATATGTTGAATCTCTTTTTGTCTCACTTCCATTACAACCATTTCTCTTTTACCTGTTTTACTTCTTTAATTCATTTTTCCTCATCTTGATTATTTTTCTGACTTTCTTCAATGTTCTTTATTAAGTCTTCAGTTGAGTTCATTCTCCTTCGGCCATCCTAGAATTTAGAATTCATTCCTAAGATGATTTTTATCTCTTCCTTCCATATCTTTCTTGGGTTCAACCAACTTTCTTCCCGTTTCTTCCTAGGTTTCTTAGTGATTTTATGGGTTCTGGGCGTGGGGAAATCAATCTCTTTTGTTTCTTTGGTTTTAAATGTATGGTTCTAGTTGGTTTTCATATCTCTAAGTGTGCATTTGAGGGTATTTCAGCCACTTTGGAGAGCTATGTTATGGTCTTCTTCCACTGTGTGGTTGTTTTCTTTTTTGAAGTTGCAGGTGTTCATCTACTAAGATATTTTGATTCTTATGTTTTCTTCTTATAGTGGAGGCTTTCCATAGATTTACGAGGCTTTCACCTATTTCGACTTTGAGATGGTCCACAAGATTCCTATTTCAAGAGTCTCTCTTTTGTTAGAGTACCAAAGTATGGTTTCTTTAATGGATAACTTTTTCTAGTGGTTGTGTTGTAAGGAAAGTATTTGTGCATCTTCTAATTTGGAGGAAGAGGTTTCTATTTTATCTTGCAGGACCTTAAGTTCCCCCCCTTTTGCTTCTTTTTCCTTCCCTACCCAATCTCCAAATGGTGCTTTTTTCCCTTCTCTTTTATTCTCTTTTCCCCCAGAAAAAATACTTTTCAGAGACTGCCACCTCAAACCACATACACTATTAAGCCCAAAGACTTATAGTCAGTGCTCTCTTTTGTACTTAAGGTGTGGTTTCTCTGACAGTGATTTTAGAGCAATCCTCGTTTCCTCCAGTTTTTCAGAACTGCACTTTCTCCACAAATGCTTGTGTCAGAAGAAAGAAATATCTCTGCTGGGATTTGGTATTTTATTTTTCCACTTGCAGGAAACTTGAAGTTTGTAGCATTCAGTCTTCTTGTCATGTTGAGGGCATGGATTTTGCACATTTTTTTTAAGATTGTTTATTTAAAAAAATTTTTAATGTTTATTTATGTTTTGAGATAGAAAGAGACACAGAATCCAAAGCAGGCCCCAGGCTCTGGGCTGTCAGCATAGAGCCTGACGTGAAGTTGGATGCTTAACCAACTGAGCCACCCACACGCCCCTAAGATTGTTTACTTTTTTTTTTTTTTTCCAATGTTTATTTATTTTTGGGACAGAGAGAGACAGAGCATGAACAGGGGAGGGGCAGAGAGAGAGGGAGACACAGAATCGGAAACAGGCTCCAGGCTCTGAGCCATCAGCCCAGAGCCTGACGCGGGGCTCGAACTCACAGACCGCGAGATCGTGACCTGGCTGAAGTCGGACGCTTAACCGACTGCGCCACCCAGGCGCCCCAGGATTGTTTACTTTTAAGTAAGCTCTACATCCAATGTGGGGCTCAAACTCACACCCTCGACATCAAGAGTCGCATGCTCTACCAAGTAAGCCATCCAGGCACATCTGATTTTGTTGTTTTATTTGTTCTTCTTGTTGGTCTTTCATGATATTGGAGGATATATGGAGAGACTTGGATTTATCCTTACCTATCATTATCCTTACTTACCCAGAAATTGATTTGAGTCCTTTTATAAAAAAAGTAAAAATGTGAGTGTCCCAGAATTTGCAAGAAAAACTGATTTCAGGCAAGATGGAAAAATGTTAATTTAAGTTTCAACATAAAAATAGTGCATAACTGACATGGAATTTTTTTAAAAGGAGGATCATAATTTATTGATTCATTAAATGTATACAATGATGCATTTGTTCTATCTTCATCTACAGATAATTCTTCCACTATGGAAAAGTATCAGAATAAACAACATAAAAACAGACTTTTTAACCAATATATGACACACTTGCTCGTATATGACAAAGTATTTCTGGGATAAAATAAAAAGACTATAATAATGGTTACCTTCATATTTTAAACAGTGCTCATGATTACTTTTTTAATGAAAAGGCTAATTACAATTAACAAATTTATTAAAAGGTATAATATTAAAAAAGGAATGAAGATATATATTAATGGAATAGAACAGAGAAAAGCATTGTCCAATATAAAAAAGGTAGCATTTCGTGAAAAGATGTTCAACATCACTTATCATCAGGGAAATACAAATCAAAACCACAATGAGATACCACCTCATACCTGTCAGAATGGCTAAAATTAACAACATAGGAAACAACAGATATTTGTGAGGATGTGGAGAACAGGGAACCCTTTTACATTGCTGGTAGGAATGCAAACTGGTGCAGCCACTCTGGAAAACGGTATGGAGGTTCCTCAGAAAATTAAAAAGAGAACTACCCTATGACCCAGCAATTGCACTAGTAGATATTTATTGAAAGGATACAAAACAGCTGATTAAAAGGGGCACATGCACCCCAATGTTTATAGCAGTGCTATCAACAGTAGTCAAATTATGGAAAGAGCCCAAACGTCCATTGATAACCAATGAATGGATAAAGAAGATATGTGTGTGTGTGTGTGTGTGTGTGTGTGTGTGTGTGTGTAACAGAATATCACTCAGCCATCAAAAAGAATGAAGTGTTGCCATTTGCAACAACAAGGATGCAGCTAGAGTGTATGACGCTAAATGAAATAAGTCAGTCAGAGAAAGACAAATACATTATGATTTCATTCATATATGAAATTTAAGAAACAAAACAGATGAGGGGCGCCTGGGTGGCGCAGTCGGTTAAGCGTCCGACTTCAACCAGGTCACGATCTCACGGTCCGTGAGTTCAAGCCCCGCATCGGGCTCTGGGCTGATGGCTCAGAGCCTGGAGCCTGTTTCCGATTCTGTGTCTCCCTCTCTCTCTGCCCCTCGCCCGTTCATGCTCAGTCTCTCTCTGTCCCAAAAATAAATAAACGTTGAAAAAAAAATTTTTTTTAAAAAAGAAACAAGGGGCGCCTGGGTGGCGCAGTCGGTTGGGCGTCCGACTTCAGCCAGGTCACGATCTCGCGGTCCGTGAGTTCGAGCCCCGCGTCGGGCTCTGGGCTGACGGCTCAGAGCCTGGAGCCTGTTTCCGATTCTGTGTCTCCCTCTCTCTCTGCCCCTCCCCCGTTCATGCTCTGTCTCTCTCTGTCCCAAAAATAAATAAACGTTGAAAAAAAAATTTTTTTTTAAAAAGAAACAAAACAGATGAACATAGGGGAAGTGAGAGAAAACAGAGAGGGAGGCAAATCATAAGAGACTCTTAAATACACAAAACAAACTGAGGGTTGCTGTGGAGTGGGTTAGGCAAGCGATGGGCACTTGTTATCATGAGCACTGGGGTGTTATATGTAAGTGATGAATTACTAAATTCTATCCCTGAAATCACTATTACACTGTATGTTAACTACCTAGAATTTAAATAAAAACTTAAAAAATAAATAATAAAATAAAAAATAAAAAAGGAAACAAATGGAATATTCGTTAATTCTAGGATAACTAATTCATTATTGGAAAACAATTAAAAATTTTAACCTCATACCTTACAGACCAAAATAATTTCCAGATGAGTTAGAGATTAAATGTAAACTTAAAAATTAAAGAAAATATAGAAGAATATATGTTAACATATTTAGAATATTAGAGTGGGGAAGGCAATGTCCAGCATGAGAGGAAGCACGCACAAATTAAGAGTAATGTTTACCTCAGGGGTGCCTGAGTGGCTCAGTCAGTTGGGTGTCCGACTTTGGCTCAGGTTATGATCTTGCAGTCCATGAGCCCCGTGTCGGGCTCTGTGCTGACAGCTCAGAGCCTGCAGCTGCTTTGGATTCTGTGTCATTCTCTCTTTCTGCCCCTCCCTCACTTGCCTGTGTGTGTGTGTGTGTGTGCGCGCGCGCGCGCACTTTCTCAAAAATGAACATAAATTTAAAAAAGTGAAAAAGAAAAAGACTAATGTTTATCTCATGAAAATTTTAAAACTTCTAATAAGGCAAAAAGTAACACAATGCTAAATGATAGACAATAACCTGGAAAAATATTTCTCATATATGCATATATGTATACACACACATACGTTTAGATCTTAAAGTTCAAGTTATTATGAATAGTACCCATATTATAATTTTTTAAATGAGCAAATGATATATTTTTTTTGAAAAAGGAATATTTGATACAAGAAATGCAAATTGAAATGTGAAAGGAGTTTAAAAACTCTTAACACCCAATTTTGGCAAAGGTTTGGGTAAGCAGAAACTCATACACAGGGTAGAAATGTATACTGGTACAACCTTTCTGGAGGGGACTTTAGCAATATTCATTAAAAGCACTAAATACATGAGTATCATTTGATCTCAGAAATCTTTCCTCTAGCAAATTACCCTAAGGAAATAACTAAACATATAATTCAGAAATGTATTCAAAGATATATTCAAAGCTATTCATCACCATTTATAAGGATGAAGAACAATCTATCACATAGGGAACTAGCACATTAAGTTTATGCACGAGAATTCTATGCAGTCCCTAAAAATGGTGTTGTAAAAGAATACTTAATAAAGTGAGAATATTTGAGATGTATAATAAAAAATTAGAAAATGCAGTGGACCGTATGATTTATTTAAAATATATGTTTCATAAATAAATATATGCAAATAAGTCTTAAAGAACATATAAAAAATGTTGACAACAGTGTTAGAAGCAATTTTTTAAAAATATTTTTGATGTATTTGTAGTTACTGACTTGTCTACAGTAAATATGTTTTGCTTTTATGTTATCAAGGAAAAAAATATAGTATAGGTATAAAAGTTATTCATTCTGAGTCTAGAGTGAGGAGAAAACAAGTTAAGATGTTGATAATTTTGAAGTGATAGGAAAAGTTTAAAAAGAAATCATATATACCAATTTCCATTTTCTTAATAAATTAAAAGGATATGTAAAAAGAGTATAGAAGCCAGCAGTGAGATCTGTGGAATTTAAGCAAAATAATAAAATTTTAAAATGGCTTTTTTTTTTCAACGTTTATTTATTTATTTTTTTGGGGGGGGACAGAGAGAGACAGAGCATGAACGGGGGAGGGACAGAGAGAGAGAGGGAGACACAGAATCGGAAACAGGCTCCAGGCTCCGAGCCATCAGCCCAGAGCCCGATGCGGGGCTCGAACTCATGGACTGCGAGATTGTGACCTGGCTGAAGTCGGACGCTTAACCGACTGCGCCACCCAGGCGCCCCTAAAAAGGCTTTTTTATACAAAGAGAACGTGGTCATTTCTTGAGATGGTACCCAAGTAGTAGCAGTGTTATCCAGTGTAAGAGATTTTAGTTTAAGTTGGAAAGAAGATGATTTGGGGAGACAAGAAGTAGGAAGGGACAGAAAGAGGAACAGAAAGGATATGAAATGGATGAGAAGAAGGGAAAAGGAAAGAAGAAATGAATTGAAAAGTATGCAAGAGAGAGCGGAGTAAAGGAGTAGAAGGGAAGACCAAGGAAGAAGAAAGCAGGGCAGAGTACTCTAAGACAAGGTCGAAGATATCAGAGAGTTTATTACAAATGGAATGGGTCATCTTGAGGCTGCAGTGGAGCGTGGCAGTTAGCTAGAAAGCAGTGCTTGCACGAGAACAGACTTGAAGTAGCTACACAGTGGGTAGAAATTATCCTTTACAGGGTGAAGGTTCTAGATGGAACTTTGATACTGGTACATAAATGAGGCACAAGATGCAATACAATATATACCTAAACTAAAACATACCGTTTATAAATATCTGGATTTACTTCTAAATCATTAGAAAAGATAATATTTACCCCATTTCTTAAATAATTTAAGAACTCTTCCACGTTTTAAAACTCAGAATATAAAAATTCCAAGAAAAAAAGGACAGAAGTAGAATATTCCAAGAAAGTAAGTTTCCCTGCAATGGGAAAAAGATTGGAACTTGTGAAAAGTCTCCCAGAAATTAAGAGAAAAGGGAGCATATACTATCATGCTAAATTATTCAAGATCAAAACAATATCTAAGTATGAAGAATATTATGAAATTCCTGTTCAGAATCAGTTCTACCACATAATATTTAAATTAATTTCATTACTGACTAACTGTACTTTGTTTTGTGACCTAAGATAGTGAAAACTGGCCGAATGAAGAAGAAAAATCTATTACCCTTAGGGAAACTGTGCCTGTTTAACCAATTAAAGTACACAGGAAAAATAACACACATCCATTATGATAACACAATCAGAACAAAGAGCATAACCTGGAGCTGCAACTGGTCCTGGAGATCTGAGACCTGACTTAAAAATTAGCTTTTTGAATCACTCAATCCAAGTTTACTATTTGTATGCTGAGCTATCTGTCTGAATTCTCATTAGTCTTATTGCTACACACTCAACTGTGCCTTTGTAAGTGTATTATTCCAAACTTTATTAGGAAATGAATAAAATACAGAGATAGAGCAGAGAGTTCTAGGTCATTTATGTAAGATAGTTTCCCCATATTTCCCAATAATTTAAAAAAAGTAATCAATAACCAAAAAAAAAAAAATCATAGTAGTACCAATGGACCCACAGAAGTATCCTCGTGTGTGTGTGTGAGAAAGAGATAGAGAAAATCACTAGGTTAATCATAGGCTATATGATCAGCCAAATATCTCTAGAAATTAATATTCCTAGAAAATAAATTACCTTTGAGAGCTTATGTCATTTTATTGGTCTATCCATCCTTACAAAGTCTGTAAATCTTTAGTTGCTTCCCCCCAACTTTTAGATCTATAATTCACTGACAGCAAGTATTCCACTGTCTAAATAGTATACATTTTATTACATTTACTTCTTAACAAAAAACCAAAAACATTACATGTTAGGAATTCCTCCAGAATCTAAGCACCTAGCATGAATTCCTTCAATCACAACGTAGAAATCACCATGTAACTGTTTTGAATTTAGGAAACAGTTACCATTTCTTTTTTAGGAGAAAAAATAGATGGTAATTTTTTGTTGTACTTATTCAAAATATGCAACAGAAGTATGACCCACAAAGAATCAAGATATTACAATGTAAAACTTAGTCTAATGACTTGGAAGACTTCCAACAGATACCATGGTTTTAACAAAGTTCACAATGGGAACCTTATTTAATTAATACACATATGAATAAAATTATTAAGATTACAATGGAAACAAACAATTCTCTTCAAATTTATTGTTTTATTTAAAATGACCTATTAGACAATTTAACTTTCCCCTGAACAATTAATACTCTGTATAGTAACATTTGGTCTAGAAATTATATGTCAAAAAACTTTTGGACACTTTTGTCATAAGCCATGCTTCATTTTTTTAATCTACTGTTCCTGTTCTGGGAGAAGAAAGATGATACAACTTAGGTCAGAAAGAGGTCTTGTCTGAAAGCACAGTTTGGAAATACATAGAAGGAAAAGTGTACCTGCTGGAGAATCCTGCCCACCTCTTCTATCCCAATACCATCTCCTTTGTGGCTTAAGGTACTTTTGCAGAACACTTAGCAGCTCTATAAAGCAGTGTGAAAATTACTGGCTTGAGAATAGAACACTTTAAGTTGATTATTGACATATATTATTATACAATGAATCAGAACAAATGAGAATTAAAGATGAATAAGCATGTAGTCCTGAAAAACAATAAACATACCTTAACCTTTCTACTTCTAAGAATTAAAATTCTGTTAGGCAGTAAAAAGCTACCGTAACAAAGTTCCTGATCTAATTCAGTAATTCTCAGTTCAGGGCAATACCATGCCAGAGACCGTCCGAAAAATTGTGGGGCCATTTTTGTTTGTCACATTTTTGTTTGGCAACATTATGAGTAATTAGGAGGCAGCAGTCAGGAATGTTAAAGTACTATCAGGCATAGAGATTTGTACCATCTCAAATGCCAATAGTTTTTCCACTAAGAAATGCAGATCTTATTCAACTATAAAAGTAAACATTAAGAATTTCCAATAAATTGGGAAATTCCCAATGAATATCTGACCTATGAATATGCTTTCCAAACAAAGGGATGGGAACTCAAGAGTCCAAAGGCTCTGCCTCCGATGGAAATAAAAGTCCTAGCATAACTGAATCAAACCATCTAGAAAATGACTATACATTCTTTTATGCAGATTAACAAGATGCTCCTTCCTAGAAGTATCTGTTTCCTAATCCATCCAACAAAGCAAAGCAAACAAAAAAGAAAGAAAACAAAACACCCCATCAAGAATGAAGAAAGGAAGAGATATGTATGCTAACAACTGCAGAAAAGAACTTAAAATACTTTTTCCATTAAGAAGATCATTTGAAGGTGAAATTCTGTCACAAGTCGTTAATAAGTAAGCACTGGAGGCCAGCCGAGGAGCTATTATGACATTTCCATCAAAACTTCACACTCATTTCCAAACAACTGATTGTAAGTAAAGTTACCGAATAAAACTCATCTATAAATTGACTGCTATTTTACAATGGCAAAGAACAACTATGTCTTTGACTTCAAAATGATTAGATTTTAATACATATAATTCTTGAGTTTGAAGGACAAACGTATTAACTATATGTTATTGCAAATCTGTTTATCTTATTCAGGAGTATGTACTTTAAATTTACAAGCTGACATTTTGAATACATAGAAAATAGTATCAACTACTGATTACTTTGCCTCAAAGTGGTAAAAAGTAATTAAATCTAAATATCTTTACAAGTAAGTAGCTATGAACTGTGAAAAAAATTTATTGAAGAACTGTTAAATCATTAGAAAAAGACTGTACTCTGCTGAAAAATTGAGTACACACTGCCATATAGTCATATGAGTAAATCAATTCACAATTTCTCAAAATCAGAGTAGGGTTTGAAAAAAAGAAACAACTAAAATGCACATATGCAATATTTTACTATTATTATTCTACACATTAGACTTCTTTCAAATAAGATAATCAAAGGATATATTAAACTGGAAATTACAGATTATTATTTAATCAGAAAATATGTTAATTAACAGAAGTGCAATGAAAACACTTGAAGGTGGGTTGTTTTTTAAAGAAACTCAAGATCTGAAATGGGTATTCTGCGGTGCCTGGGTGGCTCAGTCAGCTGAACATCCCACTCTTGATTTCAGCTCAGCTCATGATCTCAATGGAGGTGGGAGCAAGCCCTGTGTCTGGCTCCATGCTGGGTGTGGAGCCTGCTTGGGATTTTCTCTCCCTCTTTCCCAACTCGTGGGCATGCTCTCTCACTCTCCTTCTCTCTCAAAAAAAAAAAAAAAAAAAAAAAAAAAAAAAAAATAAAAAAAAAAAAATGAAATGGGTATTTTTACTTCTAGAAATGGCAGCATAGACCATTTAGAACCCATGTTCCCAATGAGAACCAGAAGAGCTGGAAAAATATGAATATTCATTTTTTTATGTTGCCCAATGGCATCAGAGAATGAGAAAGTAGTGAAGATTATTTGGACCAAGAGAGAAGACAGAAATCCAGAAAGGCATATTTATTTTTTTATTATTTTTTAAGTTTATTTTTATTTATCTTGAGAGAGATATAGAGAGTAAGCAGAAGAGGGGCAGAGAGAAAGAGGAAGACAGAATCCCAAGTGGGCTCCACACTGTCAGAACACAGCCTGACGCAGGGCTCAAACCCACATACCGTGAGATCATGACCTGAGCCAAAGTCAAGAATTGGACACTTAACTGACTGAGCCACCCAAGGCACCCTCAGAGAGGCATATTTAGCATTGAAGGTCACATTTGCTTTGTACGAATTTTGGAAAAGGCAGTTGAGATTAAGAAGTATATTTGACAACCTGGAGAGTCTTAAGAGAAGACAAACAAAACCACTGTCCTCAATTGTGACCCTGAAAATTTTCATTCTAGCAGTAAGGTAAACAAGTAACAAAGCCTTGCAGAGACTTTCCAGCTAATTTGGAGTTATTTCCGGAGCTCAGAAAATTTTAATTCATGAAATTGGATTAAAATTATCCTAGATTCCTAATTCCTGACTCCTGTCATAAGCAAACTATCCACAAATTTCTGGAGAAAAACAGTATAATTTCATGTCTCAAATTATGTCTGTAATTGGTTTTCAAGTACAATCCAGTATACAGTCAAGAGAAAACCAGAAAAATCAGGAGGCAACAGATACAAGAACCAATCAAAACAAAAGCCAGTAAAAACAGTCAACGGAGCTTCATATGTTGGGATTATTCAAACACAGATAGTGTTTTAAAAAATCCGTATTTGCGTATTACATATAAAAGTTTTGAAAACCAAAGAAAAAAGAAATTATTAAAGGCAGTCAGAAGAAAAATAAGACAGATTATCCTCAAAAGAGCAAGATAAGAAATACATTCAAGTACTCACTAGAAACAACGGAAAACAGAAGTAATAGAATTACATGTTCACTGTGCTCTAAGAAAATAAATACAAATTTAAAACTCAACATTCATAGAATAAATCATTCAAAAATTGAAAATATTATTTGATAACCTCTTTTTGCAATGTATGTCTTATTCATTGCTCCAAAAGAAGTGTGCTGGTTGGCACATGATAGGGTATAAAGTTAACTAAGTTTAATTCTTTCAGTCAGTAATTTCTCCTGTCTGTATTGTTTCCACCAAAATTTATATTCTATTGCTACTCTGCAGAAACATTGAGGAAAAGCAGTAACATTCTGAACATACAATAGATATTCAATAAATGTTTGCTGAGTACACAAATCAGGTTTTAAATTTATTTCCTAGATTTGAAAATCTCCATTCTCTAGTTTTTCCTCAAATTCTTTGAGATCTTCCAAACTCCCCTTATAACACTTTAGTTCTCCCTAAGTGAGACAATGTACCAACGCTGGGGCATCTAAATTTAACCTACCCACAAACAAAAGATAGAACTACTGAGTTCTAGTATTTTTATTCTCTGTTGAATATAAGTTGAATATAGAAAAAGCCATATTTCCATGGGCAAAATACCTTTAGACAGTGTAATCTGCTGCCTAAGAACAAAATATACAATTAGAAACAAAGTATTGAATTTCTTTTGCTTTATACTTTATATGAGGCTGACCAGGTAATAATGATCCATTCCTAATTAAACAGTGATTATTTATATTATTACAACAGTTCACATTTTCTAGTGTGTTTTGAGCTTTGATTGTCTCCTAGTATTGATATCCTTATCTTTACACTTTTAAAATCAAGATACAAAATGATAAAATTATATAGAATATTAGCTATAGAAGCATAACACAATGTTCTGCTGCAACCCGGTTATAGGCATAATTCTTTCTTCTTTCTTACGATCATCCAGCTAGTGATCTAGTGGCTAGTAAATGTGGCTAGTACAAATGACCTACAGTAAAATAAAATATTTCTCAATTTTATGTTAGCATTTCTTTGCTACCTTTTCAGCTCGAATATCCCCTTTAACAAAGAGTAAACATCTAGGGGAATGGGCTCATTGTTACCTTTGTACTCTACTGACTTTTTTAAAAGTTCTTTTCTTTTCTGGGTAGGTGTTACTATTTAACATGACAATGTATTATTTACATTTTATATACAGTTACTTAAGTTATAAGGGATCTAACTTAAAGAAAAAATATTAAGGAAATAAGAATGGAGGTGATAGAATAAAGCAGACACTAAATCTTCCACAGTAATAAAATCCTCAAAATTTTCACTGGGCACATGCCATCAGAATAAAGGACACTTGGGATGCCTGGGTGGCTCATTCTGTTAAGCATCTGACTCTGGATCTCAGCTCTGGTCATGACCTTATGGTCATGAGTTGAAGTCCGGAGTCGGGCTCCACACTGACTGTGGAGCCTGCTTGGAATTCTCTCTCCCCTACTTATGCATAAGTGTGCACACTCTCTCAAAAAAAAAAAATAAATAAATAAATGAACATTTTAAAAAAAGAATAAAGAATATGCTTCACAGGCTCCTCATTCTAGGTGTGGCCATATTCCTAAATTCTGGACCATTTAAGATCTAAATAAGGTTACCTAGGACAGTTTCCAGGAACCTTCCTTAAACACAGCTGGCATCTACCTTCTCCACCTTTTCATTCCTTTCTTCTTCCTGCTGAACACTGATAATGATGGAAACTAAAGAAGCCATCTAGGTTTGTAAGGTGACCTTGGCAATGTAGGCTATGCATGGCAGAGTAATGAGATAAAAGCAACCTGGATCCCTGAGTACTGTTTAACAGAGCTACTATAGAGCCTTTTATCACATACTTCCAGATTTTTAGGTGATGGCAAAATAGACTTCTATATTGGTTAAGGCACTGTTGTTTGAATCCAATTCTAACCCTAACTGCAAAATATGGAACATGAAAGATATAAACAATGAACTAAGTCACCAGAAACTCCCAGGATGGATCACTGTCAGTCCCTGGAATTCATCAAGTGATCCACTAGCTATTAGCAGTTTAACAGGGAAAAGCAGTTTTGTACACAGATGTCACAACTTTGTGAAATATAAAATTATTTCCACAGAGATCCTATTGCGTTCCATGTTTTTAAATGTTGAACACATGTTACAATGACTAATATTTGGTTCATCTTGATTATATCCAGAGTTTAAAATTTGCTATTGGTCAAATCTGTAGTTTTTCATCATACCTGTTGTATTTCAGGTATGTCACAAAATTAAATGGCTACCTGAAAAATACTTCCTTCAATGAAGTATAAAGATGTTGCTGAAAACAGTACCAAAGCCCACCACACGGATTAAGATAATTAATGTCAGTAGGGAATGACTCTAATGATAGACAATATGAATACTATTGAGATAAATAAACCTTTAAGTGTGATGATTTCACACACATCAGAAAAGTGCAAAACATAAGGTACAATAATTTTTAAACATTATATCATGTTTGACTAACTATCCATATGCCCCTAGAGCCCACTGTGTGGTCAATAATGATACTTAAACAAATAGTGATATAAAGCTGTTGAAGCCTCAATCACTTTCAAACCAGTGACCTCTTTGTAAACTAAATTTCAACAGAGCAACTCTTCACCCCACAATCCTTTCCAGATGGAAACTGGCAGACTTTGTCCAAAAAACTGAGGAGAAACCAAGATTAAAGAGGCAGCCTTTGAAGTTATACTGCTCACCAGAGAAACATAATTTACTCAATTGACAGGTTTTTAAACTAAGCACATGGTATTTGCTTCTTAACAAATATTATGATTAGAGAAAAGCCAGAAGAAACTATTGGCAAAAATCACCTTATCAAATGACATTATATAGTGGCATATAACATTAGTGACATATGATTTGGAAGAGCAACTATTATCCCACATGCATATCCGTAGATAATTTAGAGTTTAACAAAACCACTGATGCATGAAGTATGAATCAACTCAGTAAACAGAGAACTGTATATGAAAGAGAAATGCACAAATTTCAATTCTATTTGTTATGGAAAACCCAACCTGAAGAGTAAGATTTACTCAGTTTAGTAAGCTGAATGCAGTTTTAATTTAAGTAACATTATACTCATGTGCATCAAGAAGGCTACACATGAATTCAATTCCATAATCTGCTCTCTTCCATAAGATCAATTAGAAGCTAACAATATGCTTTTTAATTTTTTTTTTTTTTTTTTTTTTTGGGGGGGGTTATTTTTTAAATTTTTTTTTTTTTTATTTTTTTTTTAATTTTTTAAAATGTACATCCAAATTAGTTAGCATATAGTGAACCAATGATTTCAGGAGTAGATTCCTTAATGCCACTTACCCATTTAGCCCATCCCACCTCCTACAACCCCTCCAGCAACCCTCAGTTTGTTCTCCATATTAATGAGTCTCTTCTGTTTTGTCCCCCTCCCTGTTTTTATATTATTTTTGTTTCCCTTCCTTATGTTCATCTGTTTTGTGTCTTAAAGCCCTCATATGAGTGAAGTCATATGATTTTTGTCTTTCTCTAATTTCACTTAGCATAATACCCTCCAGTTCCATCCATGTAGCTGCAAATGGCAAGATTTCATTCTTTTTGATTGCCGAGTAATACTCCATTGTATATGTGTGTGTGTGTGTGTGTGTGTGTGTGTGTGTGTGTGTGTGTATATATATATATCACATTTTCTTTATCCATTCATCCATTGATGGACATTTGGGCTCTTTCCATACTTTGGCTATTGTTGATGGTGCTGCTATAAACATGGGGGTGCAGGGGCGCCTGGGTGGCTCGATCGGTTGAACATGGTTGTGCAGGTGCCCCTTCGAAACAGCACACCAGTGTCCCATGGATAAATACTCAGTACCGCAACTGCGGGGTTGTAGGGTAGTTCTATTTTTAGTTTTTTGAGGAACCTCCATACTGTTTTCCAGAGCGGCTGCACCAGCTTGCATTGCCACCAACAATGCAAAAGATATCCTCTTTCTCCACATTCTCACCAACATCTGTTGTTGCCTGAGTTGTTAATGTTAGCCACTCTGACAGGTGTAGGGTGTTATCTCATTGTGGTTTTGATTTTAATTTCCCTGATGATGAGTGATGTTGAGCATTTTTTCATGTGTGGGTTGGCCATCTGGATGTCTTCCTTGGAGAAGTGTCTATTCATGTCTTTTGCCCGTTTCTTCACTGGATTATTTGTTTTTGGGGTGTTGAGTTTGATAAGTTCTTTATAGATTTTGGATACTAACCCTTTATCTGATAATGTCATTTGCAAATATCTTCTCCCATTCTGTAGTCTGCCTTTTAGTTTTGCTGACTGTGTCCTTCGTTGTGCAGAAGCTTTTTATTTTGATGACGTCCCAGTAGTTGATTAAAAATTAGTAAGGAAAAATTCACATAACATAAATGTAACTACTAAGTATATAATTCAGTGGTATTTAGAACATTTGTAATGCTGTGCCTTTGCCTCTATCTAGTTCCAAAATATTTTCATCTCCTCAAAATGAAACCCTGTACCCATTAAAAAAGTCACTCCTATTTTTGTTCTTCTGTCCCTATGGATTTGATTATTCTGGATACTTCATATAAACACATCATATGATGTGTAACTTTTTGTGTCTGGCTTCTTTTACTTTCTTTTAATGTTTTCAAGGTTCATCCATGTTGTAAGTACATTCCTTTTTTGTGGTCAAATAATATTCCATTGCATGATTATACTACATTTTGTCTATCTATTAATCAGTTGACAGACATTGGGTTTTCCCAACTTTTGCCTGTTGCAAACAGTACTGCTATGAACATTCATGAGCAAACTGTTTGAATACTTGTTTTCAATTCTTATCCCAACCTAGGAGTGGGATTGCTGGATCATAGGGTAATTCTATGTTTAACTTTTTGAGGAACTGCCAAAATTCTTCTACAGTGATTGAACAATATGCTTCTTGATCTCAAATCACTGTTTAAGCAAAGAGTGAAAATAGTAAATCTGATCGTGACCACTCAGCATATATCAAGTCAGTGTTGTTTTAATAAAAGGGAAATGAATAAAAGACTTCACTTTTCTACTTAAATGTAATCTAGCTGTCAAGGGAAAATACATAATGTTTTGAAATGGTGACAAATCATTTAAGTTTGATGATATTCCTTACCGTAAAAATTTCTGTGGTTTTATACATTGTTCAAGTATCATACTTTGAGTGATAAATTTAATGTCTACGGCTGAAATACCATGATTTTCAATGTAGAGGTAAGTTGAAGATGTCTTTAAGAAGTCCCAATATTAAGCAAGGAACTCAAAAAGATAGCTAAAGTAGTGCCAGGTCTATAGTAACCCAACACAAATCTTTTTCCAAGAAAATCCCTCTGTTTAGGCACTCAGATTTTCTGAATAGTAAAATTATGATGATGAGGTCAGAAGCAAAGATTATCAAACACACATGGAAACATACTATGAGTGCTAGACAACATAAACAATAACCAGTTCATGAGACATACAACATAAATGTGTAGATAAACTTAAAGAAATAAAATATGGAATCAAAAAACTGAATAAAGAATAGGAAAATACAATAATAGTGTCTAATACATGCCTTATAAATGCCATTAGAATCCTCAAAGGATAAAATAAATAATACAGCCAAAAGAGAATTGAAAAGATAATGGCTATAAATTTTCTAGAGCTGATGGAAGACCCAAATTATGCAAGAAGAAAACACACACCCAGGAAAATAAGTAAAAAGCAATGTACACCAAGCACATTGTAATAAAACTCCACAAGCCCAAAGAAAAAGAGAAAAATCTTTAAAGCAGTAAAAGAGAAAATGCAGATCACTGACAAGGGAATGGCATTGGATTGAAATGGACTCATCACCAATAACTTAAGGTAGAAGACAGTGGAATGGTATCATCAAAGTTCTGTTAGAAAAACATCAGTCATGGAAACAGAAATCCTCAGCAAAACTACCTTTTAATAATGTGTATTTAAAAAAGGCTTTCAGACAAACAAAAAGTTTATCACCAAAAGACCTACACTAAAGGAAGAAATACTAAAGGATGTACTTCAAGAAGGAAAACAATTCTAGAAGGAAGGTCTTAGAAGGTCAAGTAATTGGTGAATAAACTGATAAACCTGCAAATAAATATAAAAAACATTCAAATGTTCAACTATAAAATAAACAAGGACCTCTAGGAGATGGTTATACTTAAGATATTTTATACTGAGTTGTACAATTATGCTTTGTGTACTTTGTAAAATGTTTACTCAAATAACTAGTTCCCACCAAATTCCCACACTGTTCCTATAAAATAATGAAGATAATAACGTTTTTTGTTAAAGAGTAGACCTGTCCAAGAATTACAGCATTAAGATAAAAAAAAAAAAAGGAAGCCAGAATCAAGATCCGAACAGAGATAATCAGAGTGAAAGTATGCTAAGGTCCTTTTATTGTTCAAGAGCAGAAGTGATAACTTAAGACTCTGCTAATACACATGGAAACATTTCCAGTGAGGCCTCTAAAAATAACAGAAATAGTGTACAATTTCTATGCCAAGTGTATTTATAAATGGAATAAAACAAATAAACCAAAACATGTATTATTTTTCAAATTATATAGACAAAATGGGAAAAATAAACAACTTAAAGTAAGATAGTAAAAAAAAAAGTCCAAATATACCAGTAATCAAAATTAATAAAAATGATTACTAACGAATTTGAGAATTTACTGCCAGATAATAAAACTGGATTAAAAATCAAAATAGATATTATTTTTAAGATAGCTAATTCTTAAGTATATATAAAGGTTCAAAGGTTCAAAATTAATTATGGTCTAATTACATAAACTGGGAATTGCAATATCAGAAGAGAAAATAGGTTTAAAGCAAACAATATTTGTTTTAAGGAGGGTCACTATATAATGATAAAAAGTTCAACTTACAAAGAAGATATGATAATTCTAAAACCAACACACACTAATACAATAACCTCAAAATATGTTAAGCAAAAGTTGTTAGAATTTACAAATTTACAAACACAGGGAAAATTACAAATCTACCACTGCAGCTAGTGAGAGATTTCAACAGATTTCTTTAATTTACTGACAGCTCAGGCAGATAAAAAAATTAATAAAGATATTAGCTAGCTGAATGTAATATTTAAATTAGAAAATATACATTCTTCTCAAACACATGGGGAATATTTATAAAAACTGACCACATACTAAGCCCTAAAGTCTAAACACATATAAAATACTAGGATCACATAGACCACAATCTTTGACAACAATGCAATTATATTAGAAGTCAATAACAAAAAACAAAGAATGATTAACCCAGTGCAAGGGCTACAAATAGAGGAAGTGGCCTGAGATTCCATGTCCTAACCTAAATGCACCAGTCTTCTACTAGGCAAAAAAAAAATTAACTTTATACTACCTCTCCCGGGGGGTCAATCTGAGGAGGGAGAATGGTGTTCTACTTGGCTTTATTATAAAACAGTCATGTTGTCAAGTAAAATTTTGTAGACGAGGAAACTGAAATAAAGTAGTGAGTTGCAGAGCCAGGATTTGAATCCAGGTGATCTATTGAACCCATAAACTTATCCACTACTTTGACTCTGGAGTAGGCATTTAATAAGTGTTTGTTGAATAAGTGAATAACAGGTTATCAGGCTTGCTTGACTGTCAGATCAGCAGAATTGATGGGAAGCAAATGAACATAGTAGTTACATTTTTGATGTGTTACTCTAAGTTTGTAGAATGGAAAATCCCTTTTGATATCATACACAGTCCTTTCTTAAAATGGAACTGCTTCAAAATAGGTGATTCTTGATCCACTCTCATGACTTACCATCAGATGCTGGGAAACCTTCAGTTTAGAGAATATAAAAGAAAAGAAAATTTCCTTGAAACTTTTCAGTATGTATTATAAGCACCCATACTCTAAAGAAGAAAAAGAATAAACAAAGAGAAGTTTCTGATAAAAAAAAAAAAGACTTTCTTCTACATGTCTTTTCTGGAAACTTTTCAGAAAAGTAACTAAAGTTGGGAACCTGGGGAGCTCAGTTGGTTAAGCATCGACTTGATTTCAGCTCAGGTCATGTTCTCAGTTTGTGAGTTTGAATCCTGCATTAGGGTCATTCTGACGGCACAGAGCCTGCTTGTGATTCTCTCTTTCTCTCTCTGCTCCTCCCCCACTAATGTGTGCTCTCTGTCTCTCTCAAAAATAAATATATAAACATTAAAAAAAAAAGGAAAGTACTAAAGTTAGTTGATTATTCCTGATAACCTAAAGACCTCTTTTAAAAAGAAGAGACAAGAAATACATAAAAGCATGAATTTGGTATCTGTCCAATAGCTGTATTGTGACAGGGCAATTTCATTAAGATACTATGCATGGTATGAATCAACACAATCTTCTTCTTTCCAGGCATTACTGGAAAGAAAATTCTAGGCATTAAGATATCCACTACAGATTTAGCTGTAGTTAGTGCTTAATCCTCATGAGTGCTATTAATGAATGATACCATTCTAAACAATAAATACAGGTTTCACACAAAAACCAGAAAGTTATTTTTTCCTCTTTTTTACAAATATCAGGGAACTCTTAAGGAAACTACTGTTGATTTTCTATGGAATATAAAATGTCTCTGAAGCTGATGAGACTTTTCTTCCAAAAGGAACCAGAATGATACACTGTTCACATTCCTATGCATTAATAGTCAAGCAAGCAAATGTTAGCTTTAAGAAAAGTTTAAACACAGTCAAACATATTTAACCTCAAATGGCTGATTATAAAATAGCTTTATTAGCTTATAAAGCTGAACAAACCCAACCATTAAAATCTAGTATAAATGGACTTGGTGCTCTATTTTATAGCTCTTAAGAAGAGAAAAATTTCACATGAAAAGATTTATAGGGAACGTTCTAACTATTGCTCTAACTCCTGAGGACTACAAACTTTTTTCTTAATCAACTATAGTTCATTTCTTAATCAAACTAGCTTGTTTCCCTGGCACGTGTGTGTGTGTGTGTGTGTGTGTGTGTAGAAGCAATCATTCACAATTATTTGGAAGACTACTTATAAGATATTACCCAGGAAGACAATGTGGAGAGAAAAATTTAGAAATTTTTATATAGCTCATCTTTTCAAAGATTTCACAAATTTCTCTATTAAAATACAGACATATGGGGTCCATAAGAATACAATGTAAGTATTGGTTATGGAATCAAATCTAAATCACAATCACAATGCTGCCAGTATTAGATATATGAAATGACCTATACAGTTTAACTTGTCTCATCCTTTATATGTAAAACAGATAATACCTACCTAACAGTATTGTTATAAAGGAGACTGTGTATTCGTGTAAGCACATGGCATTATGCATATAATAAGTAGTGGCTGATAATATGTTAATGTTCTCAATAGTATCTAATAACGTTATAGAACATTAAAAAGATCAATTGCCACAATAAAGTGGGACTTATTCCCAGGATGTAACTAGTTCAATATTCGCAATTCAATGTCATATACCACATCAACAAAACAAAGGATAAAAATCTTACAATCATCTCAATAGATGCATAAAAAGCATTTGACAAGACTCAATATTCATTCATGATAAAAACTATCAAAAATGGGGTTTAGGGAACATACCTCAACATAATAAAGGCCACATATGAAAAACCCACAGCTAACATCATCCTTAATGGTGAAAAATTGAGAGCTTTTCCTCTAAGATCAAGAATAAGACACTTGATCTTCCACTCTTGCCATTTTTATTCAACATAGTACTGAAGTCCTAGCCACAGCAATCAGATAAGAAAGAAGAGGCATGCATATTGGTAAAGAAAAGTTAAAACTGTCAATATTTGCAGATGACATGGTACTATACATAGAAAACCCTAAGGATTCCACCAAAAAACTACTAGAACTTATAAATGAATTCAATAAAATGGCAGGATACAAAATTAATACCCCAAATCGGTAGTGTTTCTATAAACTAACCACAAAGTCATAGAAAGAGAAATAAAAACAAAAAACAGCATTCACAATTACAACAAAAAGAATAAAATACCTAGGAATAAATTTAACCAAAGAGATGAAAGACCTGCACTCTGAAAACTATAAAATATTGATGAAAGAAACTGAAGATGACACAAATGGAAAAATACTGCATGCTCATGGATTGGAAGAATTACTATTGTCAAAATGTTCATGTTACCCAAAACAATCTAGAGTCAATGCAATCCCTATAAAAATACCAACAGCATTTTCCACAAAACTATAACAAATAATACTAAAATTTGTATGGAACCACAAAAGACCATGAATAGCCAAAGCAATCCTAAGAAAGAAGAAGAACAAAGTTGGATATATTATAATTCCAGATTTCAAGATACACTACAAATCTGTAGTAATCAAAACAGTATGGTACTGGCACAAAAAGAGACACATAGATCAATGGAACAGAATACAAACCCCAGAAATAAACCCACATTTATATGGTCAACGTATCTATGGCAAAGGAGGCAAGAATATACAATGGGGAAAAGACAGTCTTTTCAAAAATGGTACTGGGAAAACTGGACAGCTACATGTAAAAGAATGAAGCTGGACTACTTTTTTAACACCATACATAAAAACAAACTCAAAATGGATTAAACATGGGAACTGAAAACATAAAAGTCCTAGAGGAGAACACAGGCAGTAATTTCTCTGACATTGACAACAGCAATGTTTTTCTAGGTATGTGTCCTAAGGCAAAAGCAAAAATAAACTATTGGAACTACTCAAAATATTTTTGCACAGCAAAGGAAACCATCAAGAAAACAAAAGACAACCTACTGAATGGAAGAAGATGTTTGCAAATGATATAACCGGTAAGGGGTTAATATCCAAAATATATGAAGAACTTACACAATTCAACACCAAAAAAATAAATAGTCTGCTTAAAAAGTGGGCAGAGGACCTGACTAGAAATTTTTCACAGAAGACATACAGATGGCTAACAGACCATGAAAAAAGTGCTCAACAACACTACATCAGAGCAATGCAAATTAAAAGCACAATGAGATATGACCTTACACCTGTTAGAAACAGCAAGTGTTAGCAAGGATGAAGAGAAAAGGGAACTCTTGTGTACTGTTGGTAGAAATGTAACAAAATGCCCAGAAATGTTAATGCAGCCGCTATGGAAAACAGTCCAGAGGTGCCTCAAAAACAGAGAAATATCATATGATCCAATAATTTCACTATTGGGTATTTACCCAGGGAAAATGAAAACACTAATTCAAAAAGACACGTACCCCTATGTTCACTACAACATTATAATAGCCAAGACATGGGAGTTACCCAAGCGTCCATCAATAGATGAATGAAGATGTGGCATGGAATATTATTCAGCCATAAAAAGGATGTGATTATGCCTTTTGAGACAGCATGAATGGACCTAGAGGGTATTATATTAAGTGAAATAAGTCACACTGACAAAGACAAATACCATTTGATTCCACTCAAAAGTGGAATCTTACAAAAAACGAATAAACAAAAAGAAGAATCAGAACTATACATACAGAGAACAAACTGATAGTTGCCAGAGTGGAGTGGGATGGCAGGTTAGGCAAAATGAGTGAAGAGGAGAGGGAGATACAGGCCTCCAGTGAAGGAATGATTAAGTTACAGGAATAAAAAGTAGAGCATAGGGAATACAGTCAATGATATTATAACAGGAATGTAACGGGACAGATAGTAGCCAATACTTGTGGCAAACATAACACAATGCATACACTTGTCAAATCACTAAGTGTACAAGTGAAACTAACGTAAAACTGTGTGAACTACACTCAACTATCAATCAATCAATCACTTAGGGCAAAAAAATATATATATATAGAACCAAGCCACACGTTCTAAAATTTCAAGTTTAAATATTGAGTGTACACTATAAATGCTTGGTCAGATCGGAAAAGCGAGGTGACCAGAAATAAATTCTAGTAAGTAGGCAGGGTAGAGAAACAAGAATAAAAAACTTTGAAATCGTTACAGCGTGTTTCAAATTCTAGCTTTTTAGTCCCCTAAAGTGATGTGACTTTGGTTACATAGTAACAAAGATACTTTTACATAGGTAAAAGGGAAGTAATAATTACCTTCATATCCTGATCAAGATAATACATACTAAAAGCCTAGCTTTATATTATGTCTCTTCATTTAAAAATTGTCCAGTTTAAAGAGAAAAAAAATGAACTTCAGGCACCTTGAAAAATCTTAGAACTAATGATTGGCAGAAGTATTACAGCATTGATATTATAGTCACATTAACATGAATACTATGTGGATCGTGAATAGAATGTATACAATACTGACTCTTTTCTACAATTTTAAGTTCATAAACAAACCGTGTACATCTTTTAAAAAAGTAACAGTTTAAACTGCTCAATAAGAAACAGTGCTAGGAGTACTCTGAGTATTTCAGAGTGCTGTAAGAATAAACGAGAATATATTTTAAAAAATCATGTATTCAACTCTTAAGCACGATACAAGTTAAAAACATTACTATCTTATTTTGGAAAGACTGCTAACTGCTCTACATCCATCTCCTTTTCTCCCTTTCGTAAGTCTTTCCCTTAACACAACTATTCTCTCCAAGCCTGTACATGTCCCATAGAACAAAAGATCTGAGAAGTACTACTGTCTTTGCTAATATCATTTATACTTAACAGTGATTATATCTTCTATATTTTCTAGGGCGTTGATTTCAAACATTAAATCATGCTGTCATTCTCTATCAGAAAATGTATTCCAAGATTTGGTTTAAAGAGTATGGTCACCACACTTACACAGATTAATCCACACCCTTTCCATTCTATACAGCTTTCTGAAGGATTCTTTACTTCAGGCTGAGTTCTTCTTCCTTTTTATTTTTATTTTTTTTTAGAGAGAGAGAGTGAGCAAGCATGAAAGAGGGACAGGGAGGGAGAGAGAGAATCTCAAGCAGGCTCCATGAGTTCAGTGTGGAGCTCAAACCCATGACCCTGGGATCATGACCTGAGTGGAAATCAGGAGTCAGAGACACTCAACTGACTGAGCCACCCAAGCATCCCTAGGCTAGACTCTTCTTACTTTAAGTAACCAAAGGATCAAATGAACTTGTGTATTACCTTTATTTTTCATTGGTGATGAACTAGAAATAAAAAAAGTAGATGTTATAGTATATTATATAGTATTTATAAGTGATATTAGGCATTCAACATTTTTTGAAATAGCTTTTCTTTTCATGCCCCTCTCTGTATTATACATATCCATTATATAATAATATCTATTATCTCAATGGATCTTCATATTAAGATGATATTTCTACTTTAATGATAATATAAGCCCCAACTATTAGTAATCTGCTTAAGTAGGGTTTTTCCCACTAATCCAAGGCCCTTGCACTCAAGCCTTTCGAATCATAGATCACTGCTGTTTGCTATCACATAAATTAGCAGGTATGATCATCTTCCCTCATGCCAGGGGAAGAGGCATAGGTAACTGAATCCTCTCACTTTGCACAATTAATGATAACGACACTAGTTGCCAATTATGAAATACTTACTATGCGGTAGTTATTACTAAAGCCATTTAATAAGTTAGAAAACTGAGGACAAAAGTTAAATAATTTCCCTGAGGTCAAAACTAGTTAAGTGATAGAATCAGGGCTTAAACTTGTTCAACCTTAAAGCAGTCTACTGCTCTTATTTCTATAGTTTACTGCCTTCATATCATTTTCCATTACCTCCATTCCAGGAGAAGAAATAAAGAAAACAAGAAGGCAGGCTTAAAAGTCTGAAAGACTTACAGGAAATTCTCTGGTTAGAACATTTTCCTTTCTTATGTCCATTACAAATTTCAGCTGTTCACTCTTAATTAGGTAATCTACCATAATGGAAAGTTCTAGGCTTCAAGAACCAGCTTCTTAAATAACTAGCTGTATGGTATTAGGCAAGTCACAACCTTTGTAAGCCACAGCTGCCCCACCTAAAAAAGGGATGAAATTACCGATAATACTGACTATGGGGATTAAGTAATGTTTGTGTGTAAACTAGCTGTCCAAAGAATGTTAAGAGTTTAAATAACTTTTCCTTCCTATGTGGTTTGCTTCGGAATGAATCAAAAATATTACAATCACAAACAAAACCATTAAGCACAAATATATACAAAAATAATATAAATGTATAGAATGGATAACATTTATTTTCTTGCAAAACAGCAAAAAAGGTTAATATCAATAACCTTACCAATTCAGTATTTAAACTTGTATCAATATAATTTCTAATGCTGCTGACTTCCTTCTATATCACATAAGAAGCTACGTACGTTCTTTACAAAAGAATTAATGTAGCATATACCAAACTCCTTTAATTTCATAATTTCACTTTATAGTTAGTCACCTTTTTAAACCTACTCTCTCCCATTTTTAAAACTTATGAGCATCCTCCCTTCATCCTCAATTTTTTCCTTTAGTTCTCTACAACTTTTTTTATGTTAATACTTTTTACACCTCCCCTCCACTGGTCATTTAATAGTTTGAGAAAGCAGGGTTTCATCTTCTATTAGAGTAGTGCTTCCAAAACTGGTCCACAAAATATTTGTTCCTCAAGATCATAACAGATACTCTACCCACAAGGATTCCATGGTAAATTAACTTTCAGAGATACTGGGTTAAGCCATTTTCTTTAGCTAAGAGCACTTAATATGTTAATATGCATAGTGAATCTCTAAGTAGGATATAATATGCAGCTTTTCTCAGATTCACAGATCCTTCTGGAGATCCCCACCCTCAAACCCATGCATATCTTATAGGGCAATTTGTGGAATGCTACGCTGGGAAATACAAGGCCAGAAGGAGATGAATCATATTAAATCAGCAGAGATCACCTCCATTTTTAAATCTTGAAAACCAGAATTATGATAAGGTCCTTCAAACCAATCTGAAGTATAAAGCACTTATAAGAAAAACGAGCTTGTAACAGCTGATGTGGAGGTATCTTACCTTGTCTGAAAATACATCCATTAATCTTGCAATACTTGGTACTTAAATGGAAGGCCAGCAAATACTGATTGCTAAAAAAAAATGTGAACTTTTTCAAGTTTTAATGAACATTTTATACTTTAAAGGTTTAGTTTTACTGGTCAAAATATTCAATTTTGATAAAATTTAAGACCAGAGAGTTATCCTTAACTTAAAAATTCCAGAGAAAATTCAGGGTACAGCAAATTTCAACTATATAAATTTTATTATTTCCTGTGTGTTCATCATGAAATCAAAGCTACCTCAAAGAAAATATTGTCACCTAGAAGTGGCAGAATCTGCACACTCAAGTTTAAAAGCTCCAGGAAATGCCATGCAGACACTTAGGGGCTAGACATCCTGACCCCTAAATTTTGCATCCCTTTATTTCAGTGTCATGCCAAGAAGTATAGCTTTTCTATATACCCTCAGATAAGTAGGAATTTATAAGTGAGTGCCTTTCTCATATACTTACAAGTATATTTGCCTAAAAAAGTACCCTTCCTATATACCAACAAGTCCTTCCACAGTACAAATTATAATCACGAAGACATTTCTAAGTTTTAATATATTGAGAATATATAGAAACTTAAAATGTAAAATACTGAAAATAAATTGGTAAATTTAAATTTAAGCATTAAAAAACATGAATGTATGGGACAAAAATGTATGTTTAAATTTGAAATTCTATCAATCACATTTTTGTTACATACTACACTGATACTTAGTCTTCTCTGAAACTAGCATTTTATACCTAACTTAATTTCAGAATTAATCCAGTAAGTGCATAATTACTTATAGATTGTAAGTGTAAAAATATATATCTCATTTAAAATGTAAAGTTTATGAAATATAAAATCCAACATATAATGCCATTATCCTGGCAGATTAATTTCTTTTATTAGCTCTTCCTTCTATTACAACTTGAAGGTGATTTTTCATGTTTATCAAGTGCAGTCATATACTAATAAGTTCTCTGTAGGAATATTCAACACTTCTTTATAGCAGTAGCTCTCCACTAGGGCCCACTTTGCCCTCTAAGATACACTAGCAATGTAGAGATATTTTTGGTTGTCTTAACAGAGACGGGGTGTTACTGACATCTATTTGGTAGAGGCCAGCGATGGTGCTGTACATTTTACAATGCACAGAACAGCCCCACAAAGAATTATCCAGCCAAAATTAGTAAAGGTGCCAGGATTGAAAAACACTGCTCTATATAGCAAAGTGGTGTCTCAATTCTCAAAAGGAACTATGGTTAAACCATTATACAAAAAAACCACCCTAAACAAAAAGACCTATTACTTTCCTATTCAAGGCTGCTGTCCTAAAGAATGTAACCAATATGAACATTTATAGCATAATACCTGAAATAACTTGAGCTAATGAAGCTAATGAAGGTGTCTGTTCATTAGGAATCTTTAAGAGAGGAAAAAAGACCTAGAGTTAGCCACCAATCCTCATGTCCTTATCTTGCTAGTGATTTTGCATGAGACTTATTCTCTAGTCAAATTTGTCAGGAATAGAGGATGGGAACAACAATCCCTGAGTTTTCTACATATCAATTAAGATTTTTCACAGCTTTCACATTTCAAAGTCATTTTGCTGAAAATAAATCCACATATTACCCCTCTTGACTCACATTTTCTTTCCTTGAGTATCTTAAATGTGTTACTCTATTTCTTTTACAATAAAGTATTACTGTTAAAAAGTCTGATGACAACATGCACCTTGATGTTTATAGCAGCATTACCTACAATAGCCAAACTATAGAAACAGCCCAAGTGATCATTGATTGATGAATGGATAAAGAGGTGGTATATACAAACAATGGAATATTACTTAGGCATAAAAAAGGATGAAATCTTGCCATTTGCAACAACTTGGATGGAGCTAGAGAGTATTATGTTAAGCAAAATCAGTCTTAGAAAGACAAATACCATATGATTTCACTTATATGTGGAATTTAAGAAACAAAACAAATGAACACAGGGGGCAAAAAAGAGACAGGCAAACCAAGAAACAGACTCAACTATAGAGAACAAACTGATGGTTACCAGAGCGGAGGGGAATGGGGAGGTGTGTTGAAAAGGTGATGGGGATTAAGGAGTGTACTTGTTGGGGTGTTTAGGTGGCTAAGTCAGTTAAGCGACTGACTTAATTTTGGCTCAGGTCATGATCTCATGGACAGTTTGTGAGTTTGAGTGCCACATCTCAGCTGTCAGTGCAGAGCCTGCTTGGGATTCTGTCTCTCCCTCTCTCTGTCTCTCTGCCCCTCCCGTTTGAGCACGCTCTCTCAAAATAAACATTAAAAACAAATGTTTCCTTTAATGAAAAAAAGAGTGTACTTGTGATGAACACCAGGTGATATACGGAAGCGCTGATTCACTAAATTGCACATCTGAAACTAGTATTACACTGTATGTTAACTGGAATTTAAATAAAAACTTAAAAGATAATAAATTAGAAAAAAAAAGGTTATGCTAACCAATAAAAAAAAGTCTGTTGACAATCATATTTTCTTTATAAATCAGTGTTTGTGCCTGGTGCCCACAGGTTTTTTCTTTTAAGTTCATTGATTCTATCAGCATTTTTTTTTTTTTTTAAGGTTTATTTCTGAGAACAAGACAGAACACGAGCAGGGAATGGGCAGAGAGAGAGGAAGACGGACTCCAAAGCAAGCTCCAGGCTCTGAGCTGTCACCACAGAGCCCAACGTGGGGCTCATTTCACAAACTGCAAGATCATGACCTGAGCCAAAGTTGGACATTTAACCACTGAGCCACCCAGGTGCCCCTCTATCAGCAATTTTATCAGTTGTCATTGTTTTGGGTCAATATTCTGGGGTATACAGTGTGTCCTTTTAATATGCAGTTTCAAAAAATTTTTTTTAATTTCAAAAATGTTTTTTGAATTATAGCTTTTAATATTTGTTCAATTTCTCTGTTTCTACAGGGGTGTGCATTATCCATATACTGGATTGTCTTTGTTTTCGATATTTGTTGCTTTCTCTTAAATCTTCTGTCAATGTTTTTTCTTTTTCACCTTGTATCTCTTTACACATTACCTGTGATGTTTATTTACTCCTGAATTCTGGATTAGGGCTCATTTCTGAAATTTTATAGCTTTATTCTGATCTTTCCTAAATTCTATCATCTAATTGCTGAGTTTTCTAATTCCATTTTATACTTTATACCATTTTTAAAATTTTTTTCAGCTTGTTTTAAAAGATTATAGTACTCTTCTGTTTTGTGGGCACATCCTCCTGATTTGCATTTATTGTCTTGAAGAAGTCATTTTGCTCCTTATTCTCTTTTTTTCATAATACTTTGTTCAGTGTTGTTCTTCTGTTATTTTTTTATTCATTTTTAAGTGAAATTACTTTTCTGGAACTTCTAAGAAGGAGGTATGGCTCAACTCGAAGCTCACTCTGTTATTTCTGTGTGGTCTTTAAGAAGCAGCATGCTCTCTGAGATCTACTAAGACCCCTCCCTTGCTTTTAGTTGCATCTTTTTCTTTTATCTCTATGGTCCCTGCACTGCACAGTTTGGACTTTTTTCCAGCAATTTCCTCTCAGTGTGGGTTTGTCCTAGAAGAGAGCTTCCGCTGCAGTTTCGAGAGTTCATAATGCCTAGATGATCCAACTCCTTCAACCTTATCATGTATCATCTGCACCTATTCTAGTTCCGCTTACTTTTTGCAAATTGGTCTATTATGTTTTCTTGTAGATACTTAGAGAATATTTTGGTTTGCAGGGTATTTTAGGGTTTTCTTATTTTCTAGTCTGTCAGATGATCCATTATTTCTCTATGCTTACTCCCTCACAGACTACTCAGGTCTTATAGCTGTGAGCTACCCCCACCTCTGGAATTTAGGGCTCATGGGAATATCTTATCACTTAGTTTTTCATAGATGCTTCCCATGGATGTTTTACTTTGCTTTGCTTTGCTTTCTATGGGTAGGCAGCTTCTAAAAAGGCTCCCAGTGATTCCTGACTTGTGACAGTTACTCATGTCTCTACGTAATTCCTCACATGCAGGCTAAACCTACTGCTTTGCTTCTCAGATCAAGAATACAACAGAGGGAATATCACTTCTGAGATTAGGTTACATACAGATTCTGGACTCCATCTTGTTTACCTTGTTCTGTTCTCCAACTTGTTTGCTCCAATGGAAACCAGGTGCCCTATTATAAGTTGCCCTGTGGAAAAGCAAGAACTGAGGGAGACATCCAGCCAACAAACAGCAAAGAACTAAGGCCCTCAGTTCAACACCCCACAAGGAACTGAATTTTTCCAACAACCACTGAAGTTAGTTTGGAAGCAGATCTTCCCTGAGACAAACCCTGAGATGAATGTAGCCCCAGGCCAAAACCTTGCCTGATGTCTTGATTGAAACAGATTGACTGTGAGACTCTCAGCCAGAGTATACAGCTAAATTGTACCTACATTTAGAACCCACAGAAACTTTAAGATAACATATGTTTGTTGTTTTAAGTATTAGGTTTTGGGATAATTTGTTATGTAGCCATAGATAACTAACACATTCTCTTGCGGCAATCTATTTTATGGGATTTAAATATTCAAAAGTATTTCATAAGTCATTTTAAAGACAAATATTACTTTTAAAAATAAATATTACATCTCTCTCATTTTCGAGACCAATTTTATAGCACTTTGCTATTAGCTAAGCAAAGAAAACGAATACTTTCTATTAATATATTTCAAAATATACATGTACTCAGCTGTTTAATTCTCAACAAAGCAATTCCTTCTTCCTTTCTCAAAGAAATAATTACAGCATCATTAATTCCAATATGCATTACCATAAAAACTAGATGCTTTATTTTCCAACAACTTGAGTTTGCCAAGTAAAGGAAAGCAGATACTAATCACATTTCAAATGAATAAAAATCAAACAGAAAGCAAAAAAAACAGTGCAAAGGTATTCCTCCCTCAACAGGCAGAAATCATTCTTCACCTGACTTTGTTATAAGGCCATTTATTCATATGAAGTCATTTATTCCAAGTTTTTAAAACTCTTGTTTGTGGTTACTCTATTTTACAAGATATTATCATCCCTTCTTGCCCCTAATTAAAATACAAGGTTCATTAGGGATTTGTTAGTTTGTTTCATGACTGCATCCTCAATGTCTAGAAAGGGTGAAGCAAACTGTAAGTGCTCAATAAATATCTGTTGAATAAATAAATCTTCCAAAACCTGCCAAATAAAAACTAACATTTATTTAGCATTAGCCAACTGCCAGGCACACTGCTTTGTACTTTACATGTGTCATCTTGTATAATCCTTAAAAGAAATTCTTTTTTAATCTTCATTTGATAAAGAAACTGAGACCTGGAGACTAGATAATTTATCCAATATAAACATAGTAAGCAAGAGGCATAATCTTAATAAGAAACTAAAGAATCTAATTTCAAAGCAGTGTTCTTAAAGCCATATGCTATTATTGCTATTGCTAAAACTTGAAAAACAGCAAGCATTTATTTTTTCAATGATAGAAAAATATCTTCTCAGTATGCATTTTCTCTTGCTTTCAGTTGCACTGTTTCAGTAATAATAAAATGGTTCCCAATGACCCTCAGACCATTACGATAACCTAATTATTTTCAACTTTCCTATTCTTGACAGTTTTCTACTATATTACATTCTCATTCAAAATGAAAAAGTCCAGGTATGGTTTTTCTAAAGTCTAATTAATCTATCTTAAACAACATAAAATAACAGTAATTTTAGTATTTGACAATACTTGATAGAATAAGACATGATTTTTCATGGAAAAAACAGACTGATTTTTAAACGCAGTAATATTTTGTGCTGACAAGGGTATTCCTTAATAGGTTATCTTATACACTGTTGGTAGAAGTTAAATTGGATCAATGTTTTTGGATAGCAATTTGGCAATTCACATTAAGAATCTTGAAAACATTTATATTCTCTCAGTAAGTCCCCATGTAGGAATCTAGAAGGAAATAATCAGATACAGATAAAGACTTATAATAAAGATAAAGATTTATGAACAGAAAAGTTCACTGCATGATTTCTACGGCAGTAAAAAAAATGGTAACAGATGTTTGACAATACAGAAAAAATTAAATTTTGATATAAAAATATTCAGTTATTATTTTTTAAGACTAGTAAGGATATAAAAAAAATCTTGCAATTACATTAGATTAAAAAAATAATAAAGAAGGATGTGAATGATCTCAATTTTAAAAATTTATTTTTTAGGGGTGCCTGGGTGGCTCAGTCGGTTAAGCGGCCGACTTCAGCTCAGGTCATGATCTCACGGCCTGTGGGTTCGAGCCCTGCATCGGGCTCTGTGCTGACAGCTCAGAGCCTGGAGATTGCTTTGGATTCCATGTCTCCCTCTCTCTCTGCCTCCCCTGCTTGTGCTCTTGTCTGGATCTCTCAAAAATAAATAAACATTTAAAAATTTTAAAAATAATAATAAATAAAAAATAAATAAAAATTTAGTTTTTAAAAGAAGGGAGGAAATATACCAAAACATTAAATGTGATTATTTCTGAGTGGCAGAATCATGTGTGAGTTACATTTTCTTCTAAATAATTTTTCAGAATTTTCCTCATTTTCTACAATTAGCTACTGTTAATTTCAGGATGAAAAACAATCCCATTATTTTTCAAAGTATTAAATTTGGATGGTTAAATAAGAGTCTTTGAATTTTAATTCTGAACTACAACAAATTATTATTTTGTAAATGAAGTCCTTTTTAAAAAATTATCAATTAATTTAAGTTCAGATACTTAATAATGTACAAATCCTGAAAAGATAGACATTATTACTGAGCTAAATAAATACACTGAACAGTAAACTACATTTATTATGCATAATTTCAGAGCAAATACAGATCAATTCAGACCCTGTAGTTTTTTATTATATTTCTCTCTCCCTCCCCTTCCCATCCTCCCCATCTCTACAGCTCTCTGCCTTCTTTGTCTATAGTATCAAAAAAGACACTAAGTACTAGCAGACATCCAACTTATTAACATTCTTTTTTACACTGCATGCAAATATCCTTGGCCTCTAACCTGTTAGGGAGGCTAGATGCCCTAAAGTTGGAAGTAAAACAAAAACAGCAAATTAACAACATACAAGGTTACCCCATCCTGCCAACCAAATCCTGAAACTATAAGTGTTCTCTAAAAAAGAGATTATTAGCAAAATGACTGAACAGTCCAGTTTGTTAAAATATTGCCTGTAAATATAATATAAACTTTAGAGATAACAGTCTCTAGACCTAGGACCTAACAAATATAAGACCTCACTAAAAAAGTCTAAACTAACATTTACAATCTAAACTAATTCATCAACAAAGAGAAATAAAACGCAATACACATAGCACCTCTTTTGAAAGAGAACTAGGGGACAGACTCTAATTGGAGTTTAGTAGTTGGAGTTTCAACCTGCATATGAAAAAATATAACTTAGAAAATTAAGGTGACTAATTGAAATACCTCAATATTCAGGCATTGCTTATACAGTAAGAAGTCCGAAGATTTGGAAGCTACAGAAAGCACAGCTTTGTAAATTCAACACTATTATATCTCCTGTATTCTATAGATAACATAATATCATTTCAGTGGTGATTATGAATACATTAATTAGAGCATTAATACTAATTAAAACTACATTTAAAAAAATATTCTCAGGTAGGCTATTATTACAGGTACCCAAATAAGATATTCTTTTTTTTTTTTAACCTCTTTTAAAAAACACCTCTACGGTGTTTGTGTAAATACATACACATGACTTTTTAGAGTATAGTTTAAGATTTTTTTTTTTTCTTTACAGGTACAGATTTCAGCATACTCCCTCTTTGATATCTATTATCATCACTTTAATTTCCATTTTAAAAGTTACTATGGGAGCATGTGTGGGTTTTTTCAAATATATATTCCTTGATTTCATGCCTCAGAAGTCTGTTTAACTTAGCAGCCCGAGTGCCAAACAATTATATTTCCACAATCCAGGATTTTGAATGAAATCTCTTAAGCGCTTCACTTTACAGTGATTTATACAAATACCTATCCTGATTGCTTGAAATAATATTTCTCAAATCTGCCCAAGAAGTCTTTCTTTAAACATGTTAGTTACATGTGTTACTTGAGGTTGGTCAATAATTTGGATATCTTATCTTCACACAAATAATGCAGGTTTAAAATGTAATAAGAACAAAAAGAGAACAAGTGCAATGCATTAAAATGAAGTAAACTCAGTCCTACAACACACTCTCTGTAGAGAAGTTCCCAAACTTTACCACGTATAAGAATCACTGGAAGACCTTGGGAATGCAAGCTGGTGCAGCCACTCTGGAAAACAGTATGAGGGTTTCTCAAAAAACTAAAAACAGAACTACCCTATGACTCGGCAATTGCACTACTAGGTATTTATCCAAGGGATACAGGCGTGCTGTTTTGAAGGGACAAATGCACCCCAATGTTCATAGCAGCACTATCAAATAGCCAAATATGGAAGGAGCCCAAATGTCCATCGATGGAGGAATGTGTACACACACACACGCACACACACACGCGCACACACACACACACACACACACACACACACACACACACTGGAGTATTACTCGGCAATCAAAAAGAATGAAATCTTGCTATTCGCAACTACATGTATGGAACTGGAGGGTATTATGCTAAGTGAAATTAGTCAGAGAAAGCCAAAAATCATATGACTTCACTCATAAGAGGACTTTAAGAGACAAAACAGATGGACATAAGGGAAGGGAAACAAAAATAATATAATAACAGGGAGGGAGACAAAACAGAAGAGACATAAATATGGAGAAGAGAGGGTTACTGAAGGGGGTGTGGGAGGGGGGATGGGCTAAATGGGTAAGGGGCATTAAGGAATCTACTCCTGAAATCACTGTTGTACTATATGCTAACTAATTTGGATGTAAATTTAAAAAAAAAATTAAAAAAAGAAAGAAAGAATCTGTGGAAGACTTGTTAAACAGACTCTTTGGCTCTAACCCGGGTTTCTGATTCTGTAGGTCAGAGAAGGTTTCAATTGGTCTGAAAATTGGCATTCTAACAAGCTCTTAGATGATGGTGATGCTGCTGGTCTAGGGGTCTGACATACAGAACCACCACTATAGAGTCTCATGAACTAAAATAAAGATTTTAACTCACGTGACAAGTTCTCTGGTTAAAAATAAAACACAAATCTATTATTTCAAAGCAAATACTGATGCCCAACAGTATATATTAGTTAGTTACTGGAAGTAAATTCTTTCAGAGAAAGTACCATTTGAAATTTCACCAAATCACTACTGTAATAACAGAGGGTAATGACATTCTTCAAAAGGTTAACATTTTACCTGCTAGAAATTTCTGAGATAAACATCAGCAATGAAGTACTTGTGCAAGCAAAATGGAGGGAAAAAAAAGAGTCCTGAATAACTTACCAAATGAAAAGATTGGTTCTATAATATATTTAAATTAAACTCTACTTGCATCTGTCTGGTAGAATAAACATAGTATGCTTTTATGTCATACATAGCTAAGGCTGAATCATAGCTTCACCAAACGACTTAGTTCACGTGACATTGCCTAAGCTAGTATGACTTAACATCACTCTCCTGTCTCATATGTAGAGTTTCAATATGGCAGAGCTTTATAATACTTCATAATGCCTTCCTTCCATAAACTACTGATGTTCAAAGAATCAAATTATAAAAATAGGAATGAATAAATTTCTCTAAGCAGTTGGAAGCTTCTGAGAGAGAAGAAATTGAAAACTTAAAATTATTTTCTCAGTTGGATTCAATAATTAAGTTCCATTAAGTGGGGGGAAAAAATTCCATCAGGTGGAATGAGGGTATCTTGACTAAAATCAAAGGCAAAAGACAGCAATAAGGTCCTTGGATCATGTCACCCTGAAGGCAGAAACAGACATTTTGGTAGACTGGGTTGAGCATGGAGAACGCTGATCCAAAAAGGGCTGTTCTAGGTTTTCCCTGAGATAGCATACACCTAAACCTTTCCAGAGCTACATGTCCTGGTAGCCAGCTTATATCCTGAGGAATATTGGCATGAAAATATTACAGATGAGCCAAAAACACTAGAAGAAAGTATCATTTTTCCTCAGGCCTTCAAGAGTCACTGCTCACAGGATGAAGGCAAAATCACCTTAGCCCAGCAATTCTCAGCCTCAACACTATTAACATTTTGGGCCAGATAATTTGTGGGAGGCTACCATGTACACTGTAAGATGTTTAGCAGCATCCCTAGCCTCTACCCACTAGAAACCAGTGGCACCCATAAGTTACGGCAATCAAAACTGTTCCAGACATTATCAAATGTTGTCTGGCGGGAGGGGGGGGGGGAGGGAACTTGCCCCTTGTTTGAGAATCACTGCCCTAGCTTAAGATAAAAAATAGCAGTAAATTCAGAATTTCATCAAATAATTTAAGGTTTAGCTGGAAAAATTCTCTTGACCACAATGACTGATACTCAGTAAATGTTAGCTATTACTATTATTACTTTGCATAAATTGGTTGTATGTGCATTGGCAACAACTGCAATCTGAAAAACCAGCTTCCTCTAACAGTTAA
>NW_024412407.1:8686092-8726638 GCF_014898765.1 Herpailurus yagouaroundi
ATTGGCAACAACTGCAATCTGAAAAACCAGCTTCCTCTAACAGTTAACAAAAGGTTTATTGGTACTTACTTGTAAGGGAAATTGTAATCAAGAGTTCCAGCACTGCCATGTATTGAAACACTAATGGAAAGCCATTCCAAATTGTAAAGAAGCATGCCACAATTGCTATGTTTAAGCACACACCCCAAACATATGCACACATTATGCATACATACACACAAAGAAAAAAGAATAGCTGACCTACTAACCTCAAAATTTTGTGTGACTCAAATGAAATATATACAAATGATCTTTGGCAAATATGCTATATAAATGTAAGTAAGGTCCCTTGGAAAAGTGTTAAACTAAGATGTAAAGAAGAAAACATAAATGGAAATGAAAAAAAATTAGCAAAGTCAGCCCTAGCTTATACTATGTAACCTTTTCCAAAATGATGGAAGGAACACATTAAGGTACTTTATTCTTATAATAACACTAAAATCTAGATTATTAAAAACCTGAAATCAGAAAATTTACTAATGCCATCAGACTGGTATTATAAAATTAGAACCAGTAAGTACAGCTAGTATTTGTTATTTTCTTGTAAACTCAAAATCTCACTATTTGGGGGATGCCTGGGTGGCTCAGTGGGCTAAGTGTCCGACTTTGGCTCAGATCATGATCTTGCAATTCACAAGTTTGGGCCCCACGTCGGGCTCTGTGCGGACAGCTCATAGCCTGGAACCTGCTTCAGATTCTGTGTCTTTCTCTCTTCCTCTCCCCACTCACACTCTGTCTCTTTCTCTCTCAAAAATAAACATTTAGGGGCACCTGGGTGGCTGAGTCAGTCGAGCTACCGACTTTGGCTCAGGTCATGATCTCATGGTTCATAGGTTCGAGCCCCACGTCAGGCTCTGTGCTGACAGATCAGAGCCTGGAGCCTGCTTTGAATTCTGTCTCCCTCTCTCTCTGCCCCTCTCCCACTTGTGCTCTGTCTCTCTCTCTCTCTCTCAAAAATAATGTAAAAAATGCTTTTTTCAAAAATAAACATTTAAAAAATGTTTTTAAAAAGCCTTGCTATTTGGAAATAATTTCAGATTCAATCATCAATGGATCTGCCTTCAAAGGGTTTCCCTCATTCAGCCAATACAATATTCTTTAAGGACATGTATAAATTGAAGTCTTATAAACCAGATACAAGATAATGAATCCAGTAGGCCACTACATAAAAAGAAGTTCTACTCAAAGCAAGGATGCTTAATGCTCCAGTCACAGGAGAAACTAAGTATCTTACTACTGCTTTTTCTTTTATGCTGTCACCCTTTCCACTTCACCAAGTGTACAGGGTACACATATCCCCAATTAAGTCTATTTTTTGCAAGAATTTGTAAAATAATTGGATTTGATTCTTTTTTTTTCATGTTTGGTAGAGCTCACTAGTGAAAGCATCTGGGCCTGGGTTTTTCTTTGTGGGTAGTTTTTTGATTACTAATTCAATCTTTTTACTTCTCATAGACTATTCAGATTCTCTATTTTTCTTGAGTCAGTTTTGGGAGTTGTGTCTTAGGAATTTGTCCATGTCATATAAATTATCTAATTTATTGGCATGGACTTGTTATTCCTTTAACAATCCTTATTTCTGTAAGAACAATAATTATGTTCCATCTTTTAACTCTCATTCTGGTAATTTGAGTCTTTTTTTTCTTCTTGGTCAATGAAAAAAAGACCCTCCTAGCAAAAGTGTTTGTCAATTTTGTTGATATTTTCAAAGAACCAGCTTTTGGTTTTATTACCTTTCTATGGCTTTATTTCCTTTGATTTCTGCTATAATTTTTATAATTTCCTTCCTTTTCTTGGTTTAGTTTTAATTTACTCCTTTCCAGTGTCTTAAAGTAGCTTGGGTTGTGGACACCTTTCTTCTTTTTAGGCATACATTTAAAATTATAAACATCTTTCTAAGCACTGCATTAGCTATAGTCATGTTTCGTATGTTGTGTCTTCATTTTCATTCATCTCATGGTATTTCCTACCTTCACTTTTGATTTTCTTTTTGTCCCATTGGTTATTGAAGTGTATCTTGCTTAAGGGGTGCTTGGGCAGCTCGGTTAAGCATCTGACCCATGATTTCAGGTCAAGTCATGACCTCACGGTTCGTGAGTTTGAGACCCACGTCAGGCTCCGCACTGACAGCATGGAGCCTGCATGGGATTCTCTCTCTCCCCCTCTGTTTCTGCCCCTCCCCTTCTCCCTCCTTCCCCTCCTTTCTCTCTCAAAATAAATAAACTTAAAACAAAAAAGAGTATCCTGTTTAAGTTCTACACATTTGTGAGTTTCCCAGGATTGTTTATTTCTAGTATCATTCATTGTGGTTTGAAACTATGCCTTGTATTAATTCTATCTTTTTAAATATATTGAGGTAGGTTCTATAGCCTAGCATATGGTATTTCCTGGAAAATGTTCCATGTGCTCTTTAGAAGAATACATATTCTGCTATTGTTGGGTAGAGTGTTCTATAGATGTCTATTACATATAGTTGTCTGTTCAAGACTCTATGTTGCTTTTTAAAAAAAATTTTTTTAATGTTTATTTTTTGAGAGAGAGACAGAGTGAGGGCAGGGGAGGGGCAAAGAGGGAGGGAGACACAGAATCCAAAGCAGGCTCGAAGTTCCAAGCTGTCAGCACAGAGCCCAACACGGGGCTTGAATTCAGACTGCAAGATCATGACCTGAGCCAAAGTCGGACGCTTAACCAACTGAGCCTACCAGACACCCCTAAGACTTCATATTTCTTCTTAATCTTCTGCCTCATTGTTCTATCCAATACTAAAAATGGGGGAGCCATAACTATTGTCTATTTCTTCATTTCTGTTAGGTTTTGCTTCATTTCTCAGGGCTTTGTTGTTAGATGCATGTATGTATAATTTTATCTTTCCTAATGAAGTGACACTTGTATCATTATCTCCAATGACTTTATTTTTTATCATTTTAAAGTGTATTTTATCTGATATTAGCATTAACCACTCTGGCTTTCTTATGGTTGCTGTTTGCATGATATACCTTTTGCCATACTTTTAGTTCTGATATATTTGTATCTTGCATCTAAAGTATGTCTCCTAAAGAGAGCATATGGTTAGATCCTGTACCTATTTTTTTTAATCCAGCCTGATAACAATGCCTTTTGATTATTTAATACATTTTCATTTAATATCATCAATACAGCTGGATTTATGTCTACTACCTTACTTTTTGTTTGCCACGTGTCTTATATTTTTGTTGCTCTTTTCCTCCTTTACTGCTCTGTTTTGCATTAAGTGCATATTTTCTAATGTAGTATTTTAATCTTTTTAGTGATTTTTTTTAAAGTTACTCCCTTCATGCTTGTTCTAGGGCTTTCCACACATATTTTATCAGATTAGGCTTCAGATTTATACTAACTCCAATGAGATATAAAAACATTATTCCTATACAGCTCTATTTCTTTTCCCCCCTTTTTGAGCTATTATTGTTATATACACACTACATCTATAAATGTTATAAACTCAATAATAAAATATTACTCAAAGTATAAATGTTATAACTATTACCTTATATTATTAGGACCTTTAAAGAAGCTGAGAGAAGAGAGCAAGTATATACTTATAGCTTTTATTAACCTCACATTTATCATTTCTGGTTCTCTTGATTTATTCCTGTGAATTCAAGTTACCATGTGGAGTCATTTTTTTTAGTTTAATACAGCTTTGCTCCCATAAACTTCCTTTATGCTGTTATGAGCATATATACTACATTTCTATGTGTTATAGGCTCAAAATACATTATATACTTATTGTTTACACAACTGCTTTTAAAATCAGTAAAAGGGAGGAGAAATATGCATTTATATTATCTTTTATTATCATGCAATTATCTATACTGATGCTCTTGTGTGGGGGGATTGGGGGGGGTGTTAGAATTACTGTGTGGGGCCATTGCTTTTAGCCTAAAGAACTTTCTTTAGTGTTTCTTATAAAGTGGGTCTGCTAGCAACAAATCCTCTCAGTTTTGTGTGTCTGAGAATGTTTTTATTTAGCCTTCCTTTTTGAAAGATAAAATTCTTGGTTGGCAATTTTTTTCTTTTTCTCTTTCTTTTTTTTCTTTATTTTTGAGAGGCAGAGAGAGACAGAGCACAAGGTGGGGAAGGGCAGAGAGAGAGGGAGACACAGAATCCAAAGCAGGCTCCAGGCTCTGAGCTGTCAGCACAGAGCCCGATGCAGGGCCCAAACTCACGAACTGTGAGATCATGACCTGAACCGAAGTCAGACAGCCACCCAGGCACCCAGGTTGGCAATTTTTTCTCTTTCAGCACTTCTGATTGTGTTATCCCACTGTATTATGCCCTCTGTCTGATAAGAAACTAACTATTAATTTTACTGGGGGTTCCCTTGTAAGTGATGAGTTGCTTTTCTCTTCCTGCTTTCAAGATTTTCTCCTTTTCTTTGACTTTCAGCATCTTTATTTTGAGGCGTCTGTGAATCTCTTGCAATTTATCCTACTTGGAGTTCACTAAGGTTCCAAAATATGCAGATGAATGTTTTTCAGTTAATTTGGGAAGTTTCACCCATTGTTTCTTAAAGTATGCTCTTTCCTTCCCTTGGTATTTTCATTACATATATGCTAATACAGTTAATGGTATCCTACATTTCTCTGAGATTCTGTTCATTATTCTTCACTCTTTTTTGTTCTTCAGAATGCATAATCTCTATCAATCTAACTACAAATTTGCTAATTGTTTCTTCTGCCAATTCAAGTCTATCATTGAGCCCCTCTAGTGAATTTTTCATTTCATACTTTTCAAACTCAGAATTTCCAACTAGTTTTTTATAATTTCTCTTAATTGACATTCTCTATTTGATAGAAACTGTCATCATACTTTCCCTTACTTCTTTAACCCTGGTTTCTTTAGTTCTCCAAATATATTTATAATAGCTAATCTGAAATCTTTGTTAAATCTCACATCTGACCAACTCAATTGGCTCTCTGAGGTCATACTTTCCTGTTTCTTTCCATGTCTTCTAATACTGTTGGAAACTGGACATTTTAGATTCTGTACTGTACCGACTCTGGATATTGGTTGCCTCCCTCTGGGGTTTGTTATTGTTATTTATTTGTTTATTGTATTAACTCATTGCTTAGATCATTTCAGTGAAGTCTATTCCCTCATCTTTCCTCAGTGTGAAGCCCCTGGTGTTCTTCATCAGGAGGCACAGTCTTGGGTATTCCCAAAGTTACCATGAAATGACAGCAGTTTTGGCAGGGCTCCCTGTCTCTTTCCCTTACAAAACCCAGCTTTTAAGCAGCACTACTTGTCAGCTCATTGCTCTATTGTTTTCAACGATACTGAAGCATAAACTGCTCCACACAAATCTCAGTTCCTTTGGAGGGAGCTCAATATTTGCGATTTATTCTGACCCTAGGAGGTTTCCTTCAAGCTCAGTATTTCCCTGGTTCCCTCCAGCAAGCTAGCCAAAATATCCTTTATTTACCTCCAATGCATCTACCAAACTCTTCCTCATTGCCTTCACAACCTCCACTGTTTTTGAGAATATCCGTAGGCTTGATATTTTCCACACATTGTTACAAATAAAGTTAGTTACTTTGGAAAGAGATGTAGAACTCTCTATTGTATAACTCTCTGAGCCATGGGTCTGAGAGCAGGGATAGCGGCTCACTATATAGAATGACAACCCAACTTTGAGACCAAAATGCTTGGTAGCGTGGAGGGAACTTGCATCTTTCTCCCAGTGTGGAACTGCTACCTGAAGAGCTGAGACATGAGTAATTCTCAGTGGCACTGTGTACAAGCAGCATTTCTGTGCCATGAGGGGGATTAGCAGAAGTAAGCCCCTGCCTCTCAGGCCCACATGCCCAGAACATGTAGCCTCAGCAACATGTAGCTGGGCAGAATGAGAAATCCTGACATCTGCTCCTCTCAGGAAGGTGCCCTCCAACTAGGTGGTGAGGAGAGAGGGAATCCTGTGTTCTTGGCTGCACCAGTGTGGAGTGCAGGTTCCATCTTGTTGAATTAGAAAAGGGGAGAGAGGAAGCAAGTCTTGGTTCAAATACCACAGACTTGGGCTGTTCTTCCCAAGTTTTAGCAGATTTTCTTTCTTCATTTGTTGTAGACCCTTAGGACCATTTTCAGACTTTAAATGACTGCTATCAAAACAAGTAATTTTTGCCAGTTTCACTGGGAAGTGGGTCTGCAAAGATCCTTATGATGTCCTGCCAGAAGCGGGCTGTCCCAACAAAACTTACTCCTCAACTGTCTCTTAATGATTTAATGCATCTCCCTCACCATCCCCTTCCCCCAAAACAGGAAATGACTACCAGCAACAGGGGTAAAGAAGATTTTTTCACACACTACCAAAGAGAAAGATATACGAACTATAGTTTTACAGAAACATTCTATAGCACACACCACCACTCTCCCCAGAACCCACAGATTGTTGGTGTTTTTAGTGACTTGACATACTTGCTCAGTCATTAGAGATTTCCTCATTACCTGGATTATTCAAAGCTTAGAAAAAACTTATTTAAAAAAAATTTTTTTTAACTTCACTTATTTATTTTGAAAGAGAGAGAACGTGTGCAAGTCGGGGAAGGGCAGAGCAGGAGAGAGAGAATCCCAAGCAGGCTCTGTCCTCTCAGCATACAGCTCAGTGAGGGGCTCAATCCTGTGTACACCATGAGATCTTGACCTTAACCAACTGAGCCACCCAGGCCCCCTAAAAAAATTTTATTTTAAAATAACTCTATAAAAGAAACCATTTAAACAAAAATTTTAAGTTCTATTTCCCTAAATAGATCTCTTTTGTAAACAGAAATTTTCACCCACCTAATTGCCCTAAAGTGCCTTTAAGTCATTTAAGATACAATCATCTGAATTTAATTACTAAAGGGAATCCTAAATATATAAAACTGCACTTTGTATAATAAACTATTATTAATTTCTACTAGAAATGCCAACTTATCAAAAGGACTTAAATGATCACTAAGAGTACATTCATTAGGATTATTCAAATAGGATTATTTTTCTGCATATGGCAAGGGGAGAGGAGAAGGAAAATTACAAGCATGTTATTTTGAAGGTGAAGTGACACATTGGTCTTATGTTAGAATATTAACAGCTAGCTGAACTTAGAGTTAACTACAAGATACTAAAAAACTTCAATATTGAAATACTGAAAGCAGCAGATGAGTATGTATATCTAGGAATAAGTCTAACTCATTTATACTATCTTTAAAGAATGAAAACTATCTTTAAATGTGTGATGTAAATATTATTGAAAAAAAAAACACCCTAAAAATCATGTAGTTAGGGCATCTAAAAGTACTGACTGAAGCCCAGCCATTAAATTGTAAATCATAAATCCTTAAAGCAAAGAGTGGAAACACTGGGACTTCTAATTTCAGCCAAGACAGATATAGTGGTCAGATTTTATGGAAATCTGGATGTACAACAAAAGAATAAGAGAAGGGAGAATGGTAACAATGTGAAAAAACACATGACATTTAAAAAAAATGTTTAAATCTCTTTAAAAGGTAACTTTTAAAACAATTAATTACTATGCAGTGTTTAGTTTACAACATTCATAGAAGAAAAAATCATTCTTATTCTTATTTTATATAAGAAAATAAAAGCACAAAGGCCAAAAGGGGAGAAATGGAAGTACAATATTCTAAGGTAATTATACTACATGTATAACATTAGTACATGGTAGACTACAGAAAGTTAAAGCAATCTCTAAAGCAAAGAGTTACAGCTGATATACAAATCCAAGAGATAAAACTGAACCATAAAAATACTCAATTCAAAAGATGGCACAGGAGGAAGGAAACAAAAAGCAGACAAGACAAACAGAAAACAGAAAGATGGTGAATTTAAACCTAACCAGATCATTAGTCACATTAAATGTAAATGGTCTAAACACCCTCAACTAAAAGGCAAAGATTATCAGAATAGAAAAAAAGGCCAGCCCAACTATACTGTATGTCCAAAAGTGCACTTTAAATATAAAGAAACAAATATTTAAAAAAAAAAATTTTTTTTTGTTTATTTATTTTTGGGAGAGACAGAGCACAAGCAGAGGAGGGGCAGAGAGAGAGAGAGAGGGAGACAACGAATCTGACGCAGGTCCCAGGCTCTGAGCTGTCAGCACAGAGCCCAACTTGGGGCTCAAACTCACAAACTGCAAGATCATGACCTGAGCTGAAGTCAGATACTTAACCGACTGACCCACCCAGGTGCCCCAAGAAACAAATAGTTTTAAAGGAAAAGAATGGAAAAAGAAAAAAAAAAAAAAAAAACACCACATACCATACTGACATTAGTCAAAAGAATGCTAGAGTGACTATATGAATATCTGACAAAGTAGATTTCAAGTCAAAAATATTACCAAGGATAAAGATAATTTCTTGGTCATAAAAGAGTCATTTTACCATGAGGACATACACTAGAAACATTTATGTACCTATTGAGAGAGCTTCAAAAATACATCAAAACTGATAAATACCAAGGTGAAATAAGCAAATCCATAATTATTGTCAGAGATAAGCTATACTTCTTTATTAATAACTAAGAGAATAAATAGAAAATCAAGGATACATTAGAGTTGGGTAACACTATCAACATATGTAATCTGACGTTTATAAAAAACTTCAATGAACAACAGCAGAATACACTTTCTTCTCATGTGCACACAGAACGTTTACCAAGAAGGACCACACTCTAGACCACAAATCAACTCTCAATAAATTTAAAGAGATTCAAGGCATTAAAAGTATGCTTTCTGACCACAATGGAATGATATTAGAAAATGGTAACTGAAGGATATCTGGAAAAGCCCAACACTTGGATATCAAATACTTCCAAACCTATGGGTCAAAGAAAAACTCAAAGGGGAAATAACAAAGATGTTGAATGAAATGAAAATTAAAATACAACATATCAATATTTGTGAAATGTCACTAAGGCATTACTTAAGGAAACTAGCAGTACTAAACAATCCATATGTGACAGCATATGCAAAATTTTAGTCAAGAGTAATCATACATTTAAATATAAAATTGAAAACTACATATTATTCTACAATGTATATATATATCAAATCATTACACTGTGCACTTTAAATATATATAGTTGTCAATTATTTCTCAATAAAGTTAAAAGAAAACACCTACAACTATAAAACACCTAGAAAACAGGAGAAAATATTTGTGACCTTGAATTAGCCAAAGATTCCTTAGATATGTCAAAAGCATGATACTTGAAAGAAAAAAACTTGACAAATTTATGTTTATCAAAATTAAAAATTCCTCCTCCTCATAAAAAAATGAAAGGACAAGCTGCAGAGTGGGAGAAAAAATTTGCAAATCACATATTTGATAAGATTCAGATTATATAAAAAAACCCTCTGAATATAAGGAAAGCAAACCAATGAAAAGGTGTACCAACAAACTGGACACTTCACCAAAAAAGATATATGAACAGCAAATAAATACATGAAACATACATCATTAGTCATTAGGGAAAACCAAATTCCAACCATAATTTCACTACATGGGGTGCCTGGGTGGCTCAGTCGGTTGAGCTTCTGACTTCAGCTCAGGTCATGATCTCACAGTTTGTGGGTTCAAGCCCCACGTCAGGCTCTGTGCTGACAGCTCAGAGCCTGGAGCCTGCTTCGGAGTCTGTGTTTCCCTCTCCCCCTGCCCCTCCTCCATTTGTGCATTGTCTCACTCTGTCTCTCAAAAATAAATAAATGCAAAAAAAAAAAACAAAAAAAAAACCACTTAAAAAATATATCACTACAAACCTACTCGGATAGCTAAAATTAAAGGCTGACCATCAGATGTTGTTGATAATGTGGATCAACTAGAACTCCTCTTAGACATTGCTGATAAGAATGTAAAATGTTATAAAACAGTTTGCCAGCTTCTTAAAAAGTTAAACACATTTACCATATTACCAAACCATTTCACTCCTAGAGAAACGAAAGTATAAATCCATTTAAAAGATTTGTGCAAAAAAAATTAATATATATTTATAATAGCCCCAAACCAGATATAACCCAATTGTGGCATACCCATATAACAGAATGCTACTTGGCAACAAAACAAGACTGAACTTTGATACAACAGAGAAGGATCGCAAAATAATTTTGTTAAATGAAAAAAGAGTACACAGTATATGATTTCACTTAAATAAATTCTAGAAAATGCAAACTAATTTGTAATTACAAAAAATTAGTGGCTGCCTGGGACAAGTGGGATGGAAGAATTACCAAGGGACACACAGAGACTTTCGAGAGTGATGGATACGTTTCTTATCTCAATTGTGGTGATGATTTCCCGGGTGTATACCTATGTCAAGTCTTACCAAAATGGATACTCTGTACATGTTTAGTTTATTGTATTAATTATTTCTCAATAACTGTTTTAAAAAACATACTGAAAAGAGAATAAAAAGACAAGCAACAGTTTATGAGAAAGTTAAGTGCAAATCATGTATCTGATAAATACTTTATACCCTGGAGCGCCTGGGTGGCTCAGTCAGTTGAGTATCCAAGTGTTGATTTTGGCTCAGGTCATGATCTCACAGTTGTAAGACTGAGCCCCATGTCGGGCTCCTCACTGAGCGTGAAGCCTGCTTAAGATTCTCTCTCTCCCTCTCCTTCTGTCCTCCCCATGCATATATGCACGCACTCTCTCTCAAAGAAAAGAAAAAAAAATAAATAAAAAGGAAAACACTTGAACAGATACTTCACCAAAGAAGATATGCAGATAGCAAATAAACATCAAAAATGCTCAACATCACTACTCATTTAGGGAAATGCAAGTTCTAAGAACAATGACAGCCTATGACACTTCTTTTAGGATGGCTAAAAATAAGAAATGAATACTACCAAGCCCTTAACAAGCATGGGAAGCAACTGGAATTTTCATACATTGCTGATGAGAATGTAAAATGGTTCAGCCATTCCCAAAAATGGTTTAGCAGCTTCAAATACAATATGTATTAACAGTTTGACCCAGTAATTTCATTCTTTAGTATTTACCCAAATGATGTGAAAACTTCTATTCACACATAAACTTATATGAGAATGTTTACAGTATTTATAATCACCAAAACCTGGGAAAACCCCAACCTCCCTAAACTAAGAAATGATAAAGAATCTGCAGCATATTCATACAATGGAATACTACTTAGCAATAAAAAGGAGCGAACTATGGACACAGGCAATACGTATGATTTTCAGAAGCACTATGTTAAGTAAAGGAAGCTGGACTGAAAAGTCTACATATGGTATAATTTCATTAATCTGACATTCTTAAAAAGGCAAAATTAAAGGGGTATAAAACAGATAAGTTGTTACAAGGGATAGAAGATGGAATGCTAGGCTACCTAAAAAGGACACAGAGCAATTTGGGGGGTGATGGAAATGCTCTCTAGATCTTCATTCTGGTGATGCTTATACAACTGTTCACATGTGTCAAAACTCACAGAGCAATATACTAAAGAGTGACTTTTACTGTGTGTAGATTGCACTTAATTAAAAAAAAAAAAAAGGTTTCATTGCCTAAATAATGTCAAGCAAAAAAACACTCTACATAATTCCAGCAATTTTCTTCCTTTTTTCAAATGTTTATTTATTTTTGAGAGAGCACAAGCAGGGGAGGGGCAGAGAAAGGGGGACAGAGGATCAGAAATGGGCTCTTCACTGACAGCAGCAAGCCCAATGTGGAGCTTGAACTCATGAACTGTGAGATCATGACCTGAGCTGAAGTCGGACACTCAACTGACTGAGCCACCCAGGCACCCCCAACCCAGCAATTTTCTAATCTGCATGTCTTCTCTTCTTCACTTCATACAATCATTGTTCTGGGTTCCACCAGCAAGTACAATCAGAAAGCACAGGATAAGGGAAGAAAATTAGGCTCTGTGGTAAAGGTTAGTTTATTACTAAAAATAAATTTAAGCAGTTAAGCACATTAGTTTTATAGATGAAACTAGATGAGAAATAATGACCACTTAAACTGCTTTAGGAAGATGGAATGATTTATTTTCTATTTTCACATCTATGTGTAAAACACACAAGCATATTTATTTGTAACATTTTTATTTGTAATATTCTACAAATGTTAAATACTCTGAAAACAAAATGGTTCTGTCATCCATATATACCCCTCAAACAAAAAACAGAGAAAGCTCATGAACTATATAAAAGTGACAAATTCTGTAAGTTTTAGTTCTCTCATTAAAAACAGTCTCTAAGTTTCCTCCTTCAATTATTTCCCTCTTCTACAGGTAAAACATTTTATCACTTTAATGGAATTTATTGCTGTTACACTATGTGAGTATAATTTCTGTCTTATAGAGTCAATAGTAATCCACAATTCTTATAAACCTATTAAGTTAAAACTTTTCACTGGAGAAATCATCCTGGTCTTTCACCAACAGTACATACATAAAACATTTAGTGTAGTACCCAGGACACAGTAAGCACTCAGTAAATAGTAGCTACTACAGATCACAATATGTTAAAAGTCAATTATCCTATCATAAAAGGTATTCAAAATGCACTGTAACCAGAACAGCACAATTTTATATATGAGGAAGGAGACAGAAATTGTTAGATACATTTATTTCCTTCTTATCTCTTCATAAAAATACTTGAATACTCTTAAGATGTTCTGACAACTTGAAAAAAAATTAATAATCACTTATAGTAGCCATTACCTGTAAAAGTAAGATATGGCTTTTGATTCCTGAAAAGGTAAAAGACCAGCACCATCTGCTGGTTGTTGTTGCCTTCCCAGACACCAGGAACTCCACTCTACTCTGGAGAGGACAGTAGACGCTAGATTGCTGAATCTCAGAATCTAGTTCAAAAACAGTGGAGCACACAGATAATGCTAGGGCATGGTTAGGGAGTCACAGAGCATATAAAAGCCAGCATCCACTGATGGGGAGAATAAACTGAGGTTAGGAATTCTAGCTGTGTGCCTTTTTACTAGGCTGGATTTTCTTAGGTAGATTATCAGCCATGCTACCATTACCTTAGTATAGGAAAGCAGCAGAAACAGCCAGACAGCAGGACTAAAACAGAAAAGAGGGAGGCACCCTACTGAGATAAGCAGTGCCTGCAGAGAAGTATCCCTAAGAAACAAGAGCCACGTGTATGTAAAATGCCAAGAATGGTAGAACTCAGCGTATGTCCACCTCTCACTCTAAATGCACCAGCATCTCGGGGTGCCTGGGTGGCTCAGTCAGTTAAATGTCCAACTTCACCTCAGGTCATGATCTCACAGTCCACTCCATGGGTTCGAGCCCTGCGTCAGGCTCTGTGCTGACAGCTTGGAACCTGGAGCCTGCCTCAGATTCTGTGTCTCCCTCTCTCTCTCTCTACCCCTTCCCCGTTCACACTCTCTCTCTCAAAAATAAATAAACATTAAAAAATATTTTTTTTAATTCACCAGCATCTCAGGATGATAAAAGAGTAACAAACAGGAAGAAAAAAAATGAGGAAATATTTAATAATTACTAATAAAGGAAGAGGAGACAAACACCCAAACCCACATCCACACTGAAAAGAACAGGAAATAACCTCTGAAGCAGAACTAATTGAAAGAAGAATTTTAAACATTCATAGTGTATAGACTTAAGAGAAACATGTAGTAGAAATATAAAGCAGGAATAAGCAGTTAAGAACAAAGAGGATACTGTTTGTGATTTTTAAATTTTGGGGCGCCTGGGTGGCGCAGTCGGTTAAGCGTCCGACTTCAGCCAGGTCACGATCTCGCGGTCCGTGAGTTCGAGCCCCGCGTCAGGCTCTGGGCTGATGGCTCGGAGCCTGGAGCCTGTTTCCGATTCTGTGTCTCCCTCTCTCTCTGCCCCTCCCCCGTTCATGCTCTGTCTCTCTCTGTCCCAAAAATAAATAAAAACGTTGAAAAAAAAATTTAAATTTTAAAATGGTTTGGATAACAGAACGGATAGAACCAAAGTACAATGTAGTAATCTTTAAGACTAAGTCCAGGAAGGGGCGCCTGGGTGGCTCAGTCAGTTGAGCAACCGACTTCGGCTTGGGTCATGATCTCATAGTTCGTGAGCTTGAGCCCCGCATCTGGCTCTGTGCCGACAGCTCAGAGCCTGGTGTCTGCTTCAGATTCTGTCTCCCTCTCTCTGACCCTCCCCCACTCATGCTCTGTCTCCCTCTCTCTCTCTCTGTCAAAAATAAATAAACATTAAAAAAAAAAAATTTAAGACTAAGTCCAGGAAATGTCCCATAGAGCAGCAGAACGAGATACAAAGAACTTTAAAAGTTAAAGTGATCTAGAGAGGGGTGACTGACTGGGTGGTTCAGATGGTTAAGTGTTCTGACTCTTGGTTTTAGCTCAGGTCATGATCTTACAGTTCATGGGTTTGAGCCCCACGTCAGGCTCTGTGCTGACAGCGTAGAGTCTGCTTGGGATCTCTCTCTCTCTCCTTCTTCCTCTGCCCCTCCCTGGCTTGGTCTCTTTCTCTCAAGAAATTAAATAAATAAATAAATAAATAAATAAATAAATAAATAAATATTTTTAAAAAATGATCTAGTATAAGTAGTATAAGTATCAATATCTACCTAACAACAATTCTATAACCAAAGAAAAGAATAAATGAAGGGGAAGAAATTTAAAAAATAATGGCCAAGAATTTCACAGAATTCAATATATGAGATCTTAGATTGAAATGGCTTAGAGTGCTAAGAATATAAAAGCCTATACCTAAGCATACTAGAGTGAAAGTTAGGCCTTTCCAAAACAAAACAAAAAAATTACTCAAAAGCTTCCAACAAGGGGAAGAGGAGAGATCACATAACAAAAGAACAAGATCAAGTATCAGACTTTTCACAAGCAACAAACACCAGGCCAACAAGAGGACAATGAAAGCTTACCCTCAAAATACTAAGGGGGAAAAAAACCTCATACTTAGAATTTCATAACAAAGTAAATTATCACTTAAGCATGAGTGATAAATAAAGATATTCTAGGTATATAACCTCTCAAAGTTTGCCACAAAAAGACCCTCTTTCAAAGCTTCTGAAGAATGCAATCTGGCAGGATGAGAAATGAACTCAGATAAAAGCAACAAAATACAGAAGTCAGGAAAAGTTTTAGAAGATTCATCTTTTTATAAAAGTATATTCATAAAAATAAGTAATTAAAATATCACATCAACCTATTCCAACAAAATAGGGGTACCAAGGGGAGTATGCTAAGGATCTTGGTATTTACTGGGTAGGAAGAGGAGAGGACATAGACATTAAATTCAGACACTGAAGGGATAAAATATAAAATGGCAGAGATAAACTTTAATGTAACAATAATCATATTAAATATAAATGGATTAAACTCAAAAGACATGTTCTTAGATTAAATGTAAAACCAAGATTCAACAAAAATAAAACATAAAGGATAACGAAAAGTATCTGAAAAATATGAGAAAAATATGAACCAAAAGAAAGTCACTGTTAATATCAAAAGAATTAAACTTCAAGGTGGGGAGCCATAAGACACAAGCAGATATATAACAGCAAGATAAAATGAAAGTGAATATGCAGCCTCAATGTACATGAAGCAACAACTGAAAATTTTGGTGCACCAGCAATAGACAGACAATTCTAACTGGAGGTTTTTACATGCCTTTGGAAAAGTATGAAGCAAAAAAACAAATGCAAAGACTTGAAAGATTTGAAATATACCACCTTGAAAGCCTGACGACATGACATAAATGACATTACAACATAGAATGCATTCTTCTTGAGCTTACATAGAACGTTCATAAAAATCAATCACATAATAGGCCACAAAAGATACCTTGTTACATGCACCTGGCCATCAAAATATAGGCTATGTTCACAAATTTTAAAGCAATAAAATTAAAACCAAAATAAAGAAGATAACCAAAAGAGAACTTTAAAAATCTTTTACCTGGATTTAATCTGTGGATTAAAGAGCAGGAAATTCCAAGTATAATACTTAGTAGAGGATGACAAAGGAAACACAGGTCAAAGATGTGAAATTTGGCTAAGTCGTAAAAAAAATGTAAAGATTTGAAAACATTTATCGGAAAATAAGAATCATAAAATATAAAAGAAAATAAGAATCATTAAACAAGCTCCAGAATACTATCAAGTAATATAAAATACATGAAAAAATGCTTGTTTGGCTATAAACCCCCCTAAAGAATTGTGAAAAAATTGTTTCCTATTTGTTTTACTTTATGAGGTCTATAAAAATTAATGTATATATCTGAATACATTTTCCTTCACTTAAATAAGATGTACCAATTATCTTCACAATTTAAAAAATTACACTAATTTGATTTTGAAACAAGACCTAAAATTTCTTATATCATACTGCAATTTAAGTGAACTATTACATCGAATCATAATTTTTTCCTTTGATGGAAAAAACTACACTCAAAAGTACTCATTTTAATAAACTGCTACTTCATTCTACTTTTTTGATAAACAGTCTATAAATCAAGTATCTGTATATCAAATTATATTATATTCCCATACACGTGTACATAAATCACTACTCAAGAAATTCAATACACACTCAGACATCTTTGGGGCTGAATGCTTCCTTTAACTTAATACACCACAAATTCTTAAGCCCATAGGTTACTGATTTACAGAGAATTAACAACTTCAAGTTGTTAAGTACAATCTCTTCTTTCTGTGATAACTCAGAAGGCACTTCAGCATCTGGAAACCTATCTCAGGATAATGAATAACACAGACTACCAGCTGTCTACACATACACTCACACACCTATATACCACATGCCATGTATATAAGTATATATAATCCGTGTGTGTGTGTGTGTGTGTGTGTGTGTATTCTGTTCTTTTACCTATTCTTTAAGCAATAAAAGTTTCCTCAAGACATTATCTGTGACTTTTTGGGGAATGTATGAAAGTGTCCTTTGTGGCTTGTTACATGATCAATTTTATGAATGTCTGTGAAAGCTCAAAAAATACATATCCTAGCTTTCCTTGTGTGGCATGAATCTGACTAATGGGATGTAAATGGAAAAGGCATGTGCTCATAAGAGAAAGAGTTCCTCTTCTCTCTTTTTACTCTGTGCCACTGGCTAGAATGAGGAGAATCTATCCTTCTATATATGGTACCACCTATATATGGAGCAGCCATCTATATATGGTAGCGTAAGATGGAAGCCATATGTAAAGGACAGGAAAGAATGGGCTGAGGCTTCCTTTATTTATTTTTAATTTTTTTAAGTTTATTTATTTATTTTGAGAGACAGAATGCAAGTGGGGTAGGGGCAGAGAGAAAGGGAGAGAGAATCAGAAGCAGGCTCTGAACTGTCAGCACAGAGCCCAATGCAGGGCTCAAACCCACAAACCATGAAATCATGACCTGAGCCGAAATCAAGAGTCAGATGCTTAACCAACTGAGTCATCCAGGTGCCCTAAATTTAATTTTATTTTAGAGATAGAGAGAGCATGTGCAGGGAAAAGGGAGGGAAGAGGTGGGGGGCTAGAGAGAGACAGAGACACACAGAGAGAGAATCTTAAGCAGGCTCCAAGCTCAGCATGGCACCTGATGCGTGGGGCTTGATCCCACAACCTTGGGATCCTGACCTGAGCCGAAATCAAGAGTCGGGGTGAGGTGCTCAACTGACTAAGGCACCCAGGCACCCCTGAAGGCTTCCTTTAGAGCTACCTTATCAGTCCTGGACTATTTACGTTTGCACTATGACACTCTAGAGAAACTTATGCCATGTGTAAGCCCCTGTTATTTTAATGGGTATAAAAGAAATTAAACCAGTATCCAGATACCATTTGGAACATCAACTGTTTACCTTGTAGAGTATTAGAAAATCTAAGAAGTTGGATGCATCTACCCTGACTTAATGAAATGTCCTCAAAGTTTGTTTTCCCTATTAATAACTTCCTAATATATATCCAATTATTTAGCTCTTACTTTTTTCTCGATAAAGGAGTATGTGCTATGTCAAGAGATAGTGTAAGCTTTCTACTTACATAGATTCCAGAAAACCCAAAGTTGGGTTGTCCTGAAGGATCACTTTGTCCATGAAAATATAGTTCTTCATAAGGAACCGATAAATGGAAATTCATTATTGTGATCTTAGATAATCACTTAAAGGACTACATTAGAAAAATACTGCATAGCAAATATACTTTTCATTGGATGTCCTTGCTAATGATTAACTGAAAGAACCACGCTGGCTATTTCAATTCAAAAATATAAGATAATTCAACAACCTAGAGGTCTAATTGAAATGCTTTCTCACATTGCATTTCAGAGGACAATAGGAAAAATCTGCAATGAAGTATCAAAGCCTAATTCTAACAACTCTCCATACTAAATATGTGCTAATTCACTTATCAAGGTTCATAACCTCCAGAGTTTAAAAGACTCCTCTCAAGGCACCCTACTCTGCCTGAGTATACTGCATCTTAAATCAAAGCCATTAAAACTTGGCTTCTCTTTTTCAACCAAGCTCTCTATGATTAATCATGTTTCCCATGCAACCCAGAACTGGGGAAGCAATGGGCTTTCACATCTATCTTAGTAAACTAGTTAAGCATTTTTCAAGACTATTCCAGCTGGGTCTATTTTATCTAGCAAGTTTTCTGCTAACAGCAGCATTTTCTAAACTTCACAGTAACCCTGTAAGTAGATATGCATGCTGGGGGCTGGTGAGGCCAAGAGTAGAAGGGATGGGACAATATGTGCTCAATGTGTTTGGAAAATTCCATAGACAGTCACAAGACAATTTATAAGCACATTAGTTTTGAAAAGTGTTGCAGAAAAGAACCATGTTTAACTCTTCTAACAAAGTTGCCAAACTGTATTTAACTCAGAACACTTTTTCCCATAACTCACTAATGAACAGTTTGAGAATACTGGCCTAAGAACCCTTGTGGAGACAACCAGTCCTCAGCCAATCATCTCAAATTGTGCAATGAAGAGGACTTGGTATTTCTTCAAGAGTGTAAACTCCTTTTACTCATAAAAATGACACAGAGAAAGGACTGGACTGAGCTATTCTCTGTAACTCAGGCTGCAGTATGGAAGGCTTACTCCTCCCTGCTGGGTAGCAAGGAGGATATTCCTGAATTTTCTCTGAATCCCATCAGGAGACTCCATATTTTGTCCATGTTACAACTTCCTCTGCTTTTATAGACAAAAGTAAAACCATTCCTGGGATGTTACAAGTAAAAAAGCACAGAAAAAATTACCTTTGTTCTAAATGCTGGATTATCATCATTTGGGAATACCAGTCTTCTCTTTTATTTGTAGTCAGAATGTTGCTCAGTTACATATTTCTTCACATACTAAGATGAGTTAGAGTGGAGGCAATTTTTACGAGCCCTATGATCACTTTTTAAAAACAACTTACAAATGAATATAGAAATGTCCAAACCAAAGCAAATCAGTTTATTATCAAAATAAGATTCAAAATAATCGCAAAGCACTTTCAGGAGAATTTTGAGAAGATATGATCCTATGCACATCCCAGACCATTCTCCTCAGTCCTAAGCACCCTTTCCAAAAGAATCCCTTTTTCTTAACCATACGTACTAGTCATACAAATGTGTGTCCAAGAATACCCTACATTGGAAAACATTCTAAGGAACTCTAAACATGTCAAATATGTTCATCTGTCTTCAGTTCAGTCTGTTTTTGTCATGACTCTGTCTACTTATCCCCACTAGACCCTGTCTCACATGGTTTTAGAAAAATAGAAAGGAGAATGTTGTTAAATTATTTAAGCAAATAAACAGAAGTGCTAAGTTCCAGAGCTTGGGGGGGGGGGGGGGGGGGAAATTAGAGAAAAAATTAAAAAAAGTTCCTTCCAGCACAGAGATAGAAGGTAAAGTGAATTTACATATAAACTGAATCTAAATACAATCTAAAATCTTATATGACTGCAAACTAATAATGATGGAACTACACTCCAGTAAATAAAATGAAGTGCAGCAATAGTCACTTTATCAAATTTACAAGCAACTGGAATTCTCTACTAACCTGCTCTTCTGTAAATTGACAGTCCAATGAAAACTGGTATTTAGAACAACAACCCTAAAGATACTACTACAAGATTCTGAAGTACTTTCTGAATATGACTTCATTGTCTAGTATTTTTTAAGAAGTAAAAAGTTTTCCAAAGAAAACAAAAACACTAATTTACAAGATAAACGTAGGGGTGCCTGGGCGGCTCAGTTGGTTAGGCACCCGACTTCGACTCAGGTCATGATCTCGCGGTTTTTGAGTTCGAGCCTCACATCGGGCTCTGTGCTGACAGCTCAGAGCCTAGAGCCTGCTTCGTATTCTGTGTTTCCTCCTCTCTCTGCCCCTCCCATGCTCATGCTCTGTCTCTCTCTGTCTCTCAATAATAAACAAACACTAAAAAAAATTTTTTTTAAGATAAATAGGGCACCGGGGTGGCTCAGTCGGTTGGGTGACTGAGTCGGCTGGGTGACCTTTGGCTCAGGTCATGATCTCACCATTCATGCGTTTGAGCCCTGCATCAGGCTCTGTGCTGACGGCTCGGAGCCTGGTGCTTGCTTCAGATTCATGTCTCCCTCTCTCTCTGCCCCTCCCCTGCTCATATTCTGTCTCTCATAAATATTGAAAAAAAAATTTTTTTTTAAAGATAAATGAACCCCCATGTTCACTGCACCATTATTTACAATAGCCAAGACATGGAAACCACTTAAATGTCCATCAATGGACAAAACAAGAAAGCAAATGTGGTATGTGTACACAACAGAATATTATCCAGCCATAAAAAAATATGAAATCTTGCCATTTGCAACAGCATGGATAGACCTTGAGGGCACTATGCTAAATGAAACGTCAGACAGAAAAAGATAAATACCATATGATCTCACTTGTATGTGTAATCTAAAAAAATAAAAAAACAAAAAAAGCCCTGAGCTCATGGATATAGCGAACTCATTGGTGCTTGCCTGAGCCGACAGGGTGGAGGATGGGCAAAATGAGTGAAGGGGGTCAAAAGGTACAAATTTCCAGTTATAAAATGAGTAAGTCATGGGAATGTGATGTACAGCACAGTAACTATAGTTAATAATACTATATTACATATGGGAGAGTAACTAGGAGATTGGATCTTGAAAGTTCTAATCAGAAGAAAAAAATAACTATGTATGGTAACAGATGTTAGCTGGACTTAATTGTGGTGATCATTTTACAATACATACAAATATTGAATCATTACATTGTATACCTCAAACTAATATAATGTGTTAATTATACTCCAATTTAAAAAATTAAAAAAAAAAAAAGAATCCACATTTATCTCAATACTTGATAAAAATAATATCCCACTGGGGCACCTGGGTGGCTCAGAGGTTAAGCGTCTGACTCTTGATTTCAGCTCAGGTCAATGATCTCATGGTTCATGGGTTCGAGCAGTGCATCAAGCTCTGCATTGACAATGTGGAGCCTGCTTGGGATTCTGTCTCTTCCTCCCTCTTGGCCCCTCTCCCACTTTCTTTCTCTTGCTCTCTCAAAACAAAAATAAACTTTAAAAAAATAATAATACCCCTTTTTCTGATCAAACCAGACAGGTGTGTTTGCTATTCCTGTCACTATTTTCTCCTATCTCAAATCTATCCCACACACCAGCATTAAGACTAATGTTCCCCAAATATCATTTTCATCAAGAAACTGTTCTGCTGCAAAACAAGTAAATAATATAAATCTCACACCCTCACTATATACAGAATAATAAAAGTCAAACATCCTGATCTGATTTTCAAAATCCTCCATCATATGCTACCAAACCTTGGTCTCCATCTTACCTTCCCCCAATCACATATACAAACCCTCCAAGGGAGCAGGGTTCATTAATACAATTAAAATACATTATCCATACCCTCATTTACTCTTTTCCTCATACCTAAAATGTCCTCAATCTTCCTTTTTTCTTTTCCATCTGAATCCAACTGGTCTTTCAATGCCGAGCTTGAGACCTCTTCCATAAGCTCCTCCCTACACTCAAACCAAAGTGATCTCCTTTCCTTATTTCCAATGACCCTTTCCAGTATTCATTCATTCATTCCAGTGGCCACACATTAACTCCTATATTCTAATAATCATTGTGTTATGATGATACAAAGATATACAAAAGCAAGTCCTTACTTCCTTGTGCTCGAAGTGTAATATGGGAGACTGACTTGAAAGAAATATATAACAGTAGTGTCTATCCTAGAGGTATAGATGGGAGGAAAAGTAGGATAATAAGGATCATTTCAAGCTGTTACAGAAGATAAGAAAAGGCTTTTCAGAGAAGGTGACATTTATATTAAGTTTCAAAGACGGGTAGGAGTTATGTCAGGCAAAAAAGAAGGGAAAGGAATTCCAGGCAGAGAAAACAGCACATGCAAAGGCAGAGAGGCGAGAAAAACTTGGCATGTTTAGACCACTATAAATAGATGAGCATGGCTGGAGTTCAGAGTACATTAACTAAGTCTACCAACACTTACTGGCTTCCCATTCACCAAGCCTTAAAACAAATGAAAAAATGCAGTATCCCTTAAAAGAATATGCAAGGATATGGCACCTAATTGGTTGGCACAATTAATTCAAACAAAACAAGCAATACTGAGCACTTATTATGAACTACGTACCTATGGTAGAGAACTAAAAAGCACAGGTCTTGCTCTGAAGATGCTAACATTTAGCAGGAGAGACAGTCAGCTTTTGGTAGACAGATTTTAAGGTTCAATCCTTATGACAAAAGACTAGAAGAAAACATGCTAAGATATTAACTGTGCTCAGTTTTTTCCCCTTTGTATTTTCTAGGTTGTGTACAAAGAGCAAGTGTTACTATACTTTGATAATTACGGAAAATAGCTTATAACTGAAGTAGTACAAAACTTGACACACAGTGGGTTCTCAGTAAGTCTCTGAGTAGGCATCTGCTAATGTAAGTCTCAAAAGTTTTAGATTTAAAACTTTAGATATCTAAAATATGGCTATGTATCACCACCTCAACAACTATGAACCTTCTTGGTACAAAGTACCATCATTTCTCACCCGGATTATTTTATTAACTCCCTAACAGGTCCCCTTGCTTCTGCCCTTGATCACACTTCATCTATATTTACCAAAAGCACTCAGAGAGATCCAGACAATGGCACACATCATGCTCGAAATCCTCCAATGGCTTCAGTATAAGGCAAAGACCTTTCAAAGGCCCACAAGATCAGCTACCAGCTCTCTATCTCTCTGATCTAATAATCTCCAACTTTTCTCTCTTTACTAACTTTGGCCACAATGGCCTCTTTACTGTTTCTAGAACACACCAGGCATGCTCCATTGCTGTTTGTTTACTCTTATCCCAGATATCCACCTGGTTTGCTCCTTCATCTCCTTTGAGTCTTTATTCAAATGTCATGCTCTATTATAAAGACTTTTTCCTGCCCACTCTATCTAAAGATGTTACGCACTCTCCATCAAAAACTACCTACTTTATTTGCTTGATTCGTCTCCTTGCACTTATCTAACAAACTGTTTTTGCTTATTTGTGCAGTCTCCTTTCATGAGCTCCAAAGGGGAAAGATTTTCCTGTTTTTATCACTGATTTATATCTAGTGCATAGAACAGTGTCCAGTAAATGACAGATGATCAATTGTTATTCAGTGAATTGAATAAAGGGCAGTATTCTGCCTAGTGGTTACAAGTTTGGTCTCTAGAGGTAGCTCCACCACTTTGCAGTTGTGTGACTTTGTGAAAGTTACTTAATCTCTTTAAATCTTAGTCTCCTCATCTATAAAATGATGATGATGGTATCAATCTTACAGGATGGCTTTGAAGATTGTAATAATACAAGATGAGCACAGTGCCTTGCAAATAGTAAATGTTCAATAAATGTTAGCTATCACTATGATGATAATTAACATTCGTTTTTTAAAAATGTTTATTTATTTTGAAAGAGAGAGAGAAAGTGTGTGTAAGCAAGGGAGGGGCAGAGAGAGAGAATCCTAAGCACCCCGTGCTGTCAGTGCAGAGCCCGATGTGGGGCTCAATCTCGTGAACCATTGAGATCATGACCTGAATCAAAATCAAGACTCAGATGCTTAACCAACTGAGCCACCCAGACACCCCTGATAATGAACACTGTTGACTCTCAAAATCCTTCCACTGCACCATCACATCATTTCCAATATCCATTTTTTTTTTTTTTTTTCAGAAATAGTAGTTACTTTGCAAAATCTTTGGAATTTCACCTGATAGTCTGAAACAACTGTAAGGTCAACTCTTTACCTTACATAAGATTCTATTCTGTTGTAGTTTGTAAAGAAAGATAAGAAAGGTTAGTGTCTATTTTACCTAAAAATACATATTTTAAGGACTATATAAAACAGCACAAAATGTCACATTTATCACAATGTTAATTTATATTCTACCACTAGAACTGACTCTTGGTGCTTTTTTCATAAAACCACACAAGAAAAGGTTAAGCTTAGGGCCAGATCAATGAAATGCTATAATACTACCAATTCTATATTTTAGAATTTTTCACTTCTTTCAGAATTCCCAAGTTAGATTTCCCCTTTGCTGAGAGGTCTGCCATACATACCCACCTGGGTTCTTAAGGATCTCCCCAATGGCAGAGGATCTGATTCAGTTCAACTACAATGTATCAAAAATCGAATTAGAGGCTTTGAAAGGTACATAAACATAAAAAAAAAAAAAAGTCCTTGACTTCAAGACTTGGACAGTACAGTAAGAGCAGTGAATTATAACTCACAAAGCAAAACTCTAATCCTGACACCACTACATATTAGCAATGGTAGAGGCTTTTTTCCTCATCTATAAAATAGGATAATACTAACTTATAGAAGTGTAAAATTTCAGTAGGGTGAGTATTTGCAGATATAAACTCTACTATAAATTGTACTGGAGCACCCGAGTTCTGTTGAAAAAAGATACATTAAAGGATTTTTTAAAAAATAAAAGCCAGCTGCTTCAACTATTTTCATATTTTGCTTATCCCCTTCAAGTCCTTGTCTTCATATACTTTTTTTATAAAGTTGTAATCCTATGCACTAGGGGGAAAACAACATAGCATGCCTTTTCCAGAGCCAGATGGCCTAGGTTCAAAGACTAGCTCCTGAACTTACTGTGTGACCTTGGGCAAGATTCTTAAACCGCTTTGTCCTATTTTCTCTTCTATAACATTGGTATAATAACAACAGTACCTATATTACAGGGAAGTATAAGAAAAAATGAGTTACGGTAAACCATTCAGCATCATTTAGCACATGACAAATTCAATAAATAGCTAAAAAGCAAAAAACAAAATATAAACTTGATGTGCTGCTTTATTAAAAAACTTAAGATGATATCATAAAACCAAAAGTACACTATTATCTAAAGTACCATAAGATTCTTTTAAAAGGACTCTAAGATACTTTACATTGACTTTTTTTTAAAAAATCTCCTTGCCATCCCCTTGTCCAGATATTTAATAATGTATAATAAAATCCATCTATTGCTTCATACTTCCAGTAGAGGTCTCCATCTAAAACATAATGTACCAGACTGAAAACTTTAAATTAGTATTCCTAGTTATTAAAAAAAATCAAATATGTCAGTTTAAGTTTTTGCAAGCAAAACATTAAAAAATAAAGAATATCTCTGAAGTAAAAAGTGATTTTTCCCAGTGATTGTTATACGTTTTACTATGGGCTTTCTAATAATACTTGTCTTATAAACCTAAGACAGGAAGGGGAAAGAGATAAGACTGTTGATAAAATGACAAATCAAGTACATAATTATCATTGCTAGTGGCCAACAATTTACCTATGCCTCATAGAAGGTATGAGTCAGGAGACTCATCTTAATGTAAAAATAAGGGTCACAGTTTATAGTAGTAAAAAATTCTCTGACAATCTTCTACATTTATTCCTTTCAAATCAGAATAGAATAGCTAGAGTAATAAAGGCAACTCTGGCTTCTACTTGCCCCTTCCATCATTCAGTAATAATGATCTTAGGAGGGCCTAAAAGAAAAAATATCCATATTTCTAGCTTACCAAAAAACAACGGTTAGACCATTTTCTTAAAATCCCTTCTAGTTCTAAGAATAACGATGCTATGTTTTGATAGATTAGGTAACCATATCCAATTCTAACTACATAATTCTTGTTCCTATCTTCAGGAATTTAAATTTTCAGATTCCATGAGCTTTACTACTAAGGCCTCTATAAAACGTTACATTTGCATATAATATCTAATATCTACCTCAGCTTAACCACTTAAATGTGTAAGACCTGATAAATATCTTTAAGATTTGATATGTCCAAAAACCGACCGACAAATTATCAAACCATTTGCTTAAAGCTAATAGTATTGCATGTATGTGTGCATGCATGTGCGTGTGTTCACGCATGCACACACACACACACACACACACACTTAAGTTAACCCCCATAGTTTATAAAGAAGGGATATTCTAAGTCACAAAACTAGCAAGACTTTAATGTCCAAATTAGACCTAAATCTGAGGATCAGGTAGGCAGCGTAAAAACATACCATTTAATTTAGTGGTTATGAATCTGAATGGATTCACTGAAACAGCATGTAAGATTTCTGATTATAACTAATGTATGAATTTACTTTTCATTTCCACAGGGTGGATAACCTATAAAGAAGATTTTTAGACCAAAACAATTACTTCTTGCCTTGAGAATATAAAAATCAAGCAATGATCATGGTTTATACTAGTCTTTAATATAAACCCAAGTAATGAATTAAATTATTGTCTTATTTTTGCAGGTCATGCAACAGTCAGCAAAGTAAAGACTTTTTCATAGATAGATAGAATAGGAAAAGTAACTTTCCTCTGAAGTTATCATTTAGCATTTTAGCTGATTTTTATTTCTATGTTAAATTCCTAGGACATGAGAAATATGAACATTCAAATATAAGCTGTGAAAAGGGACCTAAAAGTTTTAATATTCAGTATTAGCTCCCCTCTTGAATACAGATAATAAATAATTACAGATTTAAAAAAGTTAAAACAAAATGCTAGCAGATAAAGCATATGAAGGATATCTCCAAATTTCACTTCTAAGTCTAACCAGTAGAGTTCATTCAATAAACAGATATGAAAATACCATGTTACTAGAACATATAGAGTTAAGATTACATCAAGAACACATAGCAGGCAGTATGTTAGTCAATGAGGAAATGTTAGGTCAAATTAAGGTCAGCATCAAGACAAAGACACCATCTTCCCAACTATTTTACAGTGGCCAATACAATTAGACAAAAGAAACTAATTAAAGGCATAAAATAATTAAAGGGATAAAATTTAAGAAAGAAGAAAAACCATCCCTATTTGCAGATGACATGCTAGTATATCTAAAAATGTTTTTAAATCAATAATAAAACTAATACAAACAGTAAAACAATTGAGTAAGGCAGATTATAACATAAAAAATCAATAACTTTCATGTAAATAAATGATAGCCAATTAGAAGATGAAAATGGAAGAAAAACCATTTTTACAGTAGGAACAAAAACGATAATATATGTAAGAATAAACTTTAAAAATGCCCCAAAACCTATACAAGAAAAAATTTAGACTCTTGCATGACACAAAAAGGCTTGAATAGGCAGACTTCCATTGTTCTTAGATAGCTCAATGCAATACCATCATCTCAGTTCTCTTAAGGTAATTTATAAATTTAATGCAATCCCTGTTAAAAACAACAACAAAAAATTAACCAAGCTTTTTTCTGGAACTGGATAAAAGAATAGCCAAGAAAACTTCATATAAAAAAAAAAAACCCACAAAACTATGAGATGGGAATGGCACTATCAAATATTAAAACATGCTATGCATGAGGCACCTGGATGGCTCAATCAGTTAAGCATTTGACTCTTGGTTTCAGCTCAGGTCATGATCTCACGGTTCTTGAGTTTGAATCCCATATCAGCTCTGTGCTGACAGCGCTTGGGTTTCTCTCTCCCCTCTCTCTCTGCCCCTACCCCACTTGTACTCTCTCTCTCTCAAAATAAATAAAACTTAAAAAAAAATGCTATGTATGCCACAATAATGAAATATAGTGAGATACCATTTTTTAATCCCTCACAGTAGTAAAACTTAAAAAGCTTGACAAGCACATAGCAAGGCTTTGGGAAATAGGCACTTTCATATACTGTGGTGGGAATGCTAAATAGTTCTTTCCCACAAAGGGAATTTGGCAATATTTAACAAACTACATATGCATTTACTCTTTGATTACTACATCAACACCCAATTTAGTAATTTGCTCTGAAGATAGATCTCCAAAACTTTAAAACCAGGTTTGTATAAGATTACTAGATTTGTAGATGACTCATATGGCATTATTTGCTATTCTAAATATTGGAAACAACCTAAGTGTCATCATGTAGGGGACTGGTTGGAAAACCAGGATATATACACACAATGGAATACTATGCAGCTGTTAAAAAAAGAATGGGACTTTATGAATTTATTTAGAGTGATATTCAAGATACATTAAGTAAAAAAAGGCAAAAGGCATTCTCCATTTCAACAGAAACTAAAAGTGTATATATAAATATATATATACACATATATTCTATATATAATTTTTACAAAAAGAAACACAGGAAGGATAACCAGATGCTAAGGAAACTAGTTATCAACAAAGCATAAGTGGAAGGGGTAGAAGAGAAAGGGAAGAGAAGAGGGTAACCTCCAAGTAGATCTTAAATTTTGATTTTATAATTTTATTAACTGTTTCACATATTCATAAATAAAATTTAAAAAACAAAAATGGGGAAAAAACAAGAATGAACACAAATGGAAAAAATTCGAATTTTACTGTATTTTAAGTGAATAACAATAACAGAAAAAAAATCCAATCACTGAGAATTTTTTAACAAAATACCAATATAGCTTCAGTTTGAACACTAAAAGAACTGCAAAGAAATTTGTAACTCTACTTAGCAAGTTTGTTGTTTGTAGTGGTATGGGTGTAATAATTCTTAAACTGTACTCTCTATATTACAGACCTGACCAGATGAGTAAATATACTGGTATTGGGTACTAGAGTTCTTAATGCAGGAGAAGGAAGATACACAGTATGGAAGAAGCCAAGAAGAAACTTGTGTGCATTGCAGCTAGAGATGTCAGTATATATAGCATTATCATTTTTTTAATATGTATATTTATATTTAATCTTCCAATCAGTTTTCTAGGTGTGGAGGATGGTTTAGTGTTGGTCTGGCTGTATTTCATGGACGCGAGACACATAAAAGGCTTCCATGCTGTTCCACCATCTTGGCTCCTCCCTATGTATATTTATATTTAAAATAAAAAACTTCCTAGCTCTTCCTCTGCAAGAGCCTGGAAGAAAGACAACGCAACAATCGGTACACCTGCCAACCAGATCTTGGTTTCAGTATACCATTCCACACTAAAGAAACCCAGAACTCCCTGGAGAAATAGCTGATGCTACAGATAGGTAAGCAAAACACAAATTGACCCTGGAAGATCTTAATTTTGTCCGAAAGCATGGAAGAGCTCAAAAATAGGAACATGTTAAAGACACAGGAACCAGTTTGAAAGGGTTCCTACTGGCCAAACTTAAAGAGCAAAATACATAACAGATATTAATCCACTGTATAAAATAAAAATATAATAAATAAGAATGAAAATATTATCCTTACCATAGATTGCTAAGAAATGCTGAAAGAATGATAGAGCTAGAAAATAAGCACTATACATCCATTATAATTAACTGATTCAGGCAAGAATCATCAATGGACATTAAAACTACTGGGTAACAGTTTAACGGTGAGCAAGATATTTACATGCTCTCAAAGTATGTCCCCATAGGTTAATTATTAATTACAAAAGAGAAAATGAAAACTTTGCAGTAGAGAAACCAGAAGGACATCACCTTAAACCAAAGTTAACCTCAACAATAGGACAAAGTGACATTTGGCCTCCTGCCAAAAATGCCTAACCTAAATCTAATCCTGGAAAATCATCCGACAAATCCAAATTATAGTACCGTTGGCTTGTCCTGCTCGAAAATGGTAATATCATGAAAGGATGAAGAACTGGAGATATAACTAAATGTAATACAAGATCATGGATTTGCAGGGTTGGGCACAATTGCTATAAAAGATATCTTTGGGATAACTGGCAAAATTCGAATAGTCTGTATATAATACAGATTAATATGATTATATCCATGTTAAGTTTCCTGAATTTGATAATTGTATTATTGCTACACTAACAGAATGTTTTATTCTTAACATAACTCATATTTAGGAATAAAGACCATGATATTTGTAATGATATCAAATGATTATAAAATAGTAATAATAATATATGTATACCATCACATATAAAGAGAAAAAGATAAAGCAAATGAGGCAAAATAATAACTGGCCAATATAACTAAAGTGTAAGCAAGAGTTCACAGAGTCAAAAAAAATTTTAAATCTTTAAAAAAGAAAACATAGCAAGGAAGGAAAATGATTAGGTTTACTACTTCTCGGATTTTTTTACTATTAGATTGAATTAATGAATTACAATGTGAGGCTACCTGGAAAAACTACTCACAAATTCAGAGGTTTGACTTTTTAATGGTGTAAACTAAGAAGATAATACAAACCACTTAAGCACACTTCACCTATCACTTGGGAGTGCACTTGGAGGTAGAGTGCTAAGGTAGGAACTTCTATTTATGAAGTACAAAGTGGTCTGATCGGTGTTCAAATACATTGAAATTTCACTTAATCTATGAACGATTATGAAAAGTGTAATCAACCTGAGCATTACTACTGACAATTTTAAATTCTAAAGTACTACAAGTAAGATACTTTCTACATAGAACCCTAACTTATGGTCTCTTCTTTGTCCTATTTTAACAGATAAATGTTCCTACTGGCCTCATGTGTGTTTCTATTAACATTTTATTTATTTAAAATGGGCTAGGAGAGGGACAAAATAATATTTCATCTGAAAACACTTCACCATGAGTGATGTATGATTATATAATAAAATTCATCTTTGTGCACGGAGCAACTGACCAATGTACCCCAGAAGTGGGAATTAACCAAGGACAACAGTAAGAACTCAGAAAGGTGAGAATTAGATATTTGCCATACTTCACAATAAGATGTATCTTCAAGCAATAGATTCTTATACAACTTTCTCTAAATCCTGCTTCATAAGAAGCAAAACTTTATTTTGGCCCCACTAAATGGCAATGAATAAAATCATTTACTGATAGAAACAAAAGGTAAATATAGCAAGAACATGGGCTATTCCTGAGGATATTTAACAACTATAGATAATGAAGGGTGGTAAAACAATGCTTTGTTAAGGCAAGTCTATCAACTAAGGAACGAAACAGAAAGGCAAAAGGGAAAAAAGTATGGTCTGAAAATATGTTAAAAAAAAAAAACAACTTTTCTACCAGTCCACTATGGCTGACACTGGAGATTGACAGTTGGCTATTACCTATAGCCCTTTTATTTTTCTTTCTTTCTTTCTTTTTTTTTTTTTTTTACAAAGTAGCCCATTTGTGCCAAAAGAAAAGAATTTGGGTTGTGTTAAGAATTTTTTTCTGTTATTTTTTCTAAGATTAAATAACAGCAATTACTTCTGAAATTTGATGATAAAAATAAAATCTCACATATGAAAATGGTTTGAAAAATCAAGGCAGTGCATTAAAAAACAAGCTATTGTTAATATTGCTATTTTTATAGGAATTTAAACAATGTAAGTTAACTTCCCTAAGCAGAACTGGGACAGACCTACAAAATCCTCAAAAAGTAGAAAAGCATTCAGTAAGTTAAATAAAACAAATGGCATATCATTTGGAATGAATATCATAAAGTCCTATATAGGAAAAAACAACAACAACAACACCCCACCTAGATATTAAAGAAAACTTATTTTTAATTAATTTTTAAAATCCAAATTATGTAAATACAGTTAAGTTTGAATTGGTAATTCATATACCTTTTTATTCCCCTTAACTGAAGTGGAGCCCTTGTTAGCTTCTCTGGAGCCCAGAGACAAAGTATAGGGTGTGTCCAGGCTCTGTTTAGAGATGACAGGTGCAGCTTGAGCAGGTGCCCCAGACCAGATGTCATCTAGAGGTTTTATTCTGGATGTAGCCCTGGCCAACGTGTTGATGCCAAGTTAAACTAGTTATCTCAGCAACTAAGTTGGTTTCATTACAATACTTCAATCAGCTGTTCTCAAACTTCACACTTAAGAATCACCTGTGGCACACTTATTAAGAATACAGTTTCATACTACTATTATCTAAAAGCACCAATCAATCTTAGCACCACTAATATGGGACAACTAAATATTACATGTCTCATGATTCGATGAAAAGCACAGCACTATCTAATAAGTATGCCTGAAATACTGAAATTGAATGTTATCAACCTTTAGATCTATCAGTTTTCAGGAAATAAATACAGGGGATAGAAGAACAAGTTAACTGACACTAGAAGGAAGTGATCAACCAAATTGACAATTTAGCACAATCTGAAGAACAAATGACTCCCTTACTTCAACAAATCAATGGCATGAAAGGAAAAGAAAAAGGAAACTGTTAAGAGACTAATGAGATAAGACAGCCAAAACAGATTCAGCCCCACCACAAAATCTCCTGCGGTAAGATGGGGTGGACCCTGCAAACAGTGACTTAGAAACTATTGGAATTATGGATCTATCATTCTGGGACAACAAATCAGAATGTGACAGCTATTCCTAGATACCACCAAGAGATTGTAGTTCCAGCAAGAGGTTATTACAATGTACTTAGTCAACAGGGTATATAACTTGCAGACATGGATTAACTTCCACTTCACAACATAATGAATATGCAAAAAGTATCCAAGCACAAATGAGATTTCTTTATACTCTGAAACAGAAAAATACGTTAGACTCTTATTTTAGTAACACAATTCTTGGAATGCTTAATGAAATTCATAGATAATCCAAACATTACTGAGAGTAACAATTTATTCTAGGTCCCCCCAAAGTTATATTTCCAAGTGAATGCATCAATAAATTTTATGATAGGTAACCAACACCAATATCAACCAGCATATATGCACTTCTGAATAAACTGCATCAATCTGCCTATTTTCCTTGGTTCTACTATGAATAAACTGTACTAGCCAGGTTATTTAAATTTATTTTAAATTCAAAAGCCAGTATTTTTGCTTTTTGTAAAAACTGTGCTTATAACTTCAAGCCATAAAATATTTGACCACAACCTTTAACACTAACACCCTTATTTTTTAAAATCTTTTTTTTGAAGGTTCTTTTTTTTTTTTTTTGAGAGACAGAGAGAGACAGAGCACAAGCTGGGAAGGGGCAGAAAGAGAGGGAGACACAGAATCCGAAACAGGCTCCAGGCTCTGAGCTGACAGCAAAGAGCCCGACACGGGGCTCAAACTCATGAACTGTGAGATCATGACCTGAGCTGAAGTCAGACACTTAACCGACTGAGCCACCCAGGCGCCCCACTAACACCCTTATTTTTAACTCCAGCAAGTTTGGTTCTTAAACAAACATGTACTTTTTTTTTCTTAACATTTATTTTATTTTTGAGAGAGAGAAAGAGACAGAGCATGAGCAGGGGAGGGGCAGAGAGAGAGGGAGACACAGGATCGGAAGCAGGCTCCAAGCTGTCAGCCCTGCCTGATGCGGGGCCTGAACTCACCAACTGCAAGATCACGACTTGAGCTGAAGTCGGCACTTAACAGACTGAGCCACCCAGGCGCGCCAACCAATACATACTTCTAAACAGCTTTCCCTAACACTGAAATTTATGATCTGACTTCCCAATTTTTTAAGTCATAGAACTGAAGTGAATACAAAGTTTAAGCAGGACCATCACCATATTTCAACAAAAGTAATTACTACCCCACAAAATAATGTGATCAATAATTCTGCTCCAATTCTTTAAAGAGGCTTGTGTGGACAAATTTAAAATCCAAATTTAAATATAAATATCCTGTTCTAAAAAAAACCCTCTAGTTTGAATGATGGACAACAGGGAAAATAGAGAGCAATTACTTGCTTTTCGAGGGGCTGCTGACTGGTCAAATAAAACTAATCATAAATTCTTTTGTCATGAAGAATATCAAGCTAATATGTGAACTACTGCCTGAGACTTAAAAAATCTTTATCATGTCATATTTTTTTTGTTTGTTTTTTGTCTTTCATAACATCATGGTTTAAATAGTAGAAAAAATATTGTTATGAATCTACAAGGACAGCTTTCTCCATTCTGGACCAACTAAAGCCACTGCTTATCTTACAGGTTCAACTTTTCTTCTTCTATTTGGACTGCAATATTTCTTTACCTTTCTTTTACTGGCAATGAACACAAGATAATTTTAACATCCCCCTATTTCAAACAAATATTTAACAAGTACTACCAATGTAATTTTGCACAGCCATTGATAAAGACATGCGAACAGCTCCAAAAAATTTACATTGGTATTTATGTATGTCTACATAAATATACACAATTACCTCTTATTTCTCATTTCCTTATTATTTTCTATATTTAAAATTTCTCTTCCTTAACCCTTATTTCTTCCAGTTCAGAGCTTCCCAAACTGCTCCAAAGAACCTACAAATATTCCTCAAACATGGGGTTTGGTACCACATTCCTGCGGTGCGTGGGAGTGTCAGGGAAACACCATTTACTGTGGTTGGGGGAAAGGAGGTAATAAATGGACTTTCTCCAAAATGGACTTTCTCCAAACTGTGTAGAGATCCATATGCACATTAACAAAATAAAGTCTCTAAGAAGTCCTGCAATTAACCCAAATGTAGCTGTACTGCTCAAATTCATTCGGTCTTTTTTCAAGGAAACACACTGACATTTCAAGAAAACAAGTATTTAAAAGGCACAAATTGAGAATTTCTACTCTAATTGATCCTGAATACCAAGGAGTATGGTAATGATGGCGGTGGCAGGTCAAAGAAGCAAAGACTGAGAAAATCCCACTCACTCTGCCCCACATGTCCTCTAATTCCCAATTCGGACAAACCCCATTTACACCAGTAAACTTTAGTAAAGTCTATACCACTCTGGAACATGTCCAGTAAGTAGACTTCACCAAATATTAAGAAAAGTTCTATACACTTCACCTAAAAATATGTATTGAATACTTGCCTGCAGACTAATATACCTAAATTACAATGAATCAAAATGTTTATTTTTCATTCCTTTTGAAACTTCCAATATTACTCAGTTTGGCAATATGAAGGATTCACTGCAGTGATATGCTTTTCTATCAGTTCTAGTGGATTTCACACACAACCAACTATGAAAATACTGAATCCACAACAGAATACAGGTAGGTTTACAAAAGAATGCTCCTATTTAGAAATACACACTTTTAGTTAAAGGCAGAAAATGTTATGTAAAAAACCACAAACATTTTTGGGAGTTATAGTTAAGCTCCTAGTTGGTTACCTCAGTAAAATATGTGTCTTCAGTGAACAAACTATCTTGGAGTGAGTGAGATTTATTTCTACTTTGGGGCAAATTTGAGCTGTTTAAACACGATTTCTAAGACACAACATTAACCTGGCTGAACTCTGATCAGTCTCACAACCTTCTCCACTTTCTACTCCTTTCCACAAGTCTGCATGCCCTTTAAAATGTAACAGACTATCAGAAGAGATCAAAATCAGGTTTGTTCAAAATGAAAGAATACAGTTTATAAAATTAAATTTAAAATACATACACGAATAATTTATTTAAGTACAGTTGTCCTTTCAATCTCTATATTACTTCTCTTTTTCTTCCTTGAAAAAAGCGAGTAATGTCTGCTTACCAATTCTGTTTAGCAATTCACAAACTCAGAGTATTACTTTATTTACTTGCTTATTACAATTTTGAAGCATTGCTTCACTTAACATAAAGAGATTTATTAAATGCTTTCTCTTAAAAGAGATAACGTACATGGTATACACTAACTACAGAACATATGAGTGTATTCATTCTATCTAATTGATAAATGTAAACTCTTCCTGTTGGTATAATCTAAGGGAGGGCTTTATTCACCAAGGGGAGAAAAATAGAATAAATTCACAATGCAATTGAAAATTCACTCTGGTGGGTACAACTCTCCAGTGAAGTTGCTGACTACTCTAAAGGTAGGTACATGTAAAAAAAAATCATTTCATGTTAGTTCCGTGCAATATTTTTTTTAATGTCTAAGATATTTCACCTCCTTTCCAAAAAATCAAGTTTTATAATAGAAATATCAAGTCAACCTTGACTATAGCTATAGTAATGCTGGCATAAGCTACAAGAAAATTCTTCAACTAAGTATTTGAAATAGTTACCTAAATTTTCATACCAAGGCTTCAAATTTTTAAATGGGACTAACAGTAGTAAATTGCCCCCCAGTCTTTGCACCAAAACAAAACAAAATAAAATTCACTGAATAAATATAGAACATATTGTGTATATTGGCCATACATTTAACCATATGTAACTCTCAACCATATTTTAATTTCTTAAAATCATTTGCGACTAACAAACTGAATTGATAATAGACTGATTAAACGTTACAGAACATGTGTCAGGAATACAACTTTTTTTGTCCAATTAACAAATGCCCCTAAAGTCATTTGGACTTTTTTTTTTTTTTGCACTTTAATTTCTCCAACCATAAAATGTGGGAAATATTCCCTTACCATTTTATACTTATAGGGATATCCTAATAATAAACATTTGTGGAAGAAATTGAGATGTACAGGCCAAGAAAGGAACTAGGTGGAAACAAAATATATGTAGATCATAAAGGATTAATACCCAATTTTTAAATATCGAGTACTGTTACTCATTACCAGTAGGCACTAACATTTAAAACATTAAACGCCAATGTTACAACAAATCGTCAATTGTATTTTCAATTTTAGACTTTGAGAAATTTTTATACTCAATCTACAAATGAATAAATGTATGTTTGATACAATCAAGCAAACTTTTAGCAGACCACTAAACTCCAGTTTCTACATTCAATGACTGTCTATGTTTGTATGAAAACAAACATAGAAATGTTAGAATATATACATGGCCAGCATACTAGTTTGGTCTTCTTTATTTAAGTGTCTGTAATACCATGAAGTTACACCATAACTTCCTTAATACTGGCTATATCTGGCTAACAGCCATCCATCTAATTAATAATGAAATTACAGAGGAATGTCAGCAAGTATTAAACTTGTAGAGTAAATGAGAACTAACATATATAATAACAGTCTTACAATAGGTCAAATGAAAAAGGAGTTCTTATTTTAAAAAAATATTCTACCTGTGATTTACAAAACACACTGCATTATCTGCTCATCAGAAACCATGATATTCAACATGATGTATCAAAGAGGGAACTCACAAAGTCACTTCATTACTATCTCTTACTATGAAGAGGAACTCTTATAGTTAAGTCACAGAATTACTGTGAAAGCTTGGCATCCTGTCTGCCAGTTAAGATTTTTCAGAGGAAGGTGAAAAACCCAGCATAATACATGTCCTCTAATTACACCACTCTGGAAAAAAATCTTTCAAGGTTGGTAGTACCCAATCTTTGACCAGCATATTTCTCTTGTATTTCTTTACAAGCCATACAAATCTTCACATGGTTTTATTTTCCAAAACAAATGCTTCAACTTTTTTCCTAGTAGCCTAGCTACAACCCTACAAAAACAAACCTGGAGAGTGACATATGGAGGAAAAACAAGTTTAGCTAAGGACATAGTTCAAAAAGCAGCTTCTAATAGGAGAATAAAGCTCAAATTGATATAAGAACAATGTGAAGAGTCACAAACAACCCTGAAACTATTTACTTAAAAACAGTACTTGTAAGTATTATCAGTGAATGATATGATCTCAGGATAGAAATCACTACTGGAAAAAACAATATTTATGTAACTTGTAAAAAACTGGAATTCGAGGCAGTTAATTGATTATGCTAAAACTTGGTTAGTATGCATGTAAGTTCTTCAGAAAAACATCTCACGAACCATATATATCATTCAGTACCTTTTGGATATTAAATTTCAGTCAATCAATCCAATAAATATGAGGCATAACTTTAAACTGTGTTACAAAACAGTTTAAAATCCAAACAGTTCAAACTGATTATCAGAAGACCAAGACCTGTATGAATAATATTCCTCTCAATATTATAAATGGAAATGGGCAAGTGAGTATCACCATAAATATAAAATTCTCTACTTCTCACCACATTACTTCTCACCAAATCAACAGTTTTGGGGGGTTAATTTAATTTTACTTTGTTTTTCGCTTTACCTCTTTATTTAAAAATGCACTCACACCTACAGCCATCACAGACAAACTAGAGTAAATAACAACTAGCCATATTTAATATTTTCTAGACTTCTGTGCAACTCAGTAACTATCCAAAAAGTTCTGTGAACTCTTCAGCTTCAAGCCTGAAGTCAGTCTAAGATAGCCAATAGAAAGCACACCTGGGCAATTACTGCATTTCCTACTTCAGAGTGTTGAACTTAAGACAGAGTATCTACATTTGGATACTACATTTGGAGCAATGAGAAGTGCCAAGCTCAATCTATGCAGAAGCTACATTAACTAAAAAAAGGCCATCCCTTAATATCATTTATCAAAAAGCAATAAATATGAAGAGCATTATTTTAGTTTTAAATAACCACCACCAACTAAGGACCCTCTATGAGTAAGTAAGCATTAAAAATGAAAGATGACCTCATAACAGGTTACAATATGAAAATATTCCTAGCAGAAAAAAATAATAATACAGCTTAATCAAGAAATATCTTTTCTGAAGTGTATCACATTATCAACTGAACAAACAATTTACTTTGTCATATACAGTCAAAGGAGGGAGAAAATGAAAAGAAAATCGAAATCATTGTACTCCACTTCGTAATCTTCCTACATATATAATAATCCTTTGGAACGTTTTGAAGTCACTCAAAAATTCCAAAGAACTTACTCTAAAAACTCTCCTGGGTCACCTAAGGCACCAACACGTTATGCAGTGTAGAAATATTCTACTGCAAAAGCACTCCGTTACACGGTTCCACACAAGAGGTTTCATTTTTTAAAAATCTTAAAGTCAGGATTTTAAAAAGGCAAAGGAGTTTCGAAGGCAAAGAAAAATTTTCCCAAGGGATACAAAGTTTCATTAACTATCTTAACTCTTTTACTAAGCATCACCTCTCTGCCCCTCCGTGGATATCAAGCCATCAATAACAATGTCACAAAAGAATGTTTACCAAGATGGGGGGTAGGGTGTCACCTGTAAAGATCCTGTATGAAAAATGTAAACAATCCTAAAATAGATGAGGAAAACTTTCACCTTCCTACAACCTCGCTTTATGGGTATTTGATGTTTCTCAGACTGAAAAAATGAACAGAAGTTTAGAGACTGTCTGCTGTGCAAGGTTTGTTTGGGGGCTTTCTTTTGGCTAAAAACAAATCTCCCCTCAAGTCCCTCGATTCCAAATACTGTGGAAGAGTCACTACTACTCACCGCAAGTAATACTGTTTTAAAGCAAAGGCAGCGTTAGAACAACTTCTGGGAAAGTTGAACTCTTCAACAATTTCTCCCCACTGATTCTTCTCAGAAACCTGTTAAAAACACAGCCACACTTGTCTGAGAGTGCACCATCCAAGAAAACTCTAACCTAACTGTGAAATAAATACCCATTCTACAGAGATCTGTAGATACCTCAAGCATCAGTGGGTGTTTCAGATCGATCCGTAAGAGTTCCTAAGCAAGGGCTGCTCGAATCACCGTGTTTTCACCCGAGAGCCCTGTATTTAATAGCACTTGTTTTGTTTGGGGGGCGGGAGGGGGGGTGGTGGTGGGTTTGTTTTGTTTTTGAAGCCCGGACAATAACCAATCGCAAGTCCCTCTGTCGCCCCCTTTTAAATCTCAACGCGGTCCGTTTACACTAAAAAAAAAAAAAAGTTCAAAAGGATCAATACTGTTCCGGACAGCGACGTCCGCAGGTTCTGGGGGGGCCGGGGCCCGGGCCGATTCCGATCCCTCTCCCAGATCTATCCATCTCCATAGGCCCTTCTTTGAGGCCTACAGCTTCTGCCTAGCCTTGAAGCCTAAGATGGCTATTTGGAGACAGGTCCTGGTTTCTTTTGTTAGCTGTATAAACCGAGGGCGACGGGGCCGAGGCTGTGCCCCCGGCTGCCGGGATCATTTCGCAGCCGATTATCGATGTTAAACCTGCCCGCGCTAATTTTGAGTTGCACGAAAACTGCTCTCAGAGTCTGTGTGTCTCTGTGTCTCCGCCTGTGCTAGAGCGGCAGCGGCGGCAGAGCTGACTCGCGAGCGAGCGAGCGGGCGGGCGGGCGCGGGCGCGGGGCTCGGGCGGGCGCCCCGCACGCCCGCACTCCCCGCCGCGGCGCTC
>NW_024412407.1:8731638-8814379 GCF_014898765.1 Herpailurus yagouaroundi
GCGCAGGGAGGGAGGGAGGGAGGGGGAGGAGGAGGAGGAGGAGGGGAAGGAGGGAGCAGGAGGCCAGGGGGAGAGGAGGGAAGGAGGGAGGGGAATTTCTAAAAAAGTTTAAAGAAATCGGAGCGAAACTAGAGGGGCAGGCGACTGCCGGATCCGCGCGAAGCCGCGGGGCGAGCGCGGCCCCCACCCCTTCCTTCCCTCCCTCCCCGCGGCCCGGCTCTCGCCCGCCTCTCAGCGCCGCCGGCCCAGGCGGCTCGGCCTGGGGACGCGATTCAACATGGTGCTGCTGCCGGGGGCGCGCGAGCGGGCGAGGGGAAAGGCGAGCCGACGGTGAGGGGCCGGGGCGGCCGGAGGCCGGGAGTTTCGGCGGCCGCGGCGGCGGGGCTGGGGCAGGCGGGGCTGGGGGTGGGGAGGGGGAGGTCTGTGTGGTGGTTTGTGGAAAGAGGGGTGACAGCGTGTATTCCGGCCGCAGCTCCGCGGGGCCCTCGCACACATTCACGCGCGGCCTCCGCCGCGGCGGCTGGGGCGTCCCCGGGCAGAAAGCACCGGCGGCAGCCGAGCCGCTGCGCGCCGCCCGCCCGCTTCCTTCCCCGCCAGCCTCCCTCTCTGCCGCCGCCAGCGCCGCCGCCACGGCCGGGCAGCCAGCGCCGCACAGCGACCCCCGAGGGCCGGCCGCGGCACTGCGCCTGGCTCCACACCGCCCCGGCAGCTCCTCGCGGGGAACAATAGACTCGGCTCGCCGGGCTTAGGGTTCATCTGCAATGTGCCGCACATTTCACACGCACACAAAGCCGGCGGAAAGGGGGGCGGCGCGGGGAAACGGCCACTACCGGTTGTTCCAGGGTTAGGGGTGGAGGCGATGTTCGCGTCCCCGGCCCGGCTGTTGGAAGGGCCGCCTCTGAGTCCCTGCCAGCCCGACACAACCGGTCTGGCGCTCGGGAGGGAAGGGAAACTCCGAGGGGCAGCTCCTCACGCTACGCATCATTCACAGATCGGAATAAAGTCATATTTGTTACCTTTTTTTTTCCCCCAAGGTCTAAAGGAATCGGCTTTTCTGAGCCTTGTGCTAGTATTTTGGGGCCTGATTAGCACATTTTCCATGAATTATCCACAAACTAACTTTAGCAAACTAAATTAAATACAATGTGAACTGTCTGTCCTAGATCTGTGGAAATACAGTAATGCTCTTAATTCATCTTGCCTTTGGTTTCACATATCAAACTAGATTATTTTATGCTGAGTTATGCAAACAGTAATTAAACTGGTTGGGAACCAATTCTTTGAACCTTAACAATTAACGTTTATATTTTTACATTAAGGTATCTTAAAGGTAGCAGCGCTTAAATAGTGAATAATGCCTTGTTTTTCCTTGCTTTCTCTCAAATGTCTTAAATGCCATCCCCGTAGAAAATATTTTGAAGGTTAATAAAGCTGCTTAAAGGGAGACTAATCTCAACAAATACTCCCACCTAAGTTTGCATTTACAAGGGGTGCTGGAGACGGCCCTTTGCTACAAATGCTAATTAAGCTTCACAGTGTGGGGCGTATCTTTATTCCCATTTTAGTGATCGCTACTATTAGCAAAGTCATCGACTAACCCAAGGTCACAGGCTTATACAGGTCTGGATGATTATTTCAGGTAGTAGTTCCAATGGGAACATTTATTTGCTGGTGAAAAAAAAATTATGTAATATAGTCCAGCATGCTTCCGGTGCTCACTCTAGGAAACGGATTTATTTCCCAAGTAAAGTTTGTCTCTTAAATGGGGTTGGAATGAGACTGTGGCTAGGAAGTTCCTGACACCCAAGGGCCAGTGAGTGTCTGAGACGGAAGCCAGTGAAAGGCGGAGACCCAGCTGGGGGGGTGGAGAAGCTGGGCCGGGGCCGGAGGCAAGAAGCGGGGGGTGGGGTAGGAGGGAGACCAGGTCATCTGTCCCTTCCCCCACCGGTCCTCTTAGGGGTGGTGGAGATGTGGGCCGCAGAGCTGCGAGGCCGGCGCTGTGCGGATTCCCTAAACGCCGCACTTGCGCACAGCCCCTTACGTAACTGTCAGCGCCGGGGATTCCCTAGAGGGGGTCATTCTATTCAACCATTACACACACCCCGGGCTGCTGCCGCCGCGCCGCCGCCGCCTCACAAAATGGCGGCGCCCATAGAGGAGACAGCGGCCGCCTCCTCGGCCCCATTTTGTGGGAGGCGAGAGATCTGTCAACATGGAATACCTCTGCTGAGGATGCATCCGAGTTTGGAAATCCTGCTGAAGAGATGGAGCCGAGGGGAATCTCGTTCAACGGAAAATGTCAACGACTTCTAGCACCTCCACGCTTTAAACAAAAAAATTATTATTTTCATTTTCTCGAAGAAAGCGCCAGAAGCCGCCGGGGTAATTGTAACTAAGGGGAGAAGGGAAAGCTGCGGCGTCTCGGTCGCTTTGGTTGCTCTTCCGCGCTCCCGGCAGCTGACCGCGATTTCGCGGAGGGTCGCCTGAGCCGCCCGTCCCGCTCCGAGGGGACGGGGACAGGGCGACGTGGAACGACAGCGGCGGCCTTAGTAGCGCCACTTGTGCAGCGAGACTTTTCGGTAGTTTTTAAATGCCAGAGTCCACAGCACCGTCGGTACCCCTCGTCAGAGTCGTGGGCTTTGGGAACCTCGGACGCCTTTGCTCCGGGAACTCGCGGTCGGCCGGGAGCAGGGAAGCCGGGTTGCAGGGAGCGGGCCGTACTCGGGGATTCGGGCCGCACTGGCCCACCGGGTGGTCGCGATCCGGACCCGGGTCCTGGATGCTGCTGGTGGGGCAGGAGTGAGAACGAGGGCATGTACACTGAAATTTAGGTCGTCCGAGTCGGGATCTAGGGTTGTATGTTGATAATGTCTCCGGTCAGACGTCAGAACATCTTTTCTAGCATCCCACTCTGCAGTGGGCATATCGGTCTCATTTCATATCAAAGGGCAGAGTGGAGAAATGACATTTATTTTTATTTTTGAAGGGGAGGTTGCCACTTTTAAAGCACTGCTTGCTGTTAATGTGTGTTTATGTGTATACACACCTGCATATACAATAGTGTGCTTTGCTTTTAAGTACGAGTATCGAAGGGCAAAGACCTGGAGTGGGAATCTAACGTTTTCATGCCCTTAAAAAAAATTAAGATGTAATGTGTAACTGAAGAGTTGACTTTGAAAAAAAAATCTTTCTCTGAAAAGAACCCATCATATTCAAAATGGACTCCTAAAGTATATCTGATGGGTAGAATATAAATTCATAACATTTTGGATATACTCTAGTCAAAGAAAAAAAAAACATAAAATTTGATGTTTCACAGATTACTACATGATTCAACTTCCCCAAGACCAGAAAAATGTAAGGCAAAAGTAAGCTATTAAGGGTATTCGCTTGTAAGAGGAATGCTTACATGGTTTAAGGGAAGGGGAGGTTCACTGATGAAACTTAAATGTGCATTATACAAGTAATTTATTAAAAAAAAATTTTTTTTTTACAGTTGCAGCAATCATTTGTATTTGCATGACTTTTTCTTTTTTTGTAGGTGTTTTGGCAGTGTTGATTTTGACCCTCATATTTCCTCTCTAGGGCAAAGCTGCATTTTTCTGCAGGCTACGTCTCAATCACTAAGTTCCATGCCCTGCCGCACCCGAATGCTAGTTCTGGTGTGTGCATTACCAAGATACAGTTTCGGATCCTGTGTGTTCCTACTGATGTTCTTTATATTTAATAAATTTAGTGACCACTAACCAGTCTGTATCTCTTGCAAGAATACCCACCGTATCTTAGCACCCAAGTACCCAGAGTATTTTTTTATGGGATTGCACTAACAGTAACCCTAGAGAATAGTATTACGCTTCTTTGTACCATACTGCATTTCCTATAGTGGGCAGCATAGAGCAGGTGGATCCTGGAAGAAAATGATAGAGGAGTGCAACAGTTTTACAATATTCTTTAATATTCTCTAATTTGATGATGTAAATAAAATATAATTCATAGTTTTCAAGCATCAATAGAAATCATTCCTATAAAAAGTACCAGTGACAGTGGAAATTGTTGAAACTCAATTTGTATAGTTTACTGTTCTGATGAGAAATGTTGACAAAGCCTTTTTGATGTGAAAAAAATGCAAAAAGTGTGGTTTTTAATTGTAACTGCAAACCCTACACATCATAATTACAAGTTTGTTATTTTATATGCACCTCTGATCCTTATAATCAGTTTTAATATTATATAAGACTTAAAAAACTAAACCAAATTTCAAATCAAGCATGTCAGGTTACAACAGCTGAACTACCTTAATTGAGGAATTGGTACATCGATTCACTGGAGACATTTTTGGATTTTAAGTTACTCTATGGTTTAAAAGAATTGGTTGAACAAGGCAGTTGAACTTAAAAGTTTTATGTCTTTAAAGATGATCTTAAGAGGAAAGGAATTGTTGGTAAGATAAGAGAATGCTTTAACCTTTGCTGCTCTTGCCCGTGTCTACTGCTGTACTTTTTTATGTGGGCTAACTTGTCTTGCTTGAACCTTTGATTATAATATCAAATCATAGATAAGGTCTTTCTTCATGATAGCGACTCTTAAGGATTACTTGTAACTACGCTTTTAAAAAGTGAGGACATAGTTTATTCTACTGCAGGTTAAGGTTTTAAGTAGATATTCTGAATTTGCAGTGGACAGACTTTTGAGTGGTTTGTTCCTAAAGGGTCTGATAAGTTTTGGGATATTTCTTTGTTGTAATTTCTTTTCAATAGATATTAAAGGCTATGCTTTGTACATAAATCCAGTGTAGTAAGACTTAATAATTTAAAAAACTATATTTTAGCCAATTATAGTGTTCTTTTGAGAGGCATCCCCAAATGTGCTTTTCACAGGGAGCTGTTCTCATTAGGTCAGTTACCTAATCTTGAATTTTTTTAATTGGTACGGGTTTAAGGTGCTACATTTGTGCATTGTTATTTATTTCATCTAATTTGGTCACTAAAAAAGAACAGTAGGCCCCAAACTAACTGTGCTCTTTATAAAGTACCACAGTTTTTACTAGTTTAATGGTTTGTTTATAGTATTCTAAAAGTTATGAAAACTAGGAGAGCATAAATCCTAAACCAAGGAAATAATTATTTTTTATCAATGCAGTTTACTAAGTCACTGAATAAATACTTATTGAATGCCTACATTGGGCAAAATGGGAGAGGGCGAGAGAAATTGACTTAGCCCTCAAGGAAATTATACTCCAGTATACTAGATTTTTCTTAACTGCTAGCTTTAGAAGATTATAACAAAATATTCAGACCATAGAGTTCTTAATTTTTAACACTTAAGCAGGATGTTTAGCATAGAGTTAAATTCAAAATTCTGCTTAGAATAGAGACATTTAAATATAATTACGTACAAAATTATATTACTGTTAGGATCAGTGTAGTATTACTGTTATTCAAAGTGCTGTAAAAATATTAATAGCAGCATTTAAATCACATCCTTTGAAAACTCAGATCCACAAAAAATATGATTCCAGTAATTAACTTTTTAATTATGGGAAAAGCAAGGGAGTGTAAAAAATATACTACTGAGCAAACGAACAGGAATTGTTTTAATGAAATTTGATTTTCTGTTTCAATTTTTTGGTACATTGACTCTTCTGACATTGCACTTTGCTATTAATTTAAAAAAATTAAACTCCAAAGACACATTAATTCTGTATTTAATGCAAATTTAATTCTTGACTAGCTGTAAAGCTTAAAGAGTTGGCAGTCTTGTTGGTGAAACAATAAAATAGGAATTAGGCTGAAATGCAAAACTATGTAATAATTAGGTTTCATAAATACATATATAGGTTTTCCTCTATAGCTATATGAATCAGAGAAGTATTGACTTAATAATAATTTATTTAGTTTTTGTTTTTCTCTGAAAACATACCACAAACTGCATGTCAAAATTGAAAGTCAACCAGAGCCAGTGTAAATTGTTGAGGCTTATTGCCATCCATTAAGGGAAATTCTAACCAAAGGTTTAGTGGCAACAATTTTATTTTTTTTTTTTTTTAATTTTTTTTTTCCACGTTTTTATTTTATTTTTGGGACAGAGAGAGACAGAGCACGAACAGGGGAGGGGCAGAGAGAGAGGGAGACACAGAATCGGAAACCGGCTCCAGGCTCTGAGCCATCAGCCCAGAGCCTGACGCGGGGCTCGAACTCACGGACCGCGAGATCGTGACCTGGCTGAAGTCGGACGCTTAACCGACTGCGCCACCCAGGCGCCCCATAGTGGCAACAATTTTAAAGGTGCCATGGTTCTTTGACATAATTTGTGGTATGTAGAACTCAATTAAAAACATTCTAGAATAATCTGTGTGTGATAATGTACATGAGAAATACTATCTGTTCTTTGGGGGCATAAAATACCTGACTTAATATTTACATGTAATTACAATGCTTGCAGGTGTTTTAAACAAAAATGAAAATTTTAAGCATGTTGCACTACATCTTATAACCAAATTATTAATAACATAATCTCTTATTAATAATACCAATATTAAACAGCCATTAGTCATTATTGCTAGCCTAAATAAGTGTAAGTGTAGGTCCTGTTCTAATGTCTAGTAATTTTAACTGCATTTAAAGATAGATTTCCTCAAGTTTAATCAGGGGTTAAACAATGGTCCTCCTCTTCTGGAAACTGAAAAGAAGCTTCCCTCCCTTTAGCGTATGCAAGAATTTGCTTTCTTCCCACTGAATTAAATCCATCCTTGACATTGCCATTTGCTAACCTCAGTTGTTTTATCTGCTCCATTAAAGTTAGGGCCACCAAAAATAATGATACCAAGACCACAACACCCTGGGTGGGTTTGTGCCTACCACAGATATGCTCCTTCCCACCTTATCCTTGTTCTCAATGTCAGTTTAAGAGACTTTTAGAACATTACTCTTAGTATTATTTCTAAACTGGATAAGAGAGTTGACTTGTGGTCTATATATGGTGTTCAAAGAATCCACTAACCCTGTGAAACACTGTGTTTGTTCATTCTTATAGGGCGAGGGTCTCAGCAGGCATGGGCATCTTAAAGGGCCCTGTGATACCCAAAAAGCTAAAGTTCTGTTTGCTAAAGACAAGTAGGAAGTTTAAAGCATCACTTCAGGGGCTGCTTTGTATTTTGTGTGTGGGCCTCAAGGGAAAGGCATTTTGAAACTTCAGTTAAGGAATACCTTGTAGTTGATCAGATTATAAGAATTACAGCCAACAAACAAAAATCTGTTTCTAAAGGACGATAGGTTTTTTAAGAAAGTTTTATTAAATGCATTTAACCATTTTTCAATTTGTTCTCTACTGAAAATGTATGGATAAGAAGTTAAATTAATTCAAAATGGGTCCCCAAAATAGTTCTTTAACTTCTTAGGAATGCCTAGGGATATATATGCATTTATTATAATTGCATGCATAGTAGTGCGTGTTTTGTGTTCCTGGGTGACAGTGATCAGAATGTTACCAATGGTGTGGCCAGGTCACACTGCAGTCTTCCTGTTCTCCTTTGTACTTACTTGCTCTGCTCTTCTTTGCTCCCTTTTCTGAGGAATGTCCCTAGAAGTTGGCCCAGACCTTGCTTTTGTGGAGATCTGTCAACAGAGCTTTATCTCCCAGCAGGGTCTTGTAGCTTATCTGTGGGTCCAGTGTATGATAATTAGAACTTAAAGGATACTAGTCAGACTGCAGTTCATCATAACCTTTTTTAAAAATGCTTAACCACTTCAGTCCTAACTGCATTTTCTAAATTGTTCAGTGGCTATTAGAAATACATTAATTATTTCTGTGCTCCTTTTTGGATATAGATCCTTATATACATAATTATTGTTATTTAAAATTTATAATTCCATGCATTGTTTTAGGGGTGGGGGAAGGTTAGCACCCTTCTTGTTTTCCATGTACACTAACATTAAGATTTTGGTGCACTCCCTACTGAACCAAAGGGAAAGGGCATATTTGAGAGAAAACATGTGCTTTTCTCAGACTCCAATAATTAGGCTGATGCACTTGATTTATGTTACACATTGAGTTCATTCTTAAGGTAAACATTTTACAGTATGCCTCCTGGCTCACAAATCAGTTCTTTTTCTTCTAAACATTCCTCTGTCTTGCTAATAAAATCCAATTTCCAGAATCATACTTGCTAAGCAAATGTGTGTAATCCCATAAATTTATCTGAATCATTTATTATTTAAAGAATAGTGTATAAGAATTTAAACAGAAGTCATTGATCAGTGAAAGTGACAGAAAAGAAGCAAAATAAAAATGGAATTATGGTAGAATAAACTAAAAGGCCTTACTTTAGGGAATTATTGGGAAAACTGAGCTCAGATATGAGGTCTGGGGCTTTGTAGGCAATACTTTATCTTAAATTAGAATCTGTAGGAATCCCCTTATCACTTAGACTTTCTTTGCCAGTGTGCATTGCTTGTTTAGTAACCAGGTAAGAACATTTGAAATACAACTTATATAACATATTTATAACTATTACTGCTACATATGGACTAACATTTTTAGGCTCATTGCTATACCTTGTAAAAATTTTTAATGGCTAAGTGCCCTATAAAAGGCTACCTGCCCGTGTAAATAGGTCTTAGCTCTCAGTCTGGTACAGCTTGGCAAATTCTTTTTGACATAGCTTGAGTTGCCAGGAATGTAGGGGCATCATTCCTTGCCCATGAACATACATCCTCTTTGCTGGTGAAGGTGAAATCTGAGCCAGAGGATTCTGTAGGACCTAGTACAGTGGCCATCCTCTCAGTGAGCACATTTAGGGAAGCAGTCTTATTGCTCTCTTATCTTAATAATTTGTTATCTTTCTGAGATTGTGTATAACCTCACTTGGAATGTTATTTCCCTGAACCATTGTGCTTCACAGATGTTGTGACCGTTTCCCCTTGGGAAATATCAAGCCAGGCCAAATATGTATGACCATGAGTGTGCATGAACTTGACAAATGAAATCGGTATCTTTAAAATTATTATACTCTTTTTCTTAAAGTCACAATTTAAAGCTGGAGGCTTCATTCAAAGTGTCCAGTAGCATATTTGTCCATTTGTTTGTTTAAAGAACAGCAACACATTTAGATTTAATTTGTTTTCATGAGACAGCTACTTTTTTTCTTCTCTTTTTCTTTCTTTCTTTTTAGTGTAGTCCACACAATGTTACATTAGTTTCAGGTGTACAACTTAGTGATTTGATAATTTTATACATTACACTCTGTTTACCACAACAGGCAGCATTTTTTCTGTAGCCCGGAATAAGCTGTGTAAGAATTAAAGGACACCCTCTGCTGAATGTAAGGCAGGTACCTCCATTATTTTCCCACAAATTTTATCATGATAAACCAGTGCCATATTCAGAACTTTAAAGGAGGTTTTTACTTCTCGGTATCCAAACATTGCACACATTATTCAGGTAAAAGACACTGGTATCATAAGAGTTCCTCCCTTAATGTTTTTGCGGTAATTGAGAACAAACCCTGTATTTAAGGGATGTATTGTTACTGTATCTTTTGAGTTTCCACAGCCAAAAATATAAGAGCAATAACTAGGTACAGGTCTATTATTTTTAGAAAAATTAGTTTTATTCAGTCATCGATAAGAGACACTCCCCACCTTATAATTGAGACTCAGTAAACCACAAAGTTCAAGAAGGGTTGTGTAGCAAGTTGCAACTCTTCCAGTGTTTGCGTGGTGTTATGCACTTGTCATTCTAGTGGTGGTCATTTGCCAGTCTTTGATGGAAGAGAGACTGGCTATCCAGGTTTCTCTGTGTTGACTGACAGGTCTCAAGTAAGAATTTATTTTCCATGAAGAAAAGTAAATAAATGGAAAGATTTTCAGAACAGTAAATCTTACCTGAATGTTCCATAATCTCTGGACCCCGTTCAGAAGTGACCAAGACAAACCTCAAAACAGAAAAGCAAAAGTCGGGCTATACTGCAGGGGACAGATTCTAATCTAATTAAGAACCATCAAATGAAGTCAGAGGCAAAACCTTGCTATTGACAGGCAAGTTAAATGATGCTGGCTCCTGGAGATTTTAGTTACTTCATGGTGGATTCTTTTGGTCTGGAAGGTTTTTTAGACATATCTGAAACATGAGATTGAATTTTCCTGACCAGAAAGCCAGTGTTAGGACAGAAGGTCCATCAGCTATCTAGATAGACCCCGGTGCTACCAAGAGTTATCTCTGATCTGTTCCTGCTAGTCCAGTGCTTCAAGTGGGACATGTCCAAGAAACTTTCTTCTACACATTGTTTCTGTAAGAAACTAAAAATTAATGATAAATCTTTTGACGGGTGAGATAATCATCTTAAACATAAAACATAGACCCAAGACACAAGACCTTTGAATCTGACAAGTAGTCAGGAATACTACTGACTTAACAAGTCATACTTGACAAGTAATACTACTTACTTAACAAGGCCGCCTTAGGTGAAGGTCAGGCTATATCTTGGAACCTAGGAACCTAGATGGAGACAAGGTAGTGGATACCTGGAATTCCCATAGGCCATTAATATTTTAGGAATTTAAAAAGAATCCAGTCTGGTTGCCGAAAATTTTTTAAAAGTGGCCATTGTGCCTGGCCACTTCGATTGTTTCTTTAGAATCCTATGTGGATGTTATACTGCCCTTAGTGTTTCTAGATGGAGGTGCAACGGTTTTGAATAATCAGTAGGACTTGATAAGCTTCTTTTTACAATCTATCTGAAAAAGTATATTTCCTGATTATTACTAGACAAAATGATATTGATGGGCTTTAGCAATAAAGACTTGCCAACAGTTGTTAGATCAGCTCTTGCATACGAGTATGTTCCTATCTATCCTTCAAAGGTACACATAATCACTGGAACATATTCTTGTGGACAACACAAATAATATTGACCTGAATATTTGCTGTGGACTCTTTAGGGGGATGATTTTATTTAGTTTGCAGCCTCATCTTGAAAAACAGTAACATCTGAATGAGTTAGCAGAGGAAACCAGTCGGTTAATAAAGATAAGAGCAGCGATGCCTGTGAACAAGAGGTCACCGCAGCCTTAGGTTAGTAAGAATAACAACATTTTGTAATAGCCACAGCTTGAGACTATAAGGACTACTGGATATTTTAGTTCTTCCAAAAGTGAGGAATTATTATTATTACAGTTATCTAAAAGAACTACCCAAAAGCTTCCGGAGAATCAATCAGTTGTGACATTTGAGAAATAAAAGTGTAATCTCAGGTAAGAAAAGCACTTTCTGCCATCTAGGAAGAATATGGAGATAGGAAGAATTTTTACTACTTTGTGTTAAAAATAGACTGCATGTGCAGAGGCTAATTTATGTTTTTCTTTGAGCTATCATTTCCCTGTTCAGATACTTATGCTTAAGTATCTGTTTTGGTCATAGCACCATTTATTTAAATAAGATGAGTTGGTGAAAACTCTTTCTTTAAATAAGAAATACATAATCAAAGATGTGTATGTGACCATTTATTTGAAAGAGATGTGCCGATGATTTTGTTCTCAAAACAAATTTGCAAACTTTCAGAAATCAAAATGTCATTTTAGGTGTTATTAACAAGGCTACAAATTACTAAGTCAGACAACCAATCTGAATTACGGCCTACTAAAGTTAATGCTATTTTCACTGAGCATAGCAGCACTGAAGTACCAAGTGTTTAACAGGACTACTTTTAAAAAAATCATATTTGCAAAGTCAGTTCTATGATATAGTATAGAATTTTATCTATTTTCCCACAGCTATGGGGAAGAGGGTACATTTTCCCCATTTAAGCTTCCTAAATTCTTTTTAAACCAGCATTTAGAAGTGCCTAAATACTAGGATTCCATTAGTTAGCACCAAGAGAGAAGAGCAGGTACAAACTTAAAATTCAGGAAAGGGCAGAAAGATAATGAATGTTAGTACATGGAATATGGACCATGTAATGTCTTGCCTGTACATGTAAGACCATAAGTAAAATTTGTCACAGATTAAGATAATGTTTATTTGAAAGAATCTAAACAGCATATTCACATAAGGTAGCTGTTAGTAAAAGGCTTATATATTTAAATTACCTATTATTAAAACTTTATGAATATTTTTAGTCTTTATAAAACATAGTTTACAGTTACAGATAGTTTTCCATGGCTTGGGAAAGCTATTTGTTATTTTCTTCCTATCCCTTAACCCATCCATGAAATTATTTTTGTAATTCCCAAGAATTTGTAACCAGAGGCTCTGTCTTTCACATATTTTCTGAAAATGTGAAAAGTGTTAAAAATTTGTGTTTTCAGGGGCGCCTGGGTGGCGCAGTCGGTTGAGCGTCCGACTTCAGCCAGGTCACGATCTCGCTGTCCGTGAGTTCGAGCCCCGCGTCAGGCTCTGGGCTGATGGCTCAGAGCCTGGAGCCTGTTTCCGATTCTGTGTCTCCATCTCTCTCTGCCCCTCCCCCGCTCATGCTCTGTCTCTCTCTGTCCCAAAAATAAACGTTGAAAAAAAAAAAAAATTAAAAAAAAAATTTTGTGTTTTCAGTGCCTTAGGAAATCTATAGGAATACACTTTTTTAAAACTCTACACAAATCAGCATTTTTCAAAGTGTGCCATGATCTACTTATAGGTGTTAGGTGAAAAAAAAAAAAGTTACATAATTTTGGGAAGTACCAAGTTAAGCAAAGTTAAAATTCTTTTCTGTAAGAGTTCACAAGGACTTTAAGATCCCATTGGGTATTTCCTATTTTCCAAATATCCCTGGCCTTCTGATACAGTTGATGTTCTTTCAAAAATACTGAAAAGTGATCCAAACATTGTTAGAAATTGAACACAAATGTTGAAATCAAAAGATGCTGATTCTGTGCTTGAGTGTGAGCTCCTTGAGGGCAAAGACTGCTCTTTATTCTTTGTAATCCATATTGCATTAGTACATATTATTGAATAAATTAATATAGGTCTAATAACTCTGGAACGTCCATTTTTAAAGTCAATCCTAATTAAGTTTATGATTTGCTAAAGTTAGTGATACAAAATAACTTACTTATTTTCTTGTCTGTTATTTTTTTCTTCTCCATACCTGGAACAACTAGAATATTTTTTCAGTGGTCTATTTTATAGTTTTATATTTAGGATGGTGACCAGGTATTTTTATTTCTATTAAGGAGATGTAGACCGGGGCGCCTGGGTGGCTCAGTCGGTTGGGCGCCCCACTACGGCTCAGGTCATGATCTCGCGATCCATGGGTTCGAGCCCCGCGTCGGGCTCTGTGCTGACAGCTCAGAGCCTGGAGCCTGTTTCAGATTCTGTGTCTCCCTCTTTCTCTGACCCTCCCCTGTTCATGCTCTCTCTCTGTCTCAAAAATAAATAAATGTTAAAAAAAAAATTAAAAAAAAAAAAGATGTAGACCTAACCACATAAAAGATCTGTTCATAAACCATGAAGCACTTCAAAATTGCTAGGTACAGAAATCAGAATATTTACTGGCACCTACATTTCATATCACCCTAACATTTACTCCTCTGGGAATCTGAAAATGTTCTTACATCCTTCTTTACTCTTGCTCCTACCTCCCAAGAAGACAATTGGTCTGTTTGTGTCCCCATTCCGTTCTGGAGTCCAAATAATTTACCATAATTCATGGAATCCCCTGATCCATTTCTTGTTGCCTCATTAAAGATCTTCTGGTGTTTTCCCATAAATTTGCTGCCTCACCAACCAGAGGTTCCTTGAGGTCTTGAGGATTTTTTGGATATGCTAAAGAGTAGTAAGTATACCTACTCCAAAATGAAGGGACTTCATTGCTATGCTAGATGTAATAGGCCCTCACTCTGAAGGGAGGACATTTGGGAGCATCTCAGTTACAAAGCATGATGCATATTTATAGGGAGTCTAGTGAACTTTGCCACCTTTTCTATTAGAGAAAAGGAAAATTGGGGTGTTCCTTGGAGATTTAGGGGCCTTTAAGGTACTCAAAGAGTTTTGCATATTTCAGCTGGAGATATAATTGATATTAAAGACCATAGCCATAAAATATATAGTGTCAGGAGCAAATGGGAAAAGGAAAAACATGCACAAATTCTTACATTAAAAAAGAAAATGAGAAAGAATACAACTATCCAATCATTAAATCAGTTTCAAAATAGACACATTTGGAATGCCAGGCAGAACATAGGTTTTCTTAATTGGATTATGATTTTTAAAGGACCCTTATTAGATTGTGTGAAAGTCATATTTTGATGATTTAGGTATCTTTTTTTACAGAACCTTGTAAGAATTTCCTGTGTAAGGGAGAACTTTTAACAAGGGCTATTTGATAAAGAAAAATGTTTCTGATGAAAATTACAAGATGTCTTGCCTTGATTGCCTTTTAAAATAAGAACTTTTCATGGACTAGCTTAAGTGAATCTGTCTTATCGTGTAAATAACAGGAGAGCTCCCTAACACCCCTTAGAAACAGATGTTTCGCTGCTGTTTTTTTCTATCTCCATTCAAACTACTATTTATGGAAGGCTATCAGCCAGGCAACATGCTAAGACAGGAAGCTGTTTAAAGAAGGTGCAGGGCCTGCCTTAAAGTTTTAGGGTTCATGAGTGATGGGAGGAAAGAGTGGACATAGAAATAATTTGACTATAGTAGATCAAGGAGTATGATGGAGGTGTTGGCCTTGCCTGGAGAAGTCAGGGAGCTTTATAGAATAAGGAATAGTTGAGTGTATCTTATAAGTATGTTCATAGTCGATGGTGGAAAAGGGTGGGCTAGGGTATTCAGAGGCTCAGAGGCACGAAAATATATGACACATTTTGGGACTGGTGACTAGACCATTGGTGAGCCCATTTCTGGCTTGCTAAGACCAATCTGGGAGAAGTATCTACAATGTTACGGAATTTCAACTTTTTTTCTTAAAGCTATTATTCTCAGCCATTTTTCTTTTGCCACATAAATGATAGATGTATGTATAAGCAAAGATAAGTAAATTCATTCCTAGGCTTTGCCTTTCTTCTGCAGTCATTTCCATCCCATTCAAGCATATAGGAATATAAGAAAGGAAGTTATATTATTACAGGTAATTATAGAGATACAGATTTGACTTTTTAAACCCATGTTTGACTTTTACAATTATTATTTATGCACAACTGATAAAAGTGGTTGTCTTGACTTAAGTTTAGAATAGGAGGTGACTAGTTGTAAAGAATAACTAGTCGCACACTACTATCACAATGTAACAGGAGACTGGAAATGAAGGCTTGGGGATGGATTTGAGAAACCTTGGAGAAGTGCAACTGTGAGGACTATTCCAGGACACATCCAGTCTCTACATGGGTCAATTTTAGTAATACTGCTTTCACACTCCCCTTCTTCACAAACTTTTTGTCTCTTTCTCTCTCACACACGCACACACTACACATCTATTGCCTCCACACTGCTGTGGTCATCACCTCATCACTACTATTCTCCCATAAAGCAGGACATTTTTTTTTTAGCTGCTGTGACATGGGGTCATGCCTCTTTGAAATGGCTGCTTAAAAACACACATTTTAAAGAAAATTAACAACTATGCAACAGATATCCTTGGCCCTCATATTCTTTACTTTGATCATCTCATCCTTCTCATCATCTGTCATTTAGATGATGAAGTACAACACAAAGAAGTGTGGATGAGTAAGATGGTCTTGTACATATTGGTATACTTCGTTATAAACAAAACATTTTAGACATCTTCACAATGTCCCTTGCATCAAAAGGAATACTTCAGAATGTTATGTACTACTGCACTAACATTTTCTTTCCCAAAAAGATGAGTACTGATTTCTTTTTTCTTTTCGTCATTCAGAGGCCCATTTTTCCTCTGGATTCTCCTAATGTCCCTTTTATCCACTTATTCCAGCTCGCTGTTGCCTTTCAAGAGTACAACACCTGAAATTGCCTATTGATCCTTTGTGCAGATATACACCATGCTTTAGTAACAAAGTAAAATGAAGCTTTCTAGTTCTTATATTCTTTTTTAAAAAAAATTTTTTTTAATGTTTATTTATCTTTGAGACAGACAGAGACAGAGTGGGGAAGGGACAGCAAGAGAGAAGGAGACACAGAATCTGAAACAGGCTCCAGGCTCTGAGCTGTCAGCACAGAACCCAGCACGGGGCTCGAACCCACAAACTGAGATCATGACCTGAGCCGAAGTTGGCCGCCCAACTGACTGAGCCACCCAGGCGCCCCTCTAGTTCTTATATTCTTAATGCTAAACAACCTGGCTGGTATTTAGATTTTAATATCTCTTTGATCAGGTGGTTTCAGGCAATAATTTATAATGATTGATAGTTCACAGTTCATCATAAATATAGAGGTAAGAGATCAGCTAATCTTACCTGCACATTTTATAAATGAGAAAATGGAGATCAAGAGCAGTTAAATATTTATTCCTGACAACACAGCAAGTTAGGCCTAGAAAGTCTCTAGATTCTTTGTCAGTGTCTTATGTTTTCTTCCCTTTCCTTTTTCTCTAATTAATTTTGAATTGCATAATATAGATCTATTTCTCTTGTAAAAATTTAAAATGTTATTGGTTGTTTAAGGGCCTCTTTGCCCTCAGCAACACGACCTCCTCCCTAGCAGTAACCACTGTTATCACTTTGGTGTATGTTCCGTTAGTACTTTTCTTTGCATTTGCCTATGTAACTATGTTCATCTGTGGGCGTATGTATTCCTCAGTGGTATAGTGTTTTGTTTTGTTTTGTATTTTTGTCATTAGTGAATTTTTCAATGTACCCAGTCATCACGTAAGCATAGTCGGATTATGTTTTACAAATGTGTACCTTCCAGTGCACACAGGGACACAAATCTGCTGCTTATCTGTCCTCTCCCTTAGACTCATTGGATGTTTGTCCATTTATTCATTCAATTAATGCTAAGTGCCCATTACATACCATTTTCAAGAATTTTATATTACATTTGTAAAAGTAAAACATATACAAAGATAACTAATATCAAATAACATGTGCCATTAAAGATGTATAAGAGATTGTTCTGTTTTTTTTATCTCTACCTGGAAGACCTGAACAGCATAGGAAAAGAATTTTTAATATAATATAGAAATTCTTCGATGTCATTTGTTATATTCAGTGTTTGTTTAGTGTGAAAGTATTTTGCCCAGACTCCACTTAAATTGACCATAACTGGAATATTAAAGTATTATAACTGATACCTCAACTATTTTTGAATCTATGTAAGCTTAAGGAATAGCTTTAAATTAAAATGTTCGTCTTAACAGCTACTTTTTTTTTTTTTTTAATCTACTTCAGAGCCAGGTAGAATTGCAGAAGCTAACTGCAACCAACAGTCATCACAATAAAAACACTGTTACTAAAAACACATACTTGTTTTAGAATTAATTGCATCCGACATGAGCAATGGTGAGAAACCAAAACTTTGAGTGTTGATTGATTTGAAAGCACTCTCACTACCCCGATTCAGTTATGGCATCCGGATATCTGAGCAGAGGAAATCCTGGATCTTGTGACTTCTCATAAAGGATAGAATCTAGATTCAGATCTAACCATGTGCGCACAGTACCTACTTGTGCCAGACACATTCATGAATGAGGTTTCATTCAGTCACTCATAGATGATTGAATCAGCTCTAAAAAGTTAAAATGGCTTTACTTGAAATGAGATTAATGTTCCCTGAGATCCAGAATGATAAAGTAATTATTTTTCCAGCACGGTTGTTTATTACAATTGAAAGGAAAGGAAATGTTATGAAACATTTTCCTCATATGCTCCTTGTGTAAAGTGAACAAATTTATCTCTTTCGATATGATCAAATCCTAAAGCTTAAATGGTTTCTTTTGTAATTATTATAATTTATAATAATTTTAATAGTAAATATTTAAGAATTGTCCAAAAGTATAATAAGAGTTCTGGATCTTACTAACTCTAGTACTAGTTCATTTTGAAATATTGAGTGAGCAATTTCAGAATTCTAACCTTACTCCTCTTTTGAATAGGGCAAAGACTTTCTGCTGAATATAGTAGATTAAATTGTCTGAGAATGCTAGCTATAAGATAGTGTATAAGTTTGAAGTAATAACTGTATATCCTGGAAGGAAGTGGTTTAGGTTGAAAGATAAAGGTGATCTTAAAGAACATTCCACTTCATTGGACTTTAAAAAAAAAAATCTCTTTTGGTAGAAATAATAAGCGTTTAAGAACTATATTCTTAAAAACAAATATTGCCCTTCACTAGGACACCTGGGTGGCTCAGTCAGTTGAGTATCTGAGTCTTAATTTCGACTCAGGTCATGATCGCAGGGTCATGGGATGGAGCCCCATGTGGGGCTCTGCAATGAGTGTGGAGCCTGCCTAAGATTCTCTGTCTTCCTCTGCCCCTCTACCCACCTTGTGCATTCTCTCTTTCTCTCTCTAAAATAAAATGTATACATATGTAGATATAGATATCTGTATATATGTTGCTCTTCATAGTTCTAGAGAAAATTAAAACATGGGTGTTTGTATGGGATTCCCACGTGTTGACTCCACAATGGCAGGCAAATCATCTTGATCATTTGGGTCTGAAGCCTTTCAAGACATCAAATGTTAATTAGGATCTTTGTGTTCCTGTGTTAAAAAGCATGGAACATAGCTCATAGTCTGATTCCCAAGGTCTTGCCAAAGCTCAAGAGAAAAATAAATATTGGTAAACCGATTTGAACATAAAACATGTAAAATTCATTTATAACCCTTTCCTACATATTTTGCAATTCTTTGACCTAAATTTAAAATCTTGTCTGTAACTATAAAAATGCTAATATGTAGTGTTTAATATTATATTAGGTTAGGAAAAGTTTTATGGACGAAAAGGAAAATCAGATTATTTTAAATGAGATGAAGACTATTTGGTAAACATGCAGAAAAATTATTTTGGTTTATTGAAGGAATGGAGAGGGAAAGACTAAGAAATAAGAATTTGCCAATAGACAAGAAAGGGAAAGGCAGGAGAGAAAATTAAATAGGTGATAAAATTGACATATGTACCTTCTCAGATTTTTTGAAGTTTTTGAAAAGAAAAAGTGATTGATATGATACCTAAAAGAAAATTGTAGTTAGTAGTTTTTTTATGTGCACAGAGGAGAGGAAAGCTGGAAGCCAGTGAGGAAATGGCAGCAGTTGTTAACAACATATATGGGGAATTTAGATAATAGGACATTGAGAAAGGAATGGGTCTTTAAAGTGTCAAGGAATTACTGTTAAAAATTGCTCCGAGGCCCATTGTCTGTACCAATGACCAAAGAGCCTAGCACTTCAAGATACAACCACTGTAATGCTGTCTCATTAATTTTGCCATTTCCTGGCTTATTGCTACCTTTTTTGGACAACACTGTTTAAAATACCTTGTTATCATTTGTCTCCTAGTCCCATACTGAATTAGAATGTAAATTCCATGAGGCTAAGAATTTCTCTGTCTCTTTTTACAACTGTATCCTCAGTGCCTAGGATAGTGTATGATAAATGAATTCTAGATATGACCATCAGTGTGTTGAATGAAATGTAGCCTCATTTCAATATTTAGGATCAATAAATGAAAAATAATCTTAAATTTGGTAGGGACCTCGGAGGTCATACAGCCCACTGTTTCTTTACGGCCTGTCTGTGGTCTTTGAGGAAGATTTTTACTACTCTGAGTCTTGCCTTGGGTTTGAGAATCACAATTGTGATTTAGTACTTTTCTCCTCTTCCTTTCTCCATTTCTCTTTTTTTGGGATCCAAAGTATATAATTTAACTAGTTTTCCATGTAACAACACTCATGTGGTTCAAATCTCCCACCTAATGTGGGAATTCCTTATATGGCATATGGTTCCACAGGGCCTTACAGGAGTGAAGAGCACACTGTTGGGGTGTGTGTGTGTGTGTGTGTGTGTGTGTGTGTGTGCGTGCGCACGCACACGGGTGCATGTTTCATCCAACAAATATTCAACACCTATTATGTGCAAGACTAAGAATATAGATGTGATAAAAGATACATTCACTGCCCCCACTGGGCTTACAGTCTGGTGGAATTTTACAAACAACAAACGAAATTTCTAAACTCTTTCCCCTACCTTGTCTTTATTCTCAAAGCTGGTTAGAAATAAAAGGCAAAATAATGGAAAAAAATAAAGAACAATGGGAGTTAAACTTCCAGTGAATGGTATTAACGGCAAATACCCACTTTTTAGTTTGCTGGGCCTTTAAATTCAATCCAATCCATTCAACAAACACCAGCTGAGCATCTCTAGCTCTTGGCTAGTTTCTGAAGAATGAAAGTAAAGTATGATACAGCCCCTAATCACAAGGGAGAAAAAATGAAAATGTATAAGTACTCTTCAGTGTGATAGGTGCCACATGTAACTGTCTTTTGAGTGATCCATTCCATTGGGCAGTTTTAACTAATACAAAGTCATTTTTTAGGCTAAACAAAAACTGCCTGTATTTAATTTCTGTTTGCTGGTTCCAGTTTGTCCTCTGAGCTCTTCATTCATTTATTCGATCCATAAACATTTATTGGGGATCTACCATGTGCCATATGTCAACAAGTTCTCTTCATAGACAAATAGGACAGATTCTTGCTCTCAGAAAGGTTAGGATATAACCTGTTGTGACTGAGGAATTTGCTTAACCTCTAAGCTCAGTTTCCTCCCCTGGGAATCAAAGGTAGTATTAGTAACTACTTTTTAGGATTGTTGTGAGGGTTAAATGAATGATGCCTGCAATGCACTAATACAGGGTCTGATACACAGCTTTCAACAAATGTTATCTATTATTACTGGTATGTTTAATGAGGGATTCCAATAAGTAAATTAGCAGTTGCAGCGTTTGATATGAATGCCCTAACAGAAGTAAACCCAAAATGCCACAGGAATATGCCAGAAGAACACCCAGTCTTGGCTGGAGAAGCTGGGCAAACACCCTGTGGGAGGAGATACCTGAACTCAGTACTGCAGAGCTACATAGTGGGGGTAGAAAGGGCACAGGGAAAGATGTGAAAGAGAATGGTGCATTCCAGTCACTTCAGTTTAGATGCTACTTTTGGAAAAGTTACAATATGAATGGTTTTGGATGCCATGCTAAGTAATTAAAAATGTGTTGTGAAAATAATGGGGAACTTTTGGAAGCATGCTACACAGTTAAACTTTCTAAATTAGGGCAGTGATGTAGAAAGTAGAAAACTGATTGAAGAGAAAATTAGGATTTGACCAACTAAATGGAAATATAGGAGGAAAGGAAAAGGAGGTGTCAAAGATAATTCCTAAATGACTACTCTGAGTGAGTGAAAGGTGATGATGTAGGGAAAATGGAGGGCGGGGGAAGATAAGGTCAATTGCAGATGTTGAGTTTGAGGAAGGCTAGGCACTTGAATATTCAGATCAGGCGTTTGGAACTGGTCTAGGGCTGCAGATTTGGGATTTGTCAACAGGTGTTAATTGAAGCCATCATGTATATCCTATATAGAGGAAAGCCAACAACATTAAGGGGTTGATCAAACAGCTCAGAAAATTGACTAAAATGAATGTCCAGGCATGTTAGAGGAAAATCAAGAAAGCATTATCCCAGAAACTAAGGAGTTTTAAAAGAAGTTAACAGTCACCAATGCTGTGAGGATAAGAGAAAATTGTTCTTTGGATTAAGCAATTAGGAAGTCATTGGGCAAGAGCTATTTCAGAGTACTGAAGGGACCAGAGTGTAGACTGCTAGAGATTGTGGAGTGGATAGGAAGTGAGTGCAGAAGACAGTGCCTGCAGGCCCCCTTGTCAAAAGGTGTGATGAACAGAGGAGAGATAGTGTAGAAGTCAGAGGACAAAGAGCAAGTCTGGTTTATTTAAAGATCCTGGAGACCTGACCTCCTTTCTGTGTCCACAGGAAAGAGCCTGGAGAAAGGGAGAGTTGCAAATACAAAATAGAGAGTAAATAAAAATAAAGAATTGCTAAGAAGGTGGAAGAGGTGACATCCTGTGGATTAAGATGTCTTGAACAGGAGAAAGAATACCTCTTCCACTAACCAGAGCTGTGTGAACACAGGTACATCTAAAGTGGGGAGCAGACTTGAATTGTTTAATGATGTCTCTGAGGTCAAGTTATCTTCTGAGAGTTGATAAGGGGGGTAGGGGTGGGACTGAGGTACAGGAACTTGAAAATGTCCCTTGAAAGGAGAAAAACCCTAGAAATAGTGGAAAATGGAAGCATTGCCATTTCGGGCCTCATGCTTTGTCAGTCTCCCTTTAGTAATAATGGAGCCACCCACGGTGAACTGCGCTAGATGGGATCTGACTGGCAGATACCCCTTTACCTGTTAGTTCTCTGGTCTAGAATCTTACATTTTTACTAACATAGCCTCAGATTGGATGGACTGTTTTTTAACAGGTCCTTCAACCTGAAAGACCAAGAAAAAGCGTTTCTTCAGAAGCCAGAGTCAGAGGAAATTTTGTGTCAGTAATGATTACTTTTCAAAAGAACAAGCTACTTATATATGTGCTGCCGAAGTGAGCACAGAACAAGCTACTTATAAAAGTCAAAAATTACTTCAGAAATTTTTGTTCAAATTTTTTAAAATTTTGTAATACTTATTTAATTTATTGAGAGAGAGAGAGAGAGAGCAAGCCTAGGAAGGGCAGAGAGAGAGAGAGAAGGAGAAAGAAATCCCAAGCAGGCCCCAAGTTATCAATGCAGAGCTCAATGTGGGGCTCTAACTTGCGAACTGTGAGACCATGACCTGGGCCAAAACCAAGAGTCACCAGACTGAGCTACCCAGGCGCCTCGGAAGTTTTTGTTCAAATTTAATTGGAAACCCTTCTAAATATGTTTTCAACATAGTGACAGACACAAGCAAGAATTAGTTGAAAAGTGAAGGCCTAGTTAATGTTTAAAAATGTCTACTGAACATTGAATGCAGATGGCATAGACCTGAAACCCACCATACGATATGGATATGTCATTATTCCCAACTGTCAGTCACTCAGTTGGAAACTAGGTTCAACTATAGATTGATTTTGTTTTTCAAAATATTGATTTAAAATGTTTTATTCACAGGGCACCTGGGTGGCTAAGTCAGTTAAGTGACTGACTCTTGATTTCAGCTCAGGTCATGATCTCACAGTTTGTAGGTTTGAGTGCTGTGTCAGGCTCCGTGCTAACGTGCACAGAGCCTGCTTTGGATTCTCTGTCTCTGAGTCTCCCCCACCTGTGCACGCTGTCTCTCAAAAATACATAAATAAACTTGAAACTAAATAAAGTTTTTTAAATAAATAAATAAATTAATTAATTAATTAAAATGTTTTATTCACTAACCATTTCCTATTATCTTGCCCCTGGCTACTTGACAGTCTTCAGTTAATTCCCTTGCCACTGAACCCATCTGAGTTTGTTACTCCTGCTCCACTGTGCTCTAAAATCTACCATTTAACAAGATCAGCTGAAAGTTAAAGAACAGTCATGTTATGTTAACTTCAAATACAGCTGTTTTTACTGAATTGCTAATTTGTGTGCAATCATCGGCTTGTATTGAGGAGTGCGATAATAAAATATCTTCATAAAATATGTAGTTGTGATTACAGTAAGTAGGGTAAGTGTACATTTTGATTTTGGGGGGACAGGCTCAGTTTACACTTATTGTCCCAGCATAATGTCTAATAGTTCCCCTTTCACTCTCAAAAAATGCCACAGTTACATGATCAGGATGTTGTTCTTTTCATTATACAATGTCCTATTTATGAGGTGCTTTGTGAGAAACTTTGGATCCTATTCATAGGGATCAGTCATATCTGTGCTTCTGAACAATTGAGTTGTTTTTATTAGTTTTGTTATTACACATGGTGACTCATAACTACTCAGGTAGCCCTTTTCAAGTGGGTCTTAGAAAGCCAGATTTGCTAGCTCATAGCAAGCTCAATGGTACACATTTTTTCTTTTAATCTTATTTCTGTTTTTCCTTGTTTCTTTTTTCCTCACCGATTTCTAATTTATATCTTGAATTTTGTGCATTCTTGTCAGCTATCTTAAATTCCTTTTGAGATAAGGCAGTGAATAAAGCACAGAACAAATATATTGCTTCTAGAACTTATCTGATATTCTTGGATGACTGAAAACATCTCTTTTCAACTTGGCTGTTTTAATGTTTCCCATTTTTGTCTATTTCTTTGATCCATGATAAGTTTTGAAGAGATTGTCAGAGTTTGACCAAAGTTTTTATATATTGTTAAGAGATGAAGATCGTGTACTTCAAAGTTGATCTCTGATCAGTTTGCCACCTTGAAACAAAATATAGCTGATAACGTTTTTCAAATGGTTTTATCTTCTAAGATTGCAGAGCCTGAATAGAGAAGCAATCCAGCTTAGTGGTTTTGGTCGGGAGGAAGCGCACAAAAATTTATTATCAGACAAACCTATCCCTTCCACATGCTATGTGACTTTGGGGAAGTCTCTAAGTTATCTAAGTCTCACATCTTTCACCTGTAGCTTGTAGGTACTATTACCTCATCCTTTGAGAAATGAGACAACATGCACACAGCGCCTGGCAAATAGACAGTAAATTTTACCTACCATTATTGTTATTATCTTTACAATTTACAAATCACTAACAGTAAGAATTTTGCACTTGGTAAGAACTTTGACTTCTTTTTTAACAAAAAAAAAAAAACATTGAAAATTTAACTATTTATGACTTATCCACTGGCAGCATATCAATCCAGATATTTTTTAAAAGGTTCTCCTACAGCTAAATACTTAGACACTGGATAAAGGACAATAAAGAAACATTTTTATTTTATTAAAAAAAATTTTTTTTAATGTTTATTGATTTTTGAGCCAGAGAGAGACAGAGCATGAACGGGGGAGGGTCAGAGAGAGAGGGAGACACAGAATCTGAAGCAGGCTCCAGGCTTTCAGCTGTCGGCACAGAGCCTGACGCGGGGCTTGAACTCACGGACCGCGAGATCATGACCTGAGCCGAAGTCGGACGCTCAACCGACTGGGCCACCCAGGCGCCCCAAGAAACATTTTAAATGTACTGTGTAGCTGCAAGAAAATAAGGAAAATCCTCAAGATTCCGAGCATCCCCCAACAAAAAATAAAGCACCAAGCTGAAATCAGAGAGGTAATTAAATGAGGAATTGTGGATACTTTGGGGCTACATGCCAAGATTGGGGAACCTAGCATCTTGCTTATTATATAGCATTTAGGGATCCAGAAATGTATGTTCCACAGCCCAAACGAGTTAAGAGAATTCTGAGACACACCCCAACACACAGAATAAAACTGAGACACGTGAAGTGGCTACAGCCACAGTGAATGGACGACATGAAGAAGATCCCTGCAGTAGCACAGGTAAATTAAAAAAGCCTGTTTGGGGCACCTGGGTGGCTCAGTCAGTTAAGTGTCTGACTTCAGCTCAGGTCACGATCTCACAGTTTGTGGGTTTGAGCCCCGCATGAGGCTCTGTGCTAGCAGCCCGGAGCCTGCAGCCTGCTTTGGAATCCGTGTCTCCCTTTCTCTCTGCCCCTCCCCACTTGTGCTCTGTCTCTGTCTCTCAAACATAAATACATATTAAAAAAAATTTTTTTTAAAAGTCTGTTTATCATTGTCACAGCTTCAAGAGGAAAACAATTAAAATGATAGAATGTATAACCTATTATCACATGGATCTGAGTTGAAATTTATACATTCCTCATGGCCAGGGCCAAGAAATCAAAATGATCTCAAGTTGATTAGCCCCCTTGACATCCAGCAAAAATAATCAGATTTTTTCTACCAGAAAGCATTCTTTAATATAAGCCCCTCAAAATTTCCTGAAAATAAATTCAGCCAAATATGAGTTCACTGTAAAAAATTAAACAAATGCTCAAGGAATAAGAAACAACAAACAACAGGTTTAGACTTGTAAAGGACTTCAGATATTAGCATTATGAGATGCAGAACAAAAAAAACAAATGTGAAGTGTTTAAGTAAAAGATGGAATTGAAAACATAAGAAAAAATGGGCCATTAGTATGTGAGCAGACAGATTTTAAATGGAACCAAATACAATTTCTAGGAAGAAAAATATAATCATCGCAATTTACAAGGCGATAGATAGGTTAAATGGTAGATTAGGCATAGTAGAAGAGAGAATTAATGAATTGAAAGATAAATATGAAGATATTACCCAGAAAGTGTCAGAATTTTAACAGATGGAAAATAGGAAAGAGACATGAAGATAGAGTGAGAAAGAGATTAGAGAAAATAGGGAAAGGAAAAATATCTTTTTTACTAAAGTATAATGGACACAATGTTACATTAGTTTCAAGAGTGTTATCACAACTCTACACATTATGCTATGCTCACTGTAAGCATAGCTACCATCTGTCCATACTAACACAATACTGATGAGTATATTCACTATGTGGTACCTTTCATCCCCATGATTTATTCATTCCGTAACTGGAGGCCTGTACCTCTGCCTCCCCTTCACCCATTTTGCCCATCTCCCCACCCCTCTTCTCTCTGGCAACCACCAGTTGGCTCTCCGTATTTATCGATCTGTTTCTGCGTTGTTCATTTCTTTTCTAGATTCCATATATAAGTGCAATCATAAAGTATTTGTGCTTCTCAGTCTTATTTCACTTAGCATGATAACCTCTAGGTCCCTCCATGTTGCAATAGCCAAATCTTATTCTTTTCTATGGCTGAGTAATATGGGAGAGGAAATAATGAAAATATATATATGTATATATGTACATATATAAATCCAGAATTCAAGAAAACATTCTTCTTCAGATTCAGGAGGCCCAGTGAATTACAAACAGGATAAATATAAGAAATCGCATTCAGACACATTTCAGGAAAATTGCATTACCTCCCAAACAGATATATTGGTAACAAGCCAGAGAAAAGATCACCTTCAAGGGGGCAACAAATACATTAGCAGACAATTTCTCAACAGCAACAAGAGGCACCAGAAGACCGTGAAAGCTTATCTTTGAAGTACCAACAGAAGATGACATTCAACTTATAACAGTCTACCCAGCAAAACTGTTTCAAAATGAAAGTGGAGTAAATATGTTTTCAGATAAACAAGCACATTTTATGCTCCTGAGTTCAAGTGCCACATCAGGCTCTGTGCTGAGAGCTCAGAGCCTGGAGCCTGCTTCAGATTCTGTGTCTCCCTCTCTCTGCCCCTCCCCAGCTTGTGCTCTGTCTCTCTCCCTCTCAAAAATAAATAAAAATTTTAAAAATATATAAATAAATAAAAGGTTCAACATTAAGAGTGCTTGTTTTAGGGAATTAATAATTTAGTTGTAACAATACCAGCTAGAAAGTTAGGAACTATTCTACTTCTACAAACCATAGTGAAATGGAAAAGAGGGAACTTTGTCATGTAGGATATATGTTCCCTACAATTTCCCTAGCATATATCTCTGTTTGGAGCCTATAGTGCTCTCTTTTAAATACTTCCGCATGTATATTAGATCAATAAAAATGTAGAACATCAATTTTGTAGAACACTAAACAAAATTATAGCCCAGTTCCATAAGCAATCAGGAATGATGCACACTGCAATAACTCAGGAGAATTATTTCAAATTTGTCCTAATAGATACAAAGGATAGTTACGTTCAAGATTTCGTTTGAAAAATGTGATAGATAGGCCATTTGAGATAAGCAATGATTTGAGGATTAGCAAAAACACTTAGCTACTTCTTCAGCTTTTTTTGATATGTAATTATTTGTGGTAGCAAAAACTTTCCCATACTCAGTTATTTAGGTTGGTCACTCTCTAGAATTTTCTACTGAATACCATTTCTCAAAGGATTGTCAAATATGAGGAACAATCCAAAAATATGCCTTCCTTTTTATTATTGAAGTTATATGCATATCTCAGTAGGAACTTTGTATCTTTTATATAAAATTAGTCTTTCACTTGGATGTGGTGCCTGGAGATATTTTATGGTGACAGTGTGCTTACACAGTGGATCTGTTACATAGGACAGACTTTTTCTAGCATTATCAATGAGGACAGGTTAAGCTTTCAATGATCTGGTAGCAACACTAAAAGATTTAGGGAATTTAGCAAGCAGGACATTGACAGAGACAGAAAAAATAACAGATGGCTATAGGGAAGCAATATTCAAGAAATGAAATGGATACTCTATCACATTCCAGACTCTGACTCTTGCTGCAGTTATTATTTGAGACCCTGGAGAATGTGATAGCAAAGACAATTTCTTTGAGACTTTTGAGTTTAAGACCTGTGACACTAACTTGTGAACAGCTTGAGGTGAAAGATGTAGTGGTTTTCAACCATGTTTGTGCTCTCAATATGTATTTAAAATGTTTGCATCCAGAGACTCCTGGGTGACTCGGTTAAAGGTCAGACTTCGGCTCTGGTCATGATCTCACAGTTCATGAATTCAAGCCCTGTGTCAGGCTCCGGGCAGATAGCTCAGAGCCTGGGTCCTGCATTGGATTCTCTGTCTCCCTCTCTCTCTCTCTGCCCCCTCCCACTCATGCTGTCTCTCTTAAAAATAAATAAACATCAAAAAATTTTTTAAATTAATTAATTATAAATTGTTTGCATCCATACTTATAAATTATGTTTTTTCTAAAGTATTTTTATCCAGTTTTTCGATAAAATATGTATTAGTCCTATATTTAATCCTTTCTATATATTAAGGATTTATCATAATTCACTGTGAAATTTTCTGCATTTTGTAGAATGTAAACTTCACTAATACATTTATTTAATGATTATTGGTCCTTTGAATAAATATATTATAATTATTTTTCTAGGAATTATAATTAAACTCATAGTTTAAAAATATTTTTACTACAAATAATATTTATTATGTGTTCTTTTACTTATTTTCCTTTTTGATCAATCTTATCAGTGTTTTGTGTTTTTACCTAATCATTTGAAAGCTTTAAGTTTATGGACATTATTGATAAACCTCATTTTTCTTAAATCACTATCATATTTATTTCTGCTCTTACATTAAAATTCTTTTTCTCTAGAAAAATAAATCTGTGATACTATATATTGTGTTTACAATGAACAGTGTGTGTATTGGGAGGTGGGGGTATTTGGATGAAACTGGCCAAAAGGTATAAACTTCCAGTTATAAGAGAAATAAATTCTGGGTTTACAATGTATACAATGATAACTATATATGAAATTTGCTAAGGATAGATTCATCACAAGGAAAAAACTCTTTGTGAGAGAGAACTAGATGAAATGATGAACATTAACTGAACTCATTGTGGTAATCCTTTCACACTATATGTATGTCAAGTAATTATGCTGTGTACCTCAAACTTCTACAGTGCTATAAATCAGCTACATCTCCTTAAAACTGGAAAAAAAAATACTCCACAATGGAATATTATTTAGCTTTTTTTAAAAAAGGAAATCCTGCCACTTACAACAATGTGGATGAACTTGGAGGACCTTATGCTAATTGAAATAAGCCAGACACAGAAATACAAATACTGTATTATCTCACTTATATGTGGAATCCAAAATATTCTAACTCATAGAAGCGGAGAGTAGAATGGTCAATTCTTTGGGGATCAGGGGAGGGGGAAATGGGGAGATGTTGGTCAAGGGGTTCAAAATTTTAGTTACGCAAAATAATTAAGTTATAGAGATAAAATATACAACAATGTGACCATATACTGTATTGCATAGTTGAAATTTACTAAATGGGTAGATCTTAAGTGTTCTCACCATAAACATTTTTTAAAAAAGAAAATGGAGTGACATCACCAAGATGGCACCAAGAATGACATTATTCTTGACTTTGCTCCCCCTCACGAGAGCTATTCTAGAACAAGACACCACTATAAGAATCCTAGATGTGGATGATGCTGTAGCTCAGAGGCCATGACAGACTATATTAGAAGGATAAGAGTAGTGCTACATGTTGACCACATCATCGTCCCCTAGGCCAGCACAGCACATGCATAGCAGTCTCTCCTGAACCTCCTGACTTCTCCAGCGGGAAAAGAACCTGGGGACAATGAGCCTTCCCAGCATTGTGGGTCATTTTGTCAGAGCCTCTAATCTGATCTCATACCATAGGGATTGCAGGAGAATGTGCAGGGCTCAGCCACTGGGAATCTGACAGTGACAGGATGGGGGATTGGGCTTGCAACAACCAATACATGGATCTTGGCAGACTGAGTTCATACTAGCAGAGCCCAAGTAGTAATCCCAACCAGCAGCTTTGCTTACCCACAGAACCAAGTTGGGGGTGGAATCTGACCCAGGAGCTTGACAGGGTGCAGATGTGCCTGAATTAGATTCTCAAACAAAGAGTTTTGCTGGCCCTGGAGCCCACTTTGCCCATGCCTAAGTAAGGTGCTGTTGTGGAGGGTGGCTCCATTTGACAAGAGAGCTGGTGACAACTCCTGGAAGCAGTGCAGTCCAGTGGTGCACCAGCTGAGAGGTGAGCAGGTAGATGATTGTCTCCAGAGAAAAGCCAGTACAGATCATGAGGGTTCCCATGCTATTATAGGCAGAGGGATCAATTCACAAACAATGCTGAGGGTAGCTCCATCCTCTCCCAACCAGAGAGCCTGTTTGGGAAATTGAGGATAGCCTGGAGCATCTCCTCCCTCTCCTACCCTGTCAAAGGGGGTGAGTACAGCCTTACCTGTTGTAGAGAGTGTCTTCTAGCCCTATCTGACCATACGGGGTGGCAAAAACATCTGAAGGCTATGTGGCCCACAGTACTCAAGCTGAGAGAAGGGCAGACAGAGGCAATAGTTTGAAGAGCAAAGCCAGTGGCATTGCCAAGGAACTTGGTGTGAAGAGCTTTACCAGTTTTAGAGCTGCTTCTCCCACTGTGCTGAGGCAGGGACTCTAATTTGTAGCCCCATTACTCAATATAGCCTTTAGCCTGTCCAACCAGGGAAATTAACCAGAATACATGGGAAGCTGTGTAGCCCATTCAACAGCCTGATGAACAGGGAGCACAGCCTGTGGGTTCCCCATCTGCAGAGCAAAACAAGTGGCTTCACCTGACCAGGGAATTCAATGCACACTCAGCCCTGATTTGGGCCCCCCAAAAATGAGCTGTATGGGCTCTGGCCCCTGGCCTGGTGCCCTGCCAGGGCAGGGAAGCTAATTCCTATCCCTCTTCTACTACTGAATATAGTACTCAGTCATGACCATCTAGTAACCCTGGCCAGAGAATTCAGGCAATTGCAGAGCTCATCCTACAGTCTCCCTTGGGTAGAAAACAAAGCCAGCAGTCCTATACAACTGTTCTCTAGTCAGTGACTCACCACCCCCGACCCATCCCCATCCTTAGAGCTCAAATCAGTTGCCTTGTCCCAAAGTAGACCACAATAGTAGACCCTACTTGCTGAAAAACATTACCAGCAGACACATCCAGAAACTCAAGCTGAACTGACTAGTAAAGAACTATCTCTGCCAAGCAAACTTGTAAAATTTGGAAAAGGAAACCAATTACTCATATGCACAGATACCAACAAAAGGAATCAAAGATCACAAAAAATCAGATAAATATGATACCACCAAAAGAAATTAATAAAGCACAAATAACTGACCCTAAAGAAATGGAGATCTATGAACAGTCATAGAAAGGATTCAGAATAATCCTTTTAATGATTAGTGAATTACAAGAAAACACAAATGAAATTAGAAAAAAAATGCAGGAACAAAATGAGAAATTTGATAAGGATAGCAACCATCAAAAAAAAATCCTAGATTTGAAATATACAATAACTGAACTGAAGATTTCAACAGAGTTTCAAAAGTAGATTCAACCATGAAGAAGAAATGATCAGCACCCTGGAAGATAGGACATTGGAAATTACCTAGTCAGAGGAAGAAAAAAAAAAAGAATGAAGAAAGCCTACAGGATTTATAGAACATAATGAAAAGAAACAATATTCACACTGTGGTAATTCCAGAAGGAAAAGATAAAGGGACAGAAGGTATGTTTAAAGCAATAATAGCTGAGAGCTTCCGGAACTTGGGAAGGGAAATGGACAACAGATCCTTGAGGCCCAAGGGACCTCAAAGAGGTTGAACACAAATAGGGTTACACCAAGACACAATATAATTCAATTGTCAGAAGTCAAAAACCAAAGAAAGAATTTTAAGAACAACAAGAGAGAAGAGAGAAGTTACATACTAGGGAACTCCCATATGACTAGCAGTGGATTTCTCAATGGAAAATTTTCAGGCCAAGAGAGATGGGGATGATCTATTCAAAATACTGAAAGAAATTAACTGTCAGGGCACCTGGGTCATTCAGTTTGTTGAGCATCTGAGTCGTGATTTCAGCTTGGGTCACAATCCCAGGGTAGTGGGATCGAGCCCTGTGTCAGGCTCTATGGAACCTGCTTAAGATTCTCTCTCTCTCCCTCTGCCCTTCTCCCCACTCACCCTCTCTGTCTCTCTCTCTCTCTAAAACAAAACAAAACAAAACAAAACAAAACAAAACAAAACACTGTCAACCAAGACTTCTATACCTAGCGAAGCTGTGCTTCAGAAATGAAGGATGGATAGACTTTTCCAAACAAAAGCTGAGGGAGTTTATTACCACCAGACTTATCTTACAAGAAATCGTAAAGGGAGTTCTTTGAATGGAAGTAAAAGAATACTGACATCATAAAAACACAAAAAGGTAGTGTAAATCTCACTGGTAATGGTAAATATATAGTCATAGTGAGATTTGATCTGATGCACAACACAACTCCAGTTTAAAAGTGAAAGAGAAAACTAAAGTAGAAAGATAACCATCATTTAATAATCTATTATGAGTTACACAATATAAAAACCATGTAAGTTGTGATAGCAACAATCTAAAATGTGAGAGGAAAAAGAAGTAAAAGTTTCAAGTATATGAATTCTATTAAAGTTAAGTTATCAGTATAAAATAGGGTATTATGTGTTTAGGATATTTTATATAAGCCTCATGGTAACCACAAGTAATTACACTAAAGAACACACTAAAGAAGTCAAAGCATACTGATACCAAAAGACATCAAAAACAAAACAAAAAAGATAGGATAAGAAGGAACCACGGATCTACAAAACAATAAGAAAACAATGAAGAGAATGGAAGTCCTTACTATCAATAATTATTTTAAACATAAACAGATTTCATGTCTCCAAGACATTGAATTGCAGAATGGATAAAAAACAAAACCCAACAACATGCTACCTACAAGAGACTCACTTTAGCCTTAAACACATACACTGAGAGCAAAAGAATGAAAAAAGACATTTCAAGAAAATGATAGATAGCAACAACAACAAAAGTAGGGGTAGCTATATTTATATCAGACAAAGTAGACTTTGAACTAGGAATGGTAAAAATAGATGAAGAAGGCCATTATATAATGATAAAGTGGTCAATATATCAAGAAGTGTAGCAATTGTAAATATTTATGCACCCAACATTGAGGTACCTAAATATATAACACAAAAGATAATAGAGCTAAAAGGAGAAATAAACAGTAATTCAGTAATAGTTGGGGACTTTAATACCCCACTATAAACAATGGATAGATCATCCAGGCAGAGAATCAATAAGGAAACAGTGGATTTGAACACTATAGATCAAATGGACCTAATAAAATACACAGAGCATTCTTTCCAACAACAGCAGAATATACATTTTCTTATGTACAGGTAGAACATTTCCTAGGATAGAACATACATTAGGCCACAAAATAATCTTAGGTAATGCAAGAAAATTAAAATCATATCAAGTATCTTCTCTGACCACAATGGCATGAAACTACATTTTATTGAATAACCAATGGATCAAAGAAGAAATTAAAGGGGAAATAAAAAAATTTCTTGAGACAAATGAAAATGGAAACACAACATACCAAAACTTATGGGATGCAGCAAAAGCAGTTTTAAGAGGGACTTTCAGGACAATAATGCCTACATTAAGAAGCAAGAAATATCCCAAATACGCATCATAATTGTATGCCTTAAGGAACTAGAAAAAGAAAAACAAACTGAGCCCAAGTTTAGCAGAAGATAGGAAATAGTTAAAATTAGAGCAAAACAAATGAAATAAGAACATAAAAACAATAGAAAAGATTAACCAAACTAAGATAGTTTTTTGAAAAGATAACAATACTGACAATCCCTGAACTAGACTATCCAGGGAGAAAAAATAGAAAGGACCCAAATCAACAAAATTATAAATGAAAAAAGGAGACATTACAATGGATACCACAGAAATTCAAAAGATCGTAAGAGGTTACTCTGAAAAACTATATGCCAACAAATTGGACAACCTAGAAGAAATTAAAAATTCTTAAAAACCTACAACTCAAGACTAAATTAGGAATAAATAGAAAACTTGAATATACAAATTACTAGTAAGAAGATTAAATCAGTGATAAAAACAAATCTCCCATGAAATAAAGCCCAGGACCAGATGACTTCATTAGTGAATTTTACCAAACATTTAAAGAATGGACACCAATCCTCCTCAAACTCTTCCCAAAAACTGAAGAGGAGTGAACACTCCCAAACTCATTTTATGAGGCCAGCATTATCCTGATACCAAAAACAAAAAGAACATTACTTGAAAAGAAAACTACCAGCTACTAAGCCTGATGATTATAGATGCAAGGATTCCCAATAATGTACTAGCAAACCAAATTCAGCAGCATAATAAAAGGATCATTCTGCATGATCAAGTGGGATTTATCCCTGGGATGTAGGGATACAGCACATTAATAGAATCATATGCTCATCTCAACAGATGCAGAAAAAGCATTTGACAAAATTCAACATCTGTTCACAATAAAAACTCTTAATCAGACATAGAAGGAATATATCTCAACACAATAAAGGCCAAATATAACAAGCCCACGACTAACATAAAACTCAATGGTGAAAGGATGAAAGCTTTTCATCTAAGATCAGGGATAAGAAAAAGGTGTCCTCTCTGACCATTCCTATTCAACATAGTCCTGGAAGTCCTAGCTAGAGCAATCAGGCAAGAAAAAGGATTAAAAGTTATCATTTTGGAAAGGAAGAAGTAAAATTTTCTCTATTTGCAGACAACATGATTTTATATAGGGAAAATCCTAAAGACTTAATTTATTTACTTATTTATTTATTTAAAAAATTTTTTAATGTTTATTTATTTTTGACAGAGAGAGAGAGAGACAGAGACAGAGCATGAGCAGGGGAGGGGCAGAGAGAGAGAGACACAGAAACCGAAGCAGGCTCCAGGTCCGAGCTGTCAGCACAGAGCCTGACACGGGGCTTGAACCCACAGACTGCGAGATCATGACCTGAGCCAAAGTCGGATGCTCAACCGACTGAGCCACCCAGGTGCCCCAAGACTTAATTTAAAAACCTGTTAGATATAATCAATGAATTCAGTAAAGTTGTAGGTACAAAATTAATATACAAAAATCAGCAGTGTTTCTATACCCTAACAATGACATTTCTGAAACAGAAATAAATTGATCCCATTTGTAATAGCATCAAAAAATAATAAAATACTTAAGAATAAATTTAACTGAAGAGGTAAAAAAAAGTCTCTTCATTGAAAACTCCAAGACAGCGATGAAAAATATTGAAGAAGACACAAGTAAATGAAAAGGTATGCTGTATTCATGGATTGGAAGAATTAACATTCTTAAAATGTCAATACTACCAAAAGCCATCTACAGATACAATGAAATCCCTATTAAGATTCCAAAGGTATTTTTGTAAAAGTAGGAAAACCCTCCTAAAATTTGTATGAAACCACAAAAGACCCCAAATAGCCCCAAAAAATCCTGAGAAAGAATAAAAAAGCAGTTTTCACTCCTGATTTCAAGCTATGCCATAAAGCTATAATCATCAAAACAGTATGGTAATGGCATAAAAACAGACACCTAGAGCAATGGCACAGAATTGAGAGACCAAGCATATGTAGTAACTAATGTATGACAAGGTAGCCAAGACTACTCAATGGAGAAAAGACAGTCTCTTCAATAAATTGTGCTGGGATAATTGGATATTCACATGTAAAAGAATGAAACTGGACTCCTATTTTCTACCACTCACAAAAATTAACTTGGAATGGATTAAAGACTTAAATGTAAGACCTGAAACATTAAACTCCTAGAAGAAAACATAGGAACAGAGCTCCTTGACATGATCTTGGTGGTGATTTTTTGGATATGACATCAAAAGCACTAGTAACAAAGGCAAAAGTAAACAGGTGGGACTACATCAAACTAAAAAGCTTCTACACAGCAAAAGAAACTATTAGCAAAGTGAAAAAACAACCTGTGGAATGGGAAAAACTATTTGTGTACCATATACCTGATACAAAAGTGTATAAAGAACATATACAACTCAATAGCAAAAATACTCAAATAACCTAATTTTAAAATGGGCAAAGGACCTGAATAGACATTTCTCCAAAAAGATATGAAAGGCCGACCAGTACATTGAAAAGATGCTTAAAATCACTAGTCATTAGGGAAATGCAAATTAAAACCATAGTAAGATATCAGCTCATGCCTATTAGAATGACCATCAGGAAGACCAGAAATAACAAATGCTGGCATGCATGGGGCAAAAGGGAACCCTTGTGCACTGTTGGTAGGAATGTAAACTGGGAACAGCCATTAAGGAAAACAGCATGGAGGATCCTCAAAAAAGTAAAAATAGAACAGCCATATGATCCAGCAATTCCACTTCTGGGAACATATCCAAAGGAAAGAAAAACACTAACTTGAGAAAATATCGATACCTTCATGTTGATAGCAGCATTATTTACAATAGCCAAGACATGGAACCAACCCAAGTGTGCATTAATGGATGAATGGATATAGGAAGTTGTGTGATGTATACATACATTATGGAATCTCATTCGGCCACAAAAATGAGGATATTGTACCATTTGTGACAGTGTGGATGGGCCTTCAAGGCATTGTGCTAAGTGAAATAAGTCAGACAGAGAAGGGTAAATACTGTATGCTCTCACTTATATGTAGAATGTAAAAAAAAAAAAATTAAAACCTCAAACTCATAGAAAAATAGATTAAATCTGTGGCTACCAGAGGTGGCAGTGGGGAAAGGAGAGTTGGAGGAAGGTGGTCAAAAGGTACATTCAGTTATGAGATAAGTAAGTACTAGGAATGTTGTATACAACATGATGAATATAGATATCACTGCTAGATGATATATAGGAAAGTTAAGAGAAAGTTCTCATCACAGAAAAAATTGTTTCTTTTCTTCTTCTTGTATCTGGATGAGAAGGTAGATGTTAACTCAACCTATTATAGTCATTTCACAGTATGTGTAAATCAAACCATCATGTTATACCTCTTATACAGTGATGTACGTCAATTATTTCTCAATAAAACGGGGGGAAAAAAGAAAATGGTAGGAGCACCTGGGTGGCTCAGTCAGTTAAGTGTCCGACTTCAGCTCAGGTCATGATCTCATGGCTTGTGAGTTCAAGCCCCACATCAGTGCAGAGCCTGCTTGGGATTCTCTCTCTCTCTCCCTCTCTCTCTGCTCCTCCCCACTTGTGCCTGCACTCTCTCTCTCTCTCAAAATAAATAAAGAAACCTAAAAAAAAAAAGAGAGAAAATGGTAACTCTATGATGTGAAGACACTTGATTAACGTGTTAATTGCATTGCGATTACTTCACGATGTATATCAGAGCATCAAGTTGTATCTCTTATATATAATTATTTGTCAATTACATCTCAAAGCTTCAAAAACATTGTTTTAAGTATTGGCACTCAATAAGTAGAAAATAACATATCATCTCATTTCGTAAAAGTATTCTTAATTTGAAACATAGACTAGTCTCTAAAGACCTGGCTAAAAGAGCAGAAAACATAAGTATAGTAACAAACACAATACAAGAACAGAGACACTTGATAAATATTTGCCATTAACTATTACTTTGGACAGGTCATCATTACCTTTTCATGTCTCAGCTTTCCTCTCTTAAATCGAAATGAGAACTTCTACAATTTCCTAATCAGCTAAGCATCAAGAGTTAATGTATTAGTGGTGTTTGAAAGTGTTCTTGCCCTAGCACCCACAGAACAGAACTAAGTGAAGAATTATGCCTGGGTTTTTTAAGACAGAAACTAAAAGAACTGAGAAAAGACGTGTACTTTATCAAACGTGGATTGTACCCTGAACAAAACAGTTTTTCTCTGAAGGATCGACAAAGTTTGAATCAAAAGAAGTCACAGAATTGCCTAAACCTTAGAAGTCACATGTCCTGGAAGTACTAAAGTTAGTCTGTGATCTGAGACAGAGGGAGAAAATCTAAGTAATATCTCTGTTGGATAAGGTCATCCACTCCAAAATTGCTAATGTTTTTTTCTACTATTTTGAAGCAGGTCACGGAGGAATTTTTCAACGACTGCAGTTTCCTTTAGCATGCCATGGAATGGAACTATTGACAGGTCCGGGGGCAGCCAGATGCTGGTTTCCATCTATTTATTACATGCATACTGTGTCATCAAAAAAAAAAAGTCTATTTTAAGAACCCCTTTTGAAAACTTTAAAAGCAATCAATATTTGAGATGGTGAAAACCTCTCTGTCAAGCAAAACTTCAACTACGCTTCCAACCTTTTCAATTATGTCCATAGCATGTACTGAAAATGGTAGTCTTTGTATGGCAAAATGGGATGAACACAAAGGATTTCTTCCAGAAGAGACTGTTCCCATTCACTTACTCCAAGGGTAGAAGGGATCATTGTGTCAGAACACCTGTAACCCATTTAGGCACAGAGGGTAGGGTGCTCTACTGTAGAATATATGTGGTATTTGGTGAAAAAAGGAACCCATGAATCAATGACTCTCATTTTTGATGCTTTGTTATTAAAGCCTTAGTCAATAGTTCTGGAAGAAGCCTTGCCTATTGCGAGGAAAAGCCAGTGAGTCCCTTACAATAATTTTGTCATGAAATGAGAATATATGACATTCTTCTCAACTACACAGAAATTGGCTGACTTCCCCCAAGAACAATCCTAAACAGCATGATTGAATTTCAAACATTTTACTTTAAGTTATTGTTTTTGGAAAGAAAACAAAGCCCATTCTAAGAACAGTATGACAGGAAAAAGCCCATTCAAGGCTTCTTTGGTAAATTATTGAGGTGAATTTTTAAATACTGTTTAAGATTGTGAGAGGAGATTTAAGAGAAATAGCCATGGAAACTATCCAGTAATGGAGGAAGTGCTTCCACAAATAAAGTTGGAGTGGGTGGGTAGGGGTAAACTTTATCAGTATTTCTGAAGGCAATAATCTACAAAAAACAAGAAACACTGTAAAACTCTAGGGGCACCTGGGTAGCTCAGTTGGTTAAGCGTCTGAGTTTGGCTCAGGTCACGATCTCATGGCTGGTGAGTTCAAGCTCTGAATGGGGCTCTCTGCTGTTGGCGTGGAGCCGGCTTCAGATCCCCTGTCCACCTCTCTCTTTCCCCCTGCCCCACTTTCTCTTTCTCTCAAAATAAAAATAAACATTTAAAAAACAAGGTAAAACTCTTTTTTTTTTTAATGTTTATTTTTGAGAGAGTGAGAGAGACAGAGTGCAAACAGGGGAGGGGCAGAGAGAGAGAGAGAGAGAGAGAGAGAGAGAGACAGAATCCAAGGAGGTTCCAGGCTCTGAGCTGTCAGCACAGAGTCCTATAAGGGGCTCAAACCCATGAACTGTGAGATCATGACCTGAGCTGAAGTCGGAAGCTTAACCAACTGAGCCGCCCAGGGCCCCTTTAGTAAAACTCTTTTGAAGGTTGCTTCCCCCGATACTATTAAAAATTGTTACAGATGTTACACATGATGTGTGCGGTCGCTGTGGTAAAGACCTCATTGTCAACTTGGCAATGAAGACAAACACAACCTTCTCAATGAAATTTTCTTTTGAGCAGAATTAAAGCTAACTTTGTTTTCTCCAGCTTTTCCCCCACCCCCAGAATGAACTGTTAATCTTTGTGTGGAAAAAAAACAAGGAGGACATATATCTAAGTAAAGATCATTTTTTAACGTTTGCTGTGTAAGGAAAATAAATATTCAGTGTAATAAAAATAATTGCATGTGAACATTTTGGTGCATGCTTTATGAGCATTTTTCCATAGAGGGGATCCATAGTTTTGATTTGATTCACCTGAGGGTCTGGCTCCACTCCTTCTACCTCAAAGTTTATGGATTGCTAATATAGAATATCAGAATACTATTCAGATCTTACAATCTTTTCTTTGAGTTCCCAATACCTTACTTTGGTAGCTTTCAATGTCACTTTTAGTATTCAATATATTTTAGGTTTATTGTCTTCTCTTTATAACATACATCCTAAGGGTACAAGGATGCCTTTTCTCCCAGTTCAGCTGGCTATCCATGGCAAATTTTTATTTGGTTGCTAGCTTAATGTTTTTAAATTCTATTTTAGGATCAAATAATGTGGTGATACCTTAATGGACTGATGCAGGTATTGTGCTGATCGGTCAAGTGTGCTAATTTTGTACTTTTGAGAATTTGAATTACATTGGCCACAGATTAGATCTTAAGCACCTACTTCTCTTGTGTATACCTAGTGTAAGTGCTAAGTATTTTAACTTTACAGGATACATTCCTTCTCCTGTAAGGGCAAATTCCCCTGAGTTTTTGCCCAGATTTTCCCCAGCACCTAGAGTTTTGCTTTGCACATAGTAAGTTCCCAGCAAATGAGGCAATTGTTAACAATTCAATGACAGAATCAATGATAGGTGGGTTGCCTAAAAAATGTAGGCCTTTCCTTATGTAGTATGGATGCAAGGACAGGATGAAGAACACTTAGTACTGATTTTACTACTAACTCGGCATTGCCTTCCTTTTCTCTCCTTCAAATTTTTGGTTGAAGGGATCAGCAGACCATAAAATAATAAAGGTTGACAATTGTGACTAAAAGCTCTGTCACCACTGACCCGGGACAGTGTCAGGTACTGGTATTTCTATAGCAAACTCTCTTTATACGTCAAAGAGACTTTTTACCTCTCTGTCAAATTTGGTCATCTGGGGACGCTTGGGTGGTTCAGTCGGTTGAGCGTCCGACTTCAGCTCACGTCATGATCTCACGGTTTGTGGGTTCAAACCCGGGTCTTTGAGCCCCTCATTGGGTCCTGTGCTGACAGCTCAGAGCCTAGAGGCTGCTTCGGATTCTGTGTCTCCCTCTCTCTGCCCCTCCCCCACTTACACTCTGTCTCTGTCTCTCTCTCTCTCTCTGTCTCTCTCTCTCTCTCAAAGATAAATGAGCTTAAAAATTTTTTTTGGTCATCTGTACAACAAATATAGTAACCAAGGCTAATTTTTTTATTGCATACTTACTATCTGCCAGGAACTATGTTAAATACTTTACATTAATCTTCTCATTATAACGTTCAACAATCCTATGAAGGAATTACTGTGATTATCCCCATTTTACAGATGAAGAAATAGGACTCAGAGATGGTTAAGTATTTTACCTAATATCACTCCCATAAGGTGAAGCTGGGATTTGCATCCTGGCAGTCTGGACCCAGACCAAACACTGTTGACTACTTCAGGTCCTTTCATTTGAAACTGAGGCATTGCAATGGCAGGGAGTTGTCTTCTTCTGCTTCTATATTAACAAAGTCAATGTCATACTTTTCATTGGCTAGTGAGAACTTGGAGGGACAAGCAGGTTTATACCCTTCCTTCCTTCCTAAAGCCTTGTGTGTGTGTGTGTGTGTGTGTGTGTGTGTGTGTGTGTTTAATGGGCAAGATTAATTCCTTAGTACTGCTCATATTTTATGGTGTGTAGCTATTAATAAAATGTGGACCAGTATTTGAAATTGAAGCATTATACAATGTTATTTTAATCCTCATTTTTCATTTTAATAGGATAAATTTCAGATATATTTCAGGATTACTATAAATGTCCTTCTTCATGACTTTAAAGGGTCAATGCCAAGTACAGTTTTTTCAAAATTAGGATTTTCTGGAGTCAGCATAGTATCAATAAGATTATTTCTTATTAGTCCTTTTAGGAATAATAAATTGAGAACCTCACCATAGTATACTTTGATTTCTCCCCTCCGGACATTTATATTATTGTTGAGTATGTTTTTCTTGTATGCATATTAAACTTATATGTATACTATTTAGGTCTACGTATATTATAAACCCCCAACACTGCTATTGTTTTAGTTTGAACGGAATTTTAATGCATAGAGCTTTACATATGAAACTAAATAAATGCTCAATAAATATAAATATTCTTTTTAGGGAGTGTATTATATGTCTTGCTTCCTGAATAGTTTAAAAGTAGCATTTTGTATAAAACACAACAAAATACACTCCTCAAAAAAAGATACTCAAAAAAGGGTCAAGTTCTGATACACACTATTTTAATAAAAACTAACTTAATATGTGTTAAAGAAGGTTTAAAAATATTAAGTTTCAGCACACACACACACACACACACACACACACACACTGATGGAATGTATTATAAGCGATTCTACATTTTTATGGTGATCTTTTAATTACATCTCTGTTCTTTCTTTACCATTGATTTAACATTTGAGGTAGTTCTCCAAAGTAGCTGTGACTTGGTATTTTGCAGAAAAGCAAGCACTACTACACAGCCCAAAACCTGCTACAATGGAGGAAACTCCCTCCTTTCCCTGCAGACTCAGGAAAAGTTGGGGGGAACTTCACTGAAAATGGCCACTTAGTGGGTCAATATCACACTAATAACACAATTAACAACACTAAATCTGTTCCTTCTCACCATCATCCCTGATGATGTCAAGTATGAAGTGGGTCATCATATTAGATCTATGAGATTTGAAAGGGAATTTGCACATACAAAAGGTATGTGATGAAAATACAGTTCCTTTTTTAAGTCTATGGAGACCTTAAAAAACACACAAATACAGTATTTGGTTTGGTTTGCACGTTGAATTGTGTAGGCGTATGAAGGGTGCCTACTAGCAATTGGTTTCTCTTAAAAGTAAGAGTTTGGCACGCTAATCTGGCTTGCATAATTTCTGAGAAGGAAGTCTACAGTGATATTATTCCTAACAAAAATAGCACTAATTCTAAGTAATTTTAAGACAGGGAACATATGGTATTGCTCTTTATAGTCCCCACAGCACTCCAGCACAATACTGCACATGGAATAGGTTCTTAGTGTTGGTTAAATACACAGATCAGCAGGTCTCTGGTACACGCTGCTGCTGTCTGATGTGTTTCCTTTTATTTGCCTATTGATTGAATTTATTCACTGTATTTGGAAAAATTCTTTTGAAGCATTAAACTTAAAACATCAGAGTCCTCATTAACATTCTGTAAGATATATGGATCTCAGATATTTCTGCATTTTGTACAGTGACATATATAGGGCAGGCCATTGTAAAGATCCATCACTCACTTTTGTCCTGATGAACAAAATGGTTTTTGGCAAAGGTAAGATTTAGATAGGATTTAACCATTTAAGTGATTTTTGTTTTTGTTTTTTTTTTCACCTAATTCCACAGGTGAACTCAAGAATTTAAGCATGCTAAATATTCAAATTATAGAGTCAGGTGCATACTCATAAACAGGTGCTCAATAAATACTGCACTTTTTAACAATGCTAAAACAGGTGGTATAAAATTTACTCTATTGAAGGTGACCTGCCAACCACACTATTTTCCTCCTGGGTTTCCAGTAGATCTTTAGTTGTTATAAAGCCCTTTTAACTTAAAACAATGACTTCTTGGGAATGCAAGCTGGTGCAGCCACTCTGGAAAACAGTATGGAAGTTCCTCAAAAAACTAAAAATAGAACTACCCTATGACCCAGCAATTGTACTACTAGGCATTTATCCACGGGATACAGATGTGCTGTTTCGAAGGGACACATGCACCCCCATGTTTATAGCAGCACTATCAACAATAGCCAAAGTATGGAAGGAGCCCAAATGTCCATCAATGGATGGATGGATAAAGAAAAAGTGGTATACACACACACACACACACACACACACACACACACACACACACAAAATGGAGTATTACTCGGCAATCAAAAAGAATAAAATCTTGCCATTTGCAAGTACGTGGATGGAACTGGAGGGTATCATGCTAAGTGAAATTAGTCAGTCAGAGAAAGACAAAAATCATATGACTTCACTCATATGAAGACTTTAAGAGACAAAACAGATAAACATAAGGGAAGGGAAATAAAAATAATATAAAAACAGGGAGGGGGACAAAACAGAAGAGACTCATAAATATGGAGAGCAAACTGAGGGTTACTGGAGGGGTTGTGGGAGAGGGGATGGGCAAAATGGATAAGGTGCATTAAGGAATCTACTCCTGAAACCATTGTTGCACTATATACTAACTAATTTGGATGTAAATTTTAAAAAATAAAATAAATAAATAAATAAAGAAAGAATTTATAACATTCTAAACTCGTTAAAGAATACGTGAATTACTATGAATTCCTTTCTAATCTGCATCATTCATCAACAAGGTGAGTGATGAATTTAAACAACTAAACTTACATATCTCATTGTATTGACATTTGTCTTCATAAAACAATTTTGTGAAAAATATGATCTTTGCAATATAATAAATATTTCATAGGAAGTTAAAAAAACCAATGACTTCTAAGTTGCATTTATCATATTCATGACTAAAGAATGGCATTTTCGGGGCGCTTGGGTGGCTCAGTGGGTTAAGCGTCCCACTTCAGCTCAGGTCATGATCTCACGGTCTGTGGGTTCGAGCCCCGTGTCGGGCTCTGTGCTGAAAGCTCAGAACCTGGAGCCTGCTTCAGATTCTGTGTCTCCCTCTCTCTCTGACCCTCCGCTGTTCATGCTCTCTCTCTGTCTCAAAAATAAATAAATGTTAAAAAAAAAAAGAATGGCATTTTCCCTCGAAAACGAATAGTCCAATTAAAAAATGGGTAGAAGACATTAATTGGCATTTTTCCGAAGAAAACATCCAGATGGCCAAAAAACACACGAAAATATACTCAACATCATTCATGATCAGGGAAATACAAATCAAAACTACAATAAGCTATTATCTCACACCTGTCAGAATGGCTAAAATCAACAACAGAGGAAACAACCGGTGTTGGTGAGGATGTGGAGAAAGGAGAACCCTCTTACACTGTTGATGGGGATATAAATTGGTGTAGTCACTCTGGAAAACAGTATGGAGCTTCCTCAAAAAGTTAAAAATAGAACTACTCTATGACCCAGCAATTGTACTACTAGGTATTTACCCAAAGAATACAAAAATACTACTTCAAAGGCATACATGCACCCTGATGTTTATAGCAGCATTATCTACAATAGCCAGATTATGGAAAGAACTCAAATGCCTATCGACTGATGAATGGATGAAGATGTGGTGTATATATACAATGGAACATTAGTCACCCATATAAAAGAATGAAATCTTGCTATTTACAATGATGTGGATGGAGCTAGAGGGTATCATGCTAAGTGAAGTAAGTCAGAGAAAAACAAATACTATATGATTTCACTCATATGAATCTAAAAAACAAAAACAAACGAACATGGGGGAAAAGAGAGAGGGGCAAGCCAAGAAACAGACTCTTTAATTATAGAGAACAAACTGATGGTTACCAGTGGGGAGATGGGTGAAGGACGGGTTAAAAAGGTGATGGGGATTATGGAGTACACTTGTTGTAATGAGCACCAGATGTTGTATGTCAGTGTTGAATCACTAAATTGTACACCTGAAACCAATATTACACTGTGTTAACTGGAATTTAAATAAAAAGTTTGAAAAAACTATGGTATTTTTTCATCTTTCTTATTCTGGTTGTTGTAGAAATGAAGATGTTAATATATTTATTGAGCTGCCATGGATGGTTCCACAGATTAAGCAATGTGCCACCCCAGGGTTATTCATACAGACTACAAGAATGAAGCCTTCTGGGTTCCCAAGAAGCAGACCCCGAGATGAGGATTAGAGAGTTTATTTGGAAAGTTAAGGAAAACAATAGGGGAGGAAAGCGGGGAAGTGTTACCAGGAAAGAAAGATAGCTAATGAAGGGTGCATTATAAAGTCAGCTAGTGACTGGCTGTAGCTTAATTCTATGGGGAAACTCTGGGAAATAGTTAAAAATACGTACTTCAGAATGACCCCAATGGAGAGATGAGGAAGCTGTAGTATTTATACACCAATTCCTGAGATGAGTCACTGGATAAGGGCTTTTAGGGTGGGTGTGGGGGTGTTGATTCTTTGGCACCTTGTCCTGTTGGAAATAAGGGCTGGGGCTTTCTATGGTTCTGGGATGGGGGTGGGGTGGGGTGAGTGGAGGGCAGGAGCCTTCAGGGGCAGAGATTCCGACACGGAGAATGGAAGTTGTTGGTCAGAGCAGAAAAAGTCTGCGTCTGCTACAGTCCCCTACAGTTGGATAAATACAGCCCTTACAATGGCAGGTTGTGCCTTGGGTATATTGTTATTTAGTCTGATATTTTAATTCCATATCATGAATCCAATATTTCCTTTTTGCTCTTTTTTGTTTTCTAGGCAAGTTATTAAATACCACATTTATTTTTTATGATTGCCAGGCAGTGTTTAGTGTCTGAGTGTTGTTTGACAAATGCTGCATTATACAATACTATCTGCTTGGAATAAATGTATTAAGAGCTATCATCCTGGAGTTTGACGTATATGTACCACATTTTAAATGTTTCTCTGGATTACTTGTTTTTTCCTCTGTAGAAATCTTAAATATGTCTTTTGAACTCAACTCTACTTAATTCTCTAGAGGATAACCATGGTTTCATTACAATTCTTTAGCATTTCTTTTCCCATCCCCAAATATTTATTAAATGTTATATATATGCTCACAATAAAGAAATAAAACTGAATCAGAGTGTTACCATTAGCCTCACCACAAATCCCCATTACGGTCACCCCTCAGAAGTAGATACACTTAATACACTGGCTCCAAAATTTAGTATTTGTGTGGTCTCACGCAAGGTATGTGACCAGTCTGTGCACCAATTTCCTCAGCCATGAAACAGGGATAATGAAGTTTCACACCTCATAGGCATGTTTTGAGAATTTATTAAGATAATTCAGGTGGAGTTTTAGGACAGAGGCTAGCACCTAGTGTGTGTTTTGTAAATGTTAGCTACTATTATGTCTCTTTCCCACATGTAAACTCATGTCAGTGTGTGTGTGTGTGTGTGTGTGTGTGTGTGTGTTTCCACAATGGGACAAGAAAAAAATACAAGCAGTTCTGACACTAGTTTATATATACATCTACCTTATTCTTTTTAATAATTGCCAGGCCTTTATTAATGAACCATTTTTGTATTTTTACAATGTTTGTCACTATATGCAAGGGAATTACCTATATATTTAAAAATGGGATTTTTATATATTGCTTTTTTCTCCTGCTAGATCGTCTGATGTTCAGAATTTAGCATATGTTTGGAATTTTCTCACTTTATTATAATTGTATGCCTCTGTGCTCTGATGGTTATTGCTTATAAATATTTGGGCTATAAGATAGATAGATAGATAAATAGATAGATAGAATCTATTGCATCACTTAGAATTAGGTTTGCTTGCAAGTAACAGAAATCCAAGAGAACAGCGGTCAAATAAGACAGAATATTTCTCTTTTAGGTAGCAGTCTAGATAGTCTATGTAAATGGTACCCTTAAGGGTTGTGCAAAGCCCAGCTTATGAGGTCCAAGAAGACTGTTCGAACTCCAGCCATCACATCTGTATTCCAGCCAGCAGGAAAGAGGGATGAACAAAGAAGAGGGGGCAAAAGGCACACCAAGTGCATTTTTTTATGTGTGTGGTAAAATACATATAAAATTGACCATTTTAACCATGTTTAAGTGTATGGTTAGTGGCATTAAGTACATTAATGTACATTAAGTACATTAATATACATTAAGTACATTCATATTGTTGTGCAATCAGCTCTGACATCCATCTCTAGAATTACTTTTCTATCTTCCCAAACAGCAACTCTGTACCCATTAAACGATAACTCCCATTCTGTCCTCTCCCCAGCCCCTCAAAACCACCATTCAACTTTCTGAATTTGACTACTGTCAGTACCTCATATGAGTGGAATTATACAGTATTTCCCCTTTTGTGACTGTTTTATTTCACTTAGCATAATGTGCTCAAGGGTCATGCATGTTACAACATGTGTCAGAATTTCCTTCCTTTTTCAGGCTACCGCCTTTTGTTTATCTGTGTACCCATCAACGGACAGGTGGGTTGCTTCTACCTTTTGGCTATCATCAATAAGACTGCTGTGAAATATGGGTGTTCAAATATCTGTTTGGCTCTTTGCTTTCAATTCTTTTAGATACATACTCACAAGTGGAATTGATAGGTCATATGGTTGTTCTAGTTTTAACTTTTTGAGGAATAGACATTCTATTTTCCATAGTGGCTGTACCATTTTACATTCCCACCAGCAATGCACAAGGGTTCCAAATTCTCCACATCCTCCCTCAAAGTTTGCTGTTTTCTGATTTTTTGGGCAATAGCCATCCTAATGCACACGAGGAGGTATCTCATTGTGGTTTTGGTTTGCATTTCCATAATGATTAGTGTTATCTTTTCATTTACTTATTGGCCATTTGTAGATCTTCTTTGGAAAAATGTCTAACTCCTTTGTCTATTTTTTAATTGGATTTTTTTGGTTTCTCTAGTTGAATTGTAAGAGTTCTTTATATATTCTGGGTATTAATCCCTTATCGTATTACATGATTTGCAATTATTTTTTCCCATTACACGGGCTGCCTTTTTGCTCTGTTGATGGTGGCCTTTGATGCATGGAAGTTTCAAATTTTTATGTAATCCAATTTATCTATTTTTTCTTTTGTTGCTCATGCTTTTGTTGTTATACTCAAGAAATCATTACCAAACCCAATGTCATGAAGCTTATTTCCTATGATATCTTCTAAGAGTTTTATAGTTTTAGCTCTTATGTTTAAGTCTTAGATCCATATTGGATTAATTTTTGTACATGATGTTAGGCAAGGGTCCAATTTCACTCTTTTGCACATGGACATTTAGTTTTCCCAGCACTACTTGTTTAAAAGACACCAACTATCTTTTATAAAAAGAGTCCTGTAAACTGCCACATAATACTTTTATTTATATCCTATTGGCCAGAATTTAGTCAACAGGGTTGAACTTAGCAAGGAAGGGTGGCAATTAAAGTTGGTAAAGCTATTTTAATTTTTTAAAAATTTTAACAATTTAATTTTTCCTTTTTATTCTTTGATTATTTTGAAGATACTATAAAATGGTGTTATATGGTGATACATATTCAGGTGTCTGCATTAATTTTGAGAGCAGGATAGTTGGATTTTATACAAGTGATATATTCTTAAAGATCTTGTGTAATATCCCAGTAGGAATAAATGTAAAATAAACAATGGTGGGGGGGGCTGGAACACTTTTTCAGAGCCTATAAATCTATTAAAGTGATATTGATCTTGCTGCTGAGTCACCAGTATTGTTTTTTCCATTATTCTTGCCCAGATATTTGAGGATTTTTAAAGGTTAAAGATGTATCTGTTATATTTAAGTGTCTCGGCATCATTTCTAATGTTTTGCAGTGCGCCCTATTCTAAACAGACAGTACTGGCTGTTGTAGAGTTTGGCCTTCTTCAGAGCAATTTATCACATTTAACTTTTATTAGAAAATTATGGATAGGGGTGTGTTTTCAAGCACCAACACCAGCACTTGATGGCATTTTTTTTGCTATTAAAAACAATTTTACATGAAGATAATGGTGAATGTTAAGCAGCAAAGTAGTCACCAAAATTATACCATTCCAAACCATATAACTTGGGTGTTCCTAGTGTATGAAGGATAGGTAGGCATTTCTGTTGAGCAGTTCTGACAAAAGCATGAAAAATATTTACTTGCCTGCCAGTTCTGAAATTGTACCATTTTTAATAATTACCCAGTTCTTGATAATTTTTTAAATGATTTTTAAATTAGCTTCTAAAATGAGACTTTATTAATATTTCTGCTGTGCTATTTTAACATTGCATAAAATGGTACTATACTGTGTCTTGGCATATCTTGTGTTTTGGTCATACGATTGATGAAAGAGAAATAGATATATGAAGTGTACAATTACTAAGTTTAAAAGTCCTATTTTTAAAGAGCCCTGTTTTGTTTAAAATACTGGGGGTGGAGGTAGGGGGCGGGGAATATAGATGAAACAAAATTGGCCATAGGGTATAATTATTAAAGTGATGAGTACATAGGAGTTTATTATATTATTCTCTTCACTTTTGTGTATATTTGAAAATTTCCACGATAAAAAAAAACAAATAAAGAAGGTTTGTTTTGTTAACATGAAGTTATACCTAGTTAGATTGATCTCCTCTATCTTCATTTTTCTATCAGAATAATAGAAAAAGTGGGGGAGGGGCAGGGTAGCATACATCTATAGGTCAGCTTTTAATTTTATTAAAAAAATTTTTTTAATGTTTATTATTTTTGAGAGAGAGAGAGAGAGAGCGCGCGCAAGCAGGGGAGGGGCAGAGAGAGAGAGGGAAACACAGAATTGGAAGCAGACTCCAGGCTCTGAGCTGCCAGCACAGAGCCTGATGCAGGGCTGGAACCCACAGACTGCGAGATCATGACCTGAGCTGAAGTCAGTTGCTCAACTGACTGAGCCACCCAGGCGCCCCATGGTCAGACAACTTAAAAAAAGATATTTATTTCTTTTGAGAGAGAGAGAGCAGGGGAGGGGCAGAGAGAGAGGGAGGGAGAGAGAATCCCAAGCAGACACCCAGCTGTCACTGCAGACCCTGAAGGGGGCTACATCCCATGAACCATGAGTTCATGACTTGAGACAAAAAATCAAGAGTCCCACACTCAACCGAGTGAGCCACCCAGGCCCCTGGGAGCTCTTTTGAAAGGGATGGGTATTGTTTATGAAATCGACCACCCTGAAAACAATGAGATTTTTATTCTCTCAATCTAAATTTGAACACTCTAAGACTCAATAGAGATTTTCTGTGGAAGGAGGTAAACCCCACTGACAGTGTGTGGCATCCTCATATTGGATGAGGAAGGAGAACTTAACTCAGGTGTCACAGCCTCAGGTAGAGGCCTGTGAGTATTCTTGATAGACAGCAACCAATGAAAGAAACTATATTTAATTCCTGGGATTCACCCTCCCTCTAGACTCAGAGAATTAATTGTTTCTTCTCCTGTTGAAAGTTAACTCCCACACCTAAGCTGTTGATCACATTTATTCCATCTCCTGTGGGATTTTACTACACCAATTATTCCCTTATTCCCTCTCATATACTCAGCTTTTCTATGGGCTAGCTCCTTCCCAGAAGCGGGAAAGCCTGTTTAGATCTCCCATAACTTCCCCACCGCCTTTAGCTAAGACCACCCCCAGGGAGCGCCTGGCTGGCTCAGTCAGTAGAGTGTCTGGCTCTTGATCCCAGTTAGGGGTGGTTGAGTTCAAGCCCCACGTTGGCCACTGGCCATAGAGCTTAAAAAAAAAAAAAAACTGTTCCAGCCCCCTTTCTCCTTCCATTCCTAAATAATTCCTCAGTTGTATATACTTCTCTCCTCTCTTGTCTTAGTCTTTATTTTACTGTAATTAGACCATAACCACCATATTCCTAAAACTGCAATGGTAAAGACCACTAACTGCCTAATTAACAAATCCAATGGCCAGTTTTATTTCTTGCCTTATTTAATCTCTCTAATTGCTTAAAAAATATATAAGCCAGACACACCTTTATGTGCTGTATAAGGATTAGCTCATTTAATTCTATACCAACCCTATGAGATAGTTACCATTATTTTCCCCATTTTGTAGATACACAGACAGAAAGATTCAGTGATTTGTCCAGGATCACCCCCATCTACTCCTTTATTCCTTTGATATTTTTGTTCGATTGATTGGTTTCTGAGATTACAGCTGGGGTAGTCAGAATAACTCCCACCTGCACCGCCTAATCCCTGGAATCTGTGAATATGTTAGGTTACATGGCAAAGGGGAATTAAGGTTGCAGATAGATTAAAATGACTAATCAGCTGTTAGGGAGAATAACCTGAATTATCCAGATGAGCCCAATATAATGACAAGGGTACTTAAAGATGGGAGAAAGAGGGAGAGGAGAGGAGATGAGAGGAGAGTGAGGGAAAAGGTGATAACGATGGCAGAAGCAAGGTTGGTGTGGCATGATACCCTGTAGGTTGGACTTGCTGTCGCTGGCTTTGAACACAGGAAAAGGCCAAGGAATGTTGGTGGCTTCTAGGAGCCAGAAAAGCCAAGGAAATGGATTCTCATCTAGAGTCTCTAAAATCAAGTAATGTTCTGCTGACACCCTGGGTTTGGAGCAACAAGACATAGGTTGGATTTCTAAAGTGACGGAACTGTAAGATAGTAAGTTTGTGTTATTTTAAGCTTACTAAAGTTGCTGCGATCTGTTACCGCATCAATAGGAAACTGATACAATAGCCTATCTTGGTGTCCTACTCTGACCATTTCTTCCTGGGCTCCTTTCCTGGGTCCTCTTACTTTTATCCCCTAATGGTTGGTGTTCCCCAGAGTTTTGTCCTTAGCACCTGTTCTCATCACATACATACATTTCCTCTGGGTAATATTACTCATTTTCCTGGTCCTGACCAATATTTATACTCTGACTTTGAAATCTCTAATTCTAACCCCACCCCCCAATTCTGAAATTGAGACCTATACATCTGAGAGCTTCTAAGATCTTCTACTTCAGTGTCTAACAGGCCCCGCACACTTATCATATACCCTCTTTTTATAAAGCATCAATTCCTCTTATATTTTCTGTTTAGGATGTACACCTGTAGGTAGGTAGGTAGGTAGATATCAGGCTGGAAACTCAGAAGTCATTGTTCTCTCTTTCCTCTTCTAAAACCCAACAGTAGACAAGTCCTATTAATTCCACCTCTTTGATATTGTTCTACCAATTCCTTCTCTCCATCCTCTACCACTCTCCTGCGTCATTACCTGCCTGGTTCTTGTTATTTCCCTGGACTATAACAACTGCCTTCTGACTTTCTGCCTAGCCTGGGCCCCGTCGCTCACCCCTCCTCAACTTTTTTCCATATAGCCACCACAGGTACTTTTCAAAACACAAATCTAATCATGTTGCTTCATTGCTTAAAATTCTTTAGCGTTTACTCACTCCCTCAAATGCAAAGCAAGGCAAAATAAGACCTGGCCCCAGCCCAGCTCTCCAGTCTCATGTGCTCCAGTCATACTGAAGTACTTATGGTTTCCTGACAAGCTGTGCTATTTACTGCTTTATGCCTTTACCATACAATCCTTGCTGCTTGGAACACTGTCCTCATCTTTTCTACCTGTCAGCTTAAGCATTGCCTCAGGTGTGAAGCATTTCTTGCTCTTCTCAGGTAGAATTAAACACCCTCTTTTGTTCTTTGCTTTTCTGTTAGAGTAACTTTTAGTCACTATTGTATTTATTTTCCTGTCTACTTTCCCCATTAAACTGAAGCTCTTGGTGAGTAAGAAGCAGGTGTTTGGTTTTGTTTTGAGAGAGAGAGTGAGAGAGAGAGAGAGACAGAGAGAGAGAGAGAGAGAAAGCAAACAGGAGAGAGGGGCAGAGGGAGAGAGAATCTTTGCAGACTCCATGCTTAGCAAGGAGCCCAATTTGGGACTCAATTCCATGTCCCTGGGATCATGCCCTGTGCTGAACTCAAGAGTCAGATGCTCAACTGACTAAGCCACCCAGGCACCTCTTTCCATTCTTACCATCTAGCATAAAGTCTTGTGTGTGTGTGTGTGTGTGTGTGTGTGTATGACATCTATTGTTGAGTACATGAAAGGTTTCTTGAGAATAGAGTCAGAAGGAAGCAGAGGTGAGGGGCTCTTAGAAAACCTCTGTGGCTACTGGAGGATATAAATTACTGTTGAAGCAGATAATATGAACTTGAGTTTAATAACCCTTGTGGTCCAGTCACTAATTTGGAAAGTCAGTAAGTACTCCCTATATCTCGAATAGCAGTTCAATGTCTGGTTGACAGTACATGGTTAAGAAATATGTACTAAATGAAGGATTGGATATGTAAAGGGATGAAGGGGAGGCCATGGTGGGGGTGAGGTTAATTGGGAAGGAAGAGTAGAACTCAACTATTATTGCAGAAGGAGCAATGTCAAGAGCAAGGGTGTGGAGGTGGGAATGCAAGAAGTTAGAGGGGGAAAAAAAGGCATAGAGCAGTTGGATGATATAAAGGAGGTATATAGGCAAGGGAGATATGGGAACAGAGGGGACAAACCTGACAGACAAGGAGGCCCAATGAGGTGCCTCAATGGTCCCAGTGTGAGGTATTGAAGGCCTAGACCAGGTATGGGATAGAATGGAAAAGAGCTGTGTGAAATGAAGGAAGGCTCATCAGGAGAAAAATAGGAGTGACTCCATAAAGTAAAGAGAGAAAGGAATAAGGAAGGATTTAAAGATTTTGAACGTCAGAGGAATGACCAAATTAAGCAAGCCCAGGAAAGGGAGCTGGCTTTGTAATAAAATGGAAGACTTTAGCTTTCCCAATGGTTGTATAAGACTGTGGTAGAAATAGGAGGCTCCATGATCCCTTTAAAAACTAAATTAAGGTAAACAGATTTTTTTCCTTAACTCTGTAATAGTGTCTTGTGTGATCTATAAATTAAACATTACCATAGTTTTCTTTACTCTTTTCTCTAATGGCAAAATAAAAATGCGATTAACACAGAGAGCTTGGAAAACACAAAAAGAAAAAAGAACTATCTGTAATTCTATTATACAACTATAACAACCAATGTCAAAATTTGGGGATAAATCATTTGAATAACTTTTGATGGATTAATAGGTCTTCTACACACTGTTTTTCATCAGAAATACCATTATTTCCTCAAACTCCATAACCTTTGACTTGTCTTTTAAAATTGCATATATATGTCCCTATTCTAAAAATATTCAGATAGTATTGAATTACTCTTTACACAGAATTACATTTACATAAGACCTGTCTGTTCTAATCCTCCTTCCATTCTACCAATCCCACTCTTCTAAAGGAACCACAGTTTGTGCACCAAAAGAATTCTGAAAATAAATACAATCACATTAACACACACTTAGTACACATTGTCTATACATATGTATAGATCTGTATGTATTGTATATACATGAATCTCCTTCATATACATGTATACATACACGTACAACATAATGACTGCATAGTGTTCCACATTATCAGTGTATCACAAATTATTTAATACTCAATTGCTGAACATTAAAATTTTCATTTTTGTGCTTTAAAAAATAACACAATAAACAAGTATGCTTGTTTACATTCTGACTTTATTGTACATCCTTCTAGCGTTTCACTGGTAGATATGATATTAGTTTAGATAAATATTCTTTGTCATGGTAAAAGTAGGCTTCCCTTATCTCAGTTTACTGAGCTACTTTCCTTTAATTATGAAAAGCTGCCAGATTCTAACAAATACCTTTTTGGGGCTTCTACTGAAATGGCATTCCTCCTCTGCCTTCTTACTGTGATGAACCCTTAGTATGGATGGCCCCCAACTTAATGATGACTTGATATAAGATTCTTTGCCTTGACAGCGGTGCAAAAGCGATACACATTGTGTAGAAACTCTATTTTGAATCCTGACCTTTTCCCAGTCCAGCAATATACTCTCATGGCGGTGGGCAGCCATAGCAGCAGCAGTGAGCCACGGCTCCCAGTCAGCTATGTGATCATGACGGAAAACTTACAACTGTTCTGTTGATCCCTTTCAGTACATTATTCAGTAAACTATGTGAGATATTCAATACTTCATTATAGGCTTTGGGTTAGATGATTTTGCCCAACTGTAGGCTAATGTAAGTGTTCTGAGTATGTTTGAGATTGGCTAGGCTAAGCTGTGATGTTCAGTAGTTTAAGTATATTAAATGCATTTTCAACTTAACAATATTTTCAACTTCATGACGGGTTTATTGGGATGTAAGCCTATTGTACGTCAGGGAAGATCTGTGCGTTAATAATCCTTTCTTACTGGATTACCCCCTCCTGGTAAATGTTGTTACTCTTTTAATGACAAACTGTTGAATTTCCTTTGCAGATATTTTATTTAGGGTTTTGAATCTATATTCACTCGCTGGTATTTTTAGCTTGACCAGGAACCGGCTTCTAGATGTTTAAAGGATGTGTCATTGCAAATATCAGAGGCTTGAAAATAGACACACACCCAGTGGCCCAGGAATCTGGGATGTCTTCCACATAGCTCTCATAATAAGCAACTGCTTTGTTCTCTATTAAAAATAGGGGAGAGGATTTCCAGCCCCTCCTGTCCTAAGTGATTCTATCTCTTCCCCAGGCCTCTATTTTGGAGGGCAGGGCCACAAAGCAAGTGTCTGATCAATGTGTTCATGCCCCCTCCACTGAAATCCATAGGGCCGGGAATCTTTCAGAGGAAATGCTTGTTCTGTTATCTTTCTCTAAGGCTGGCCAACCCGGGAGCCAGCCACCTCAACTTTTTGATAAGAAACAGGATCTAAACAAATTTAAAACTAAATTAAAACCGTAATTCACTTGGATATCTTAAATCCTTGCAGTTTTTAATATAAAAACTTAAGATTCTTAATCACTTTTGAAAACTGAATTAATAAAAATATATATTCATTTTTATAAATTATAATGTAAAAAAGAAATAACAATTTTAAAATTTTATGTTCTTTAAGATAGTTCTTCCCCACCCCCAGGACTGGAAAAGCCACAGGAGAGTTATTTTGAGAAAATACTGTTTGCCATTAGCTAGAGGAAGGTCCCCTTTGTGGATAAGGTAAAAGATTGTTAAGGGGGATGTGGTTGTGGTAACGTCAGGTTGTGAGAATAGGTTTGAAGCATTCTAATACTTTCTCTGTTGGAATACAGGAAAGACGCATTCTTTACTTTTTCCACTCCTAAATGTAACATGGCACTCTTTGTTCCTAAGTCATCTGATGATTGGGGCTTTGGATTGTTACCTGGCATGTAGGAAGCCCTCAATAAACATTAGCTACTGTTAACTATTATGGGGGTAAGCAGCTCTGACATGACTCCCACTGATTCTCACCTCCTGGCAGCTCTTGTGTAATCTCCTCATCTTGAGTGTGACTAGACGTGGTGACTTGCTCCTAAGGAGTAGAATATGGCACCAGTGATAAACTATCTCTTCTGTGATTACGTTACAATAGATCGTGACTTCCGTTCTGCTGGACTATTGTCTTCCCAGTTTGCATGCTTTGCAAACTGCCATATTGGCATAGAATTAGGTTAGCTTCTATCCCACTGTCTGCAAGAATATGAATCTTATCAGTATGAATGAGTTTAGAAAGTGGATCCTTCCCCAATTGAGCCTTGAAATGATTATAGCACCAGATGACACCTTAATTGCAGTTCAATTGTATTTGGATTCCTAACCCAGAGACACAGTGATGCTATTTTATGCCCCTGAATTTTGGAGTAATTGTTATGTAACAATGGATAATAATACAATTTCTATGAATATTGTGATTATTAGCAGTATAGCCAACTCAACACTATAGGCTCTGGAGCCTGACTCTGGGGTTTGAATCCCAGCTATGTCACTTATTAACTGTTTAACCTCCTATAAACTACATAATCTCTCTGTGCCTCAGTTTCCTCATTTGCAAGATGAAGATAAATAATAGTTGTGAAGAGTAAATGAGAATACACCTAAAGGCTCTGGCACATAGTAAGTCTGTATGTGTTGGGTGTTATTATTTATATGAAGAAGAAACTTAGACTCTTGCTGCTCTCATTAGGCATCAGCTCTGGTTTTCTACTCAAGTCTTTGGTGAACAAGAATGCCTTCTAGTTTTGGTTTATAAGTACATTCTGCACAGTGCTGAAGTGAGAGAGAAACAGAAGGAATAATGGTTTCTGCATTATTTCATGAGGAGAAATTGGAAGTCCTTTCAAGTAAGTCACCTTAAAGATGAAGAATTGGTTTATTTCTCTGCAAAAGAAGTGTAATTTCATACCGCCTTGTCTTTTCCACCCTCAAATCCTGAATTTTACTACAAGGATTATAGTTAACTAGAGTGTGCTCTCAGTTTACACTCACAGTTCTTATGTGGCAGGTTCAGCGTAGGCCTAAAATTAAATCGAGTCAAATGGAAGCCAGAGAAGTAATAAATTCTAGTAGTGCAAGAAAGAGTTGGGCAGAAGCAAGGTCTAACGAAATAACTTCAATAGGTAAGAAATTAAATCTTGAACCAATGTAAGATCAAAGCAAGCTTAAGAGAGGTCATTTATTGATTCAGGGATTAGATGCCAAGGACTTCTAAAAAGCAAAAATGGTACATTTGTATAGCACTTCAGAGTTGACTGAATATCTTCACACACAGTATTTCAGAAGATTATGTTGGAATCGGCACCAACATGTTATCGTCAGTTTGTGATGAGGCAATGGAAGCTCAGAGGAGTTACATTTCTTATTTGAGGTCACAGAGCCACTAAGTGGGATGAGATTCAAAACTTCTTTCTGATCTGTGTAATAGGACAGTTCGTCTCCATAGCTGTTGGGTTATTCTTATCTGTTTCCATGTCATTTGGGATAGAATTATTTAGGACTTCACATCCCTGACTAAGCATGTACCCTACATGAGCACTGCATGACAGGGCAGACACCCTATAAGTAAGCTGGGAATTCTAGGTTCCAAATAGGTTTATTTTACTCCAGCTAACAGATACTGTTTTTCTCCATACTATTCCTGCTCTGCAGCTATTTTGTGACCCTTTCTCCAAATATTTCCCCTGAAATCTCATGATATATAAGAAAATGGTATGTGGGCATTCAAAAATGATGATTCTCTATTTGAAAACTACCCTGAACCACCTACCTATGCCATTGTCACAATATTTTATGGTATGACCTTAGAGGTGATTTTGATGCAGAAACCCCATTTGGTATGATGAGAAAAATGGCCCTGGATTGTGCTTTTAAAAACTGTACCCGTCATATAGTGTTGTAATATGAGGGTTTTTATCTAACTTTAGGTTTATGTTTGAAGCAAATGGTGTGCTAGCATTAACTTTCTTGGCCAAATACTATGCATCAGTAGTCTTTATGAATGATCCATTATTAAATGGGAACAGTGTGCCTGGGACCCAGGGCCTTTCCTGGTAATGAGTGTCAAAAAGATGTAAAGCTATTAGGTCCGTGCTGAGAAGTTTTGCTTTCCTCCTAACACTCAGTACCTTCATGATGTAACTGGCTGAGTTGTTTCTCCCTGGTGCATTCCATTCAGATGTGCCATTCTCTGGAACCATCTCAGGATTTCAGATCTTTCTGCTACTCCCCTGATCCACTGAGTTCCAGATGCTATGTGAGACTATGCAAACACAGTTATTCATTAAACAACTGTTTACTGCCCTCCTAGGGCTGACATTCTGATGGGGGAGACCTCTAAAAAATAAGACAACAAGGTAATGAAGTAAAATATATGGTTTATAGAGGGAAGTGCTCCTTAGCTTTAATAAAGCTTTAATAAATCAGAAAAGGTGTTTTGATATTTTTGATAGGTGGGCTGGAAAGGCCTTTCTGAGAAGGAGAATTCTGAGTAAAGACTAAGGAGAAAAGATTTAGCGATAGGACAAAAGCCATGCTACAGTGGAAATCTGTAGAAGGAATTTCAGAAACACATGAGGACAGTGATGCAATCAGCTCCTCTCTGACGTGTGCTATATTCCAGGTAGTGGTGTAAGCACTTTAAAGAGATTAATCCATTTAATCTTCATGACCGCCTCATTCTAAGAAAGCAATCACCTGTGAGAAAGCAACTGATTTGAGGGGAAAATGGAACGGAGATCAGGGAAGGCTGCCCAGAGGTGATGGCATTCCAAATGGCTCTAAACAATGACAGCAGTGGGAAGGAGCTACCAGATACAGGAAGGGGTAAGGGAAAGAGACAAAGGGAGACATACATGCAAGTGGAGAGGCAGAAATATGTTTGGTATGACCAAGGAATGTGTCTGGGAGTCAGAGCCATTTTTAAAAATAACTGTGCCTCGATATTTTTCTAAAAGGAAAAAAATCTGTTTTATTGAAGATAATAGCATTAAGGGGTAGAAGAGGAAGACTTTATGAAGGCACAAAGGATCTTTTTAGGGTCTAGGACTATATCAGAGTTGGGGAGAAAAAGGCTTCTATCTACCCCTGCTGACTTCTCTCAGGGAAGGCCAGGATTCAAGAAATGAAACAATAGAAAAAGCCCTGTCTTAATCCCACTGCCCTGTTTTCTAATCAGGCAGCTATAACTGACATTCAAATCATTTAACTAGCTACCACCTTGCCTAAATATTGGGCCAAGTTTGGAGGTGCCACATGGTATACACAAAATAGCCACATCTTCTGATTTGTGTGCATATCCTATTGATTTTCAATGTCCAAGAGAACTTTGAAATGCCTCATGGGTTTTCTTATATAATTTTTCTCCAAACTGACATCAAGGTGTTTTGTGCCTCCTGTTAAAGAAATTCTATCTCCATGCTTCTGTGAAAACTCCTAATACGAAAGACAATGGTAATTTGAATATCTTAATGCCATTACATAGCTAGGAAATTACTTCATCACGTTGCCCCAATTTTTATTACAAACGTAAGTGAATGGAAGGAAGTTTTTCTCATGGGATTATAAGGCTGTTAAAGGACCACAGATTTTTCTCCTGAAGTGGTCTACAGAGCTGCCCAAACCCTTGCAGTATTTTAATTGAACAAGTACCTTTAACTATTAACTTTCTTCTGGAGGTTCTTATTTTTTAAATGGAAGTTTTTTTTTTTTTCTCAACGTTTTTATTTATTTTTGGGACAGAGAGAGACAGAGCATGAACGGGGGAGGGGCAGAGAGAGAGGGAGACACAGAATTGGAAACAGGCTCCAGGCTCTGAGCCATCAGCCCAGAGCCTGATGCGGGGCTCGAACTCACGGACCGCAAGATCGTGACCTGGCTGAAGTCGGACGCTTAACCGACTGCGCCACCCAGGCGCCCCTGGAGGTTCTTATTTTTTAAAGCATAAATGCTTCTGTAAATTAATTCAAATCACACAGGCATTAATCTATTGGCTGGAGAAATAAACCATCATCAATGACATAAGTAGGTGACTCTTTGGAATGAAAATAGGAGTTTGACCTTATGTCTCAGTTTATGAATATGCTAATAACTATTAACTTGCTCTGTTTTGTGGATTTTTGTTCCAGCCCATCTTTAAGAATGTTGAAATGGCAATCTGCCAGCGCTCGCTCACTCTCTCTCTCTCTCTCTCTCTCTCTCTCTCTCTCTCTCTCAACAGGGCACAGTTGTACTAATATTTGAGTAATAAAAACAAAGTAGACAAATGAAGAGGCAAGGAGGAAATCATTTCAAGGTTCGTCTGTGTCTATTTTTTTAATTAAATGAAAGATATAAAATGACCATGATTTGTGCAATATGTTCTGTTTAAGTTATGCAAATAAATAATTAAAACATATAAAAAGATTAAAGTATTAGCCCTGAGTTATTGTAAACAGCAACAGTGTCAACACTGCATACACATTACTAAAATCAAATTATGGAATTTTCTAACCAGAGCAAATAACTGAGTTATTAAAATTAAAGCAGCAGAAGAAATCTATACCAAATAAGCCATAATTTGATATTGAAATGAACCATACATATTCCACAGGGGTCCACACTCAGTCCCTTTCTCTTTTGCCTTCTCTGTTGCCTGGGCAATGTTCTACCGGTATCTGTAAATATCATCCATGAAGGGATCATTGCCAAATCTCCTCCTCCCCTCTGATGACTGTCATGAGTTCCAGACTTACCTTCGTAATTAGTGTACCATTCCAGTTTGGGGAACCTAAAAGGCAACATATCCCCCAAAATTCTCCTCTTCTTTCCCCTCCCAATTTTTGGCACTGTAGCTCATCCAGGTATTCCAGCCAGAAGCCTGTGAATCGTCAAGGAGACTGTCTCTCTGTCAGCCCTCACATCCCATTGCTAACTATCTCCTTTTGGCTAGTCTATCTTAATATTCCCAGAATTCGCCCATTCTCTCTTTTCACTGCCATTTCCCCATCCCAATCCTCCCTTTTCACACAAATTCTAACTGGTGTTTAATCCTCATTGCCCTTCCAACTCCTCAGCTATACTTTGGCTGGAGCGATCTTTCTAAAATGTAGATCTGATGACCATGTTCTCAGCCTTGTCATCCCAAGTCTTGCCACTTACAAGACGAGCGAACACTTTTTAGTGTAGTCACCCTTTGTCCTTGTTCCAGGTTCATATGTTGCTATTCTGTTGCACCTTGTGTTTGCAGCCACGTTGAATGACTCATGATCCCACAGATGATCCCTTTTATCTTTACGGATCATCTTCTGGAATGCTTTTCCTTTGTTCTTTATTAGAAAATTTCTTGACATACTTTAAGACTCACCTCAAATACAGCCTTCTTCAGCAGTCTTCTTTGTACTCCACAAGCACTAAAACACATTCTCCTCCATCCTATCCACAGTACCCTATTTAATGTTTTCTTCCCTAAACTTCCCCTTTCTAACACTGTTAATGTTTTCTTCCTTAAACTTTGATTTCTGAAAGGCTGGAACAGTGGTTTATTCATTTTTTTCATATCCAATGCCTAGGATATAGCCAATGAATTTATAGAACCACACCGTATTTCAAGCACTGTAGAAAGTACTGGGCTACGAGGGTGAATAATACAAATAGCCCAGGGCTTGGTATATACACATATCCACCCATTTATCTACACACTGATCCTTCTATCCATCCAATAAATAACTGTTGAGGGCCTACTAAGTGCCCATACAGTGTTCTCTAATGGTAAACAAAGGAATGTGAGCTCTATTCTTGTGAAGTTTATAATCTACTAAGAGAAATATACATTAAGAGTAAATACACTATTCCAAATTATGAAAATTCTATGAAGGACAAGAACAGAATATTATGAGAGAGAGTGATAGAAGGAATCTTGTTGAAATTGGATCATGAGGGAAGGCTGTTCTGAAGAGTGGCAAGTCACTAGATAGTAGGCTATATGTGTTTTGTAAATAAATGAGTGACCTAAAACAAAGTCGTAAATGGTTGTTCTGGAGGAAGCATATTCCTTTGCTCTAGCATACAAGGGGCTGGGGGGTTCCAGGGGCTGAAAGGTTACAGGTGTTGAAGCTTCTGAAAGGTGGAAACTGTTTTCTTCCAGGACCATGGCCCTTGTCCGTGGAGTTGGTAAACTTACAGCTGTGGGCAAAAGAGACAAGGAGGGTGTCTTGGGGCTCCCTTCCCTAAGGTTTGAGTCTGTGAAGACCACAATAGCAACAGAGAGGATTTCCCCAGGAAGTCTTCTTCAACCAGACAACCTTACTAAGAATTGAGACCACTTGGTGGCTTAGACTTGGATTTCTTTACTATAGGACTTTCTCCTTTCTTTTTGATCTTCACTTGTCTTTGTACTCTGACTAGCTCAGCATCTTGACTCCATGTAACAATTTCTTACACCCACAAAACCTGTGATCTGATTTTTTTTCTATTTCTTCTTAATTTACATTCTGTCTGTTTAATCTTTTGTCTCCTTGTTTTCTCCTTGTCCTATTTCACCACAGGTCCTCATTCCCAGAGTTTAGAGATTTTTAAATCTATTTTATATTCTTATGATATTTTATTTTCTGATTTTTATTTGTACCCATTTTCCTTTTTATCACTTACTTTAATGTTTTGACTTTTGAACTATGATTCCTACACCAAAAAAAAAAAACTATTTATTTTTAACCTATCATCTAAGATTCTTGACTTTCAGAATTTTCATGTTTTCTTAATGAACAATTTTTTTTAATTTTAGAGAGATAGAGAGAGTGTGAGTGGCAGAGAGGAGCTGAGGGAGAGAGAATCTTAAGCAGGCTCCACACTCAGCATGGAGCCCAACGTGGGGCTTGATCCCATGACCCTGGGATCATGACCTGAGCTGAAATCAAGGGTCAGACACTCAACTGACTAAGCTACCTAGGTACCTCAGAATTTTCATGGTTTTTAATTATTTAGTTTAATTTTCATTTTATTTTGCATATAATTTTAGTTTTTAAAATTAAACTTTCTGAGTATAAAGATATTTGTTTATTAAATTTGCAAGACATATAAAAGTACAAAGTAAGTAAATATTATTTGCAATTCTACCATCCTGAGGTAGCCACTGTTAAAATAATATGTGTATACACTGTATTATGGAGAAGTATATTATATGCACATAAATGCAAATATATGTATCTATATATGTGTATCAAATACATTTTAGTGATACGTTATATGTTTAGTGATTAGTGATATGGAGTTTTGCATTTTATTTATTCAAGTTTATATTTAGGGCACACTATTACATTATTAATATTCTTTAAACATTTCCTGGTGGATTCCAATATGAGCTCTTGGGCAAGGAGAGTGTTATTAAGCATTCTGAATTGGTCTGGACACTATATTCCCTCTTCCTCGAAAAGGATTTGACTTGGTCAGAGACATTCTGAAGAAGATACAAATCACCCTGGTGGGCTGGATACTGGGTATCAGAGCTTACCAGATCCCTTTATCAAAAATAATCCTAGTTCTCCTCTCTTTCTTAAATGTCTTAGGTGGTTGGAGCAGATGCTACACACATGGAGAACACATGGAGAAATGTGTTTTTTTTGTAGCCTCTGCTACAGCATGTGGATTTGTAGAGCAATTAGTTGATGAACTCCAGTTCTGACACAGTATGGGAGTCTATGCACTGCTTATGCCTATGATAATTCTGCCTGTACTGAAGTCCAAACCACTGTTTGGTAAATAGGTCTTTAGTTTCCAATCTGGGAAACTTTTCTATCTGATGCCAATTCTTAAGTATCCACAATATTATTATGATATGATGCAACAAGATCTTGGCCTAGGAGGAGTTTTGGCTCAGGTGTAACGCCTCCTCTGACCTCAACACAAAAGCTACTCACACTTGCATCAGATTGCCTTGGTCAGCTAAAGGTGAGTTGGTTTCTACAAAGCTTTCTTGGCAGAGAATATTGTAAGGCAATCCAACTTCCACCTGGAAGTTTTAGATGCTTGGTACGATGGTAGACTTGGATGATGGTAATCTTGACATGTTCTCAGAAAGGTGGATCGCCTAGCTTGCTGTGACCAGGGTTACCATGTCCAAGTAGGTTTCTCCACTGCATGGTACTTGGAGCATACTGTCCATATATTCATGACATTTTTAAGAAAATACTTACAAATTTTTTTAATGTTTATATTTGAGACAGACAGAAACAGGGAAATAGAGAATCTGAAGCAGACTCCAAGCTCTGAGCTAGCAGCACAGAGCCTGACACAGAGCTCGAATTCATGAACTGTGAGATCATGACCTGAGCCAAAGTCGGATGCTCAACTGACTGAGCTACCGAGGTGTCCCAAGAAAATATTTTAGACAAGGAGAAACTCTCATCCTCAAACTGGACGACTGCTATCAGCTGAGATATCACAAGAAATAAATGCAGTTGCAGAAGTTTCTAGAACTGAATCCTCCTGGGAGGCACTGAGCTGCAGGCATCTGTTTTGACTAGGTAGGACAAGTCCGTTTGGGGTAAGACAACATAAGAATAAAGGTAAATAAGGTTTTTAGGCTTTTTAGTCTTTAGTTTCTCACAGCTGTTAAATCATCATAGACTTTGTGGCTTAAAACCACACAATTTTATTCTTCTACAGTTCTGGAAGCCAGAAGTACAAAATCAGTTTCAGCAGGCTAAAGTCAAGGTGTCAGCATAGTTGGTTCCTTCCGGAGGCTCTAGAAAAGAACCTAATTCTTACCTCTTCCATGTCTAGAGGCTTTTGGCATTCCTTGGTTTGTGGTGGCATCATTCTAATCTCACTCTGCTCTAATTGTCATTTCTATCTTCTGATCTCCTGCCTCCCTCTTATAAGGATCCCTGTGATATATTAGGCCCACCCTGATAATCCAGGACAATTTTCCCACCTCAAAATCCATAATTATATCTGCCAAGTCCCTTTTGCCATAGAAGGTAATATTGACAGGTTCTGGGGATCAGGAATGAGGACATCAGTGGGGTCATTATTCATCCTACCAAAGCTCCTAAGATGCTACAGCAACTTCTGAAAATCATAAAAACCTTCCTGACTTTTTGAGAAGGATTTTTATTTCGGGCAGAATAAAAACAGGAAAAATAATATGCAAATTGTGGGTCAAATTCCAGAAAGTGAGAATCTTTGGTTTTCTGGAGAGTTGGTAAAGAAATGATTTCTATTCCAAAATTCCTGATAATTTGTTTGCATCATGTATACTCTCTAAATAGGATAAAGCATATACACTCAAACAGGAGTCTCAAATACAGAAGTTCATAAGATGCTAAGTCCAGATATTATCTCTTACTTAGTGTAAGAGGTCATCTGGAAGGTGGTATGGTCATTTCCTAGACCAAGCACCATTATGGTATACTCACATTGATGAAACATGTTCTGAATGCCATCTTCCAGTCTTCACTTTCCTGGATTCAGAAAAGTTATAGGGCCCCTGGGGTATAGTTTGTTAAAGCTTGTGTCTCATCAAGTTGAGACAAGAGGCTAGAGAGTAGTAAATGTGGATAATGGCTACAGATCATGACTATTTAATGCCATGGTGGTCCTTGCATAGATCTCCCCACTCTTTTTTCTTTATGAAGAACATCAGGAATCCTGCAAGGAAAGTTAGAGGAACCCCTGCTTCGAGTTGGTGTCCATTATATTCCTGTGAAGGATCTCAGCTCAGAGAAAGGAAAATGAGTTCTTGGAATCCAGGCATGACAGCAACTGCAAAGTTGTCCTTTGATCAGAGTTGGGGTGACAAAAAACCAATTGTTTATGTCTGTGAAAACAACCCACCCGGGCAGAGACTTGGAACCACCTTTGACTTGTCTCTTTCCTCTCCCTGCTAATAAATGCTCAGTCGTATCAATTCTAATCCCAGTATACCATTTAAAGGATCCACTTCTCTTCACTTCCACTGTCTTTGACCTGGCTTTGATGAGATCTCACCTAGATTTTTGAAACGGCCTCCTAATTTCTGTTCTATGTTTTATCTCCCCACCCTTATTTCATGTCACTCTCTGGGTCAGTTCAAATCCTCTGGGAAGAAAATGCCAAGACAGACTTAGAAGTGAAAGAGACTTATTTGGTGGTGGGGTGGGGGGCGGGGGGGAATACTGTGAAAGATGAAGAAAAGAGAAAGGAATTTTTGGGGAGAGCCTCAGCTCCTGGTGTAGGGGAGGAGAGAGAGGGAAGGAAGGAGTACTGGATAGAAAGAGTCTCACACTTGACAAAGTCTTGGTGAGTCTGATGAGAAGCCTGAGAGCACGGATCTCCTATGAGAGGAGTCCCATAGGATCATAAGGGTCATAAGGGCATGGTTCTAACACCTCCATGACACTGTGCTTAGTCATGTGCTTCCCCTGGAAGCATCCCAGGGGAAATGTGACTTCAAGGTGAAGACTTGTGGATGTAGGAGTGGCAGCTGGAAGCTGTTAGCTAACTACATTCCCTGCAGCCGAGTCTCTTGAAGGATGACTTGAGAGGCCCATTCCTATGACTACCATGTTCTCCTTTGTAGAGCTTCCTTACCTTCTGCTTTGAACTCCTTAATATGGCTCACAAGCTTTGACTCTTGTCTGTCTCTCCGACTTCATTTCAATTTTCTCTTTCTACATTTCTCAGTCAATGAACTTACTTCTGTGCTTTGACCTCTTTCTTCTTTCTCTTTATTTATAATAAGAGTAACTCATTCTTTCTCCAGGTTTCTGCTTAAATGTCCTTTCTTCCAGAAAGAAGGGCAGCCCTCTATTTGCTTCCATCCATTCATCTGTCCATCCATCCATTGACCCAATTCATGCACATGATAAAAAAAACAATAGCAACAAAAACAGACTCACTCTTCAAATGTAGCTCCTTTTAGCCATTTCTGATTTTAGTCGAGTAGTTATCATTATAAACTCTAATTAATTATACCTCTGCTTCTTGGTTTATAAAATTTAAGCAGTACTTATTGATTTTACACTGTGAGAGGTAAAGAATTTAGAGCATTTACATTTATCATTTCTCCTCTTTCCCTTTCCACATCCAACTTCAGATTAGGTGTACTTTTAACTATTCAAGTGTTTACTTTTGTAAGTTTGTGGTATTTTATATTTGTATTTAATAACTCTTTGTTCTATAAAGTGAGGAAATCAGCACAGCCCTGTACTTCCCCTGCATATGCCTCTCCTGTCCCTTCTTTCTTAACCTTAACTACCCAATTACTTGTATACTAACAAGGTTTCTATTTTCTATCTTAGAGAAAATACATTTGATTTCCATGCTTTTCCTATAATTCTAAAAATGGAAGACAAGGTAGGTGAATTTACAGTATTGAGTATGTAAATATTATACATTGGAGAAGCAACTATTGTGATTGGACTCACATCGACAAAAATGTTTGTGTAACTAACCCTGTCCCTTTAGAATGAGAATGTTCCAAGCATTTCTTTTCTTTCACTCCAAAGTATGGCTCAAAATTAAGTTTCCAGTTACTTTTCTTTTTTTCCTGTTGATAGGAGAAATACATGCCATCATTTTACTATTAAGGACTTCTATGCTTGTGTGTGTGTGTTTTTTTTTAAGTTTGTTTATTTATTTTGAGAGAGAGAGAGCACCTGCATGTGAGCATGAGTGGGGGAGAGGCAGAGAGAGAGGGAGAGTGAGAATCCCGAGCAGGCTACGTGCTCTTAATGCAGAGCCCTTCTAGGGGCTTGATCTCAGGAACCGTGGGATCATGACCTGAGCGAAAATCAAGAGTCAGACGCTTAACAGACTGAGCCACCCTGGTGCCCCAGGACTTCTGTGTTTTAATTGTACAATAGAATCTCCTTTCTGATTTCCTACTTTGATTTCCTTGGCCTGAAACCTCTTCAATTCCCTCCTCAGTATTGTTCCTTGAATTTCTTTTTTTCATCTTACTGAAGTATATCCTCAAGTAATTTTTTTTTTTTTTTGAGAAATCTGAATGGGACATATGTTTTTTGGGTGCCTGAACAACAGAGTGGCACTGTTGTGTAATAAGTAAGAGTGTGTACTCTGCAGCCAAATTCCCTGGGTTCAAAGCCCATCTCTACCTCCTACGACTGACACGATCTTTGGCAACCTTCTTATCCTCTCTATGCCTCTTTTTTCTCATTTGTGTAACCAGGGATAATAATACTATCAAATTAGCCAGATTGTTCTGAGGATTAAATTACAAAGAGTTTGGAGCTGTACCTGGTTCATATAAGAGTAAAATAAATATTAGCCATTACTATTGGCCTGAAAATGTCATTTTCCCTTACCTTTAACTAATAGTTAAATTAATCTGACTATAGAATTCTAGATTCAAAATCCTTCTAAAGTTCTGCAGAAACTTAAGTGTTGCTATTTAGATGCTTAATCTTATTTCCTTTATAGATGGCCTGCTTTTTTATTTTTTTCTTTTAACCATTCTGGGATATTTTCACATTTTCTCTTTACACTCGAAATTCTGAAATCGCATGAGGTTATGCCTAGGTATAGTTTTTCTTTCATATTCCTTCCTACTTAGACAACTCCTTCACTCTGAAAATTTAGTTTTTCTACCAGTGACACTCTGTTTTATTAATATTATTTCATTTTCTTCCTTGCATTCTTTTCTTTAGTTATACTGACTATTTCTGCAACTTTAGTTTCAAGATGACTAATTTAGTCTTTAACCTTAATCATGCTGTTAATTCTATTACTAAGCTTTTCTATTTTTTTCTTTTAAGTCACATTTTAAAGCTTATTTTCTGGTTGATCTTTTCTTATAGCAGCCTATTTTCTATTCTTCAGTGTCCCCTTAAATCTCCTTGGGACTACTATTTTTAATTTATGAAAGTTCTTTTCTGTCCCTGTATCTTCTCTTTGTTCTTGATCAAATGTTTGTTGCTCATTGATCTTTTCTTTCATGCTTTAAATTTTTCTCAAATAATTTGGTGGCCTGTTTATATTTAAGGATAAAGGACCATGTTGGTTAGTGTAGGTAGGCAGTTTGGGCTTATACAGATCTAAGGACTGATAGGTCTGATTACACAAAAGCCCTCTCTCCTAACGGGAGGGGGGGGACTGACTCTGTGTAAGTGGTTCCTGTGGATCAGGCATCCTTTACATTCCTGGGCAAGAGATGGGTAGGCCAATAGGCAAAGTAAGGAGGCCTTCATTCTTGGGCTGGAGCTGACTCTGAGCTCAGGCAATCATAGCTTTCTAGGAATCTCTAGACCCCACACACATGCCTGTATGTTCTCTCTATTTTTGTTTTTGGAAGCCAAAGTTACTTTGGATTCTTTTCTGCTTCCCCCCTCCCCCCCCGCCTCCAATCTCAACAGTCATACCCAAGTGGATATGAAATGCTGTGATCAGCTACCCTCTATTCACATGAGAAAGGGCATAGGGTATTTCTGCCCTTCAATCCAAATGACTTGATCTTTGTCCCTGCAGAATGTCATAGACTGGGTGACATATTAACAACAGATTTATTTCTCACAGTTCTGGAGACTGGAAAGTACAAGACCAAGGCACTGGTAGATTCAATGTCTGATGAAGTCTAGCTTCTTAGTTCATAGTTGGTGGTCTTGTTGCTGTGACCTTACATGGTGGAAGAGGCAAGGGAGCTCTCTGGGGTCTCTTTTGTATAGACAGTAATCCTCTCCCAGAGATCTCACCTCCTAATCCCATCACCTTAGGGGATAGGATTTGAATGTATAAATTGGAGGATGGGAGGGACACAGTCCATTGTGATTACCTCGAACCAGAACTTTTCCACTAATTTTTAAAAATGGAATTTAAAGCTTATTTCATCTTTGAAAGGGTAATATATTTACATCATTTGAAATCACAAGATATAAAGAAGTACTACTATACTTTTAGAAAAACCTCTGGCTTAAGTATGAGGCAGTTCCTTGAATTAAAAATAATAAGTTTATTTACTTATGGATAACAACAGAAAAAAATAACCTTGAATTTCATAAAAGTTGTGATTCTAAACTTGATTTTTGGGTTTTTTTTTTTTTTTTTTGGAGGGGGTCAGGCATAATTAGCAAAATTTCTAAGCAAGTTTAATAAAGTATTTCTCTTACTTTTGACCCATCTGCCTAATACCTCCTTCTTCCTCCACAAGTTTACTACTATGAGGAATGTTAATACAGTTGACTCTTGAACGATGAGAGGTAAGGGGTGGCACCCTCCACTCACCTGCACAGTCAAAAATCTGTGTACAACTTTTGACTCCCCCTAAACTTAACTACTAAGAGCCTATTATTAACCGGAAGCCTTACTGATAAGATTAACAGTTGATTAACACTTATTTTGTATGTTGTATATGTTATATACTATATTTTTACTGTATTTTAAGCTAGAGAAAAGAAAATATTAGGAAAATCATAAGGAAGAGAGAATACATTTATAGTACTATACTGTATTTACCAAAAATATCCACATGTGAGTGGACCTGTGCAGTTCTAACTCCTGTGTTCATGTCCACTGTGTGTGTGTGTGTGTGTGTGTGTGTGTGTACATATATACATACATACATACTTTGTGAGGTTACAGTGACAAGATGGCTGTCTATGAACCAGAAACGTTGCCTTCATGAGACATTGAGTCTACAGGTGCCTTGGTCTTTGGACTTCTCTGTCTCCAGAACTGTGAGAACTAAATTTCTGTTCATAATAAGCCACCTACCTTGTGGCATTTCTCATAGTAGTCCAAGAAGACTAAGAAATAAAAAAATTTCAATAAGCTAAAATTTACTTTTTTTTTTAATGGCTTCTAGGTTTTGTGTCCTACTCAAAGACCATCCCTGTTTTGAAGTTATAAAAACTATATTGTTTTCTTCTAGTCCTTTAGTTTTTCTTTTTTACATTTAAATGTTTGGCCATTGAGTTTAGCTTCATGTTAAGTGTGTGTGGTTTTTTTTTTTTTTTTTAGTTTATTTATTCATTTAGAGAGAGAGAGAGAGAGAGAGAGAGAGAGAGAGAGAGAGAGCACAGCTGGGGAGGGGCAGAGAGAAGGAGATTCAGAATCCCAAGTAGGCTCCACACTGTCAGTGCAGAGCCTGTTGCAGGTCTCAAACTAAAAAACTGTGAGATCATGACCTGAGCTGAGATCAAGAGTTGGATGCTTAACCCACTGTGACACCCAGGCACTGTTAAGTGTGAGATTTTAGTCCAACTTCATTTTTTTTTAGATGGCCACGTATTTGTCTCAACAATGTATGCACTCGTTTTTTATTGTGGCATCAGGATCATTTCCCTCAGTGATGGTCAGTCATTTAACATTCCAGGTATAATCTGAGAAAAATTGTGTAACTTATTTTCGTTAGAATGGCTTGGGAGCCAGCAGCAAGGCCAGCAGAGGAAGACCACTACTAGACTTTGAGCCAGTAAATGCCAGCACTGGAAACCACCAGAATCAGTTCACAGACTGTGTCCTTTCAGACTCAGTAAACTCCCTTCAGTGACTTAATAGTAGAGTGAATGCCTTCACAGTAGACTCTCCTAGAATAGAGATTGTTACTGTTCTAAAGGTAAGGTTCCTGCTGGTTTTTAATATCATATGTCCAAAATAGACCTGGATTTCAAAATGTTCATTTCCCCACATTCTCATGTATTTTGAACTTTTATCTCTAGCTATCAGAGAAAAACCTCGGTCAAAGGTAACAGTAAATTAGAAACCTTTTTCTTGTTAACCTCAGAGGGGTATGGACAGGTTCCCTGACTTATACATCAGGAATTTTTCTTTGGTTCTGATTATTTTCTTGGCAAGATGATATGATTTGCCTTCATACTTACATGGTTCCTGTCAAGGGATACATTTCTAATTTGATATATGGCACTTTTTATGTTCTTTCAACTTTTGTTTAATTCTACATACTCTGTAACTGGCTAAGTTGTTTCTGAGGACCTCAGTGCTATGACTAGAGGTGTGTTCAATGGAACCTTCCTAATATGGCATTGTTGGGGTAGGGGAGGGCTCTTCCTGGAAGCATTTTAAAAAGACCAATAAATTTTCTACCCAAAATATTTCTCACCATATTTAGTAACCTAACCTGTTGAGCTAAAGGGAAGAACATGGAGTAAATCTAGGGGAATTTATACATAATGGTTTTTAGAAACTAGTATCCTAGATTAGGTTAGTTGTTGTTCCTATATACTAACTACCATGACTATCTTAGATTTATGAAAATCTTAGATTTCATGAAAAGTGATGATTTCCACCTCATTATTTTCACCTGTCTGGATTTGTGACTAGACCAGGGGACATTAGAGGATAAAGAGTAGCATGAAACAAAGAGTTGTAAACTATGAGCTACATTTTACTTTCTGAAAATTTTATTTATTTATTTATTTACTTACTTATTTATAATGTTTTTAATGTTTATTTTTGAGAGAGAGAGAGCGCGAGAGCGCGCGCGCGCGCGCGCTCGAGCACAAGCGGGGGAGGGGCAGAGAGAGAGGGAGACAGAATCTGAAGCAGGCTCCAGACTCTGAGCTGTCAGCACAGAGCCCCATGCAGGGCTCCAACTCACGAACCTTAAGATCATGACCTGAATCAAAGTTGGACGCTCAACTGACTGAGCCACCCAGGTGCCCCTGAAAACTTTTAAAACTTAAAAAAAAAAAAAATCATTCTCAAGTGCTTTGAGGGAGAGGTTTCTTTTGTCACATTATCAAGTAGCTAATGATTTAAAACTGATTTAAACTGCACTGTCGCCCAGCAAATTCCTTCTTCTACTGTGGTTTGGCAGGAATGCTTAGCCTGTAGACAACTTTGTTGTAAGGTAGCATATAAAAAACAGAGTAGGGTAATCTATAAAAGGGAAATTAGAAGAGGTCACCAGGATTTTATGAAATTTAAATCCTATTATAAGTTTTTCACTATCATAAATATAAAAAGACTTAAATTTGACTTAACTGTCCAGTGATTATGGCAGTTTCAAGGGCAAAGCCATACAGGGTATGAATTTGATAAGTAAAGTCATAGAAGTATAGATTTCATTCATCCTCTGAGTATCTCACTTTTCTAAATTGATAAACCAAGGTTAAATTCCCTAAACTTTGTAGACTCCTTGCCAAGTTTCAGCTGGAGTGTCAATAATACACATCTAGATATTATAACTGTTTAAACAAAAATACTTGAAGACTTCTTTCAGAATGATAACCAACTCTTGAAGAGTTTTGAGGCTTTACTGTTTGTTTGCTTTCATTAAAGTTATGAATATGGTTTTATTTGTTAAGGTTAGACTATGACCTTTCTGCTTTTAGGAGAGAGAAACTCCTCTCTCCTTTAAAATATTGACCTATGGGCTTCTGGACATACCATTCAAAATCCATACTGACTCCCTTGTTAAATTCTAAGTCTGGGCCTCACAGACCATAATTGTACTTGAAGTGCAGGTTGGCTTTAGTCTTCACCATCTCACTACAGATTCTTTTACATTTTGTGAGAAGAAAATGTTAGGATTGCATATGATTATTTATGATGTATTGACCTTTTATTTACTTTCCATTCTGTTGCTGTGAATAAGTTATGTGCTAAAACGTATTATTAAGCTAAGAGCTTAACAAAAGACTGGTGTGTTTTTGAGTAGGGGGCACCTGGCTAGCTTAGTCAGTAGATCATGTGACTCTTGATCTCAGGATTGTAAATTCCAGCCCCGCCTTGGGGGTAGAGATTACCTAAATAAATAGTGTGTTTGTGCTTATGCACAACTTGCGAATTGATAGGAATTTGCCAAATTTATATGCAGCCCCGGAAAAGGTACACAACCTAATGTCCTACATTTTGTGTCCTAATCTCCCTGAGGGTTTCGTCTTGTTTCTCTGACACTTATATTTCCTTCCTCTGATTTCTTTACCTATTTATATTCATTCCTGTTGTATTTGAAGCCCATCTTCAATAAGCTTGCAAGGAGATGATGTAGAAATATGTTTTAGTATTCTTTTGTTCTAAAATAGCTCCGTTTTGTTTTGGAAATGGTTCCGAGAGGGTTAACATCTGATGTTAATGGATACCTATACTCCCATTCTATAATACTATCCTGTGGAATTATAGTGGTGCCATGCTCTGTAGAAAACACAGTTCTGGGAGTGAATCATAAAGTGGTGTGATCAGCATTTTTGTAGTCCATGAGCGGCAAGTGATGCAAGCTTGAAAATCAATTGTGTACAATTTTCTGTAAGACCGATTTTATCTAGAAGAATTGTGTTCCTTTTTTAGGTATTTGATATATAATTTCTTACTTGGGGAGTTTTATATATAGGGCTGATCTTATTTTTAGTCTGGTATCCTGTTAAGACACATCTAAAGAGCAATAATTCTCCTTTCACTAAAGTTGGCATACATTATAAAAAGAACTGTAGCACTTCTTAATCCAGTTTTAGTACTCATACAATTATACTGCTTACATTTTTTAAAAAACTTCCAACTCTTATTTTTTTTGGATGAGAGTATACGGTAAGCTTATTTATTAACCTGTTTATTGAATAGTTGTTTACAGATGTTCTATTATGTCATTCAATGCTAAGTTCTAGTAATTTAATTTAATGATGAACTAAGAGAAATTTCTTGATTGGGAGAAATTTACTAGCTGCAATAAAATATTCAGACAACTAATTACAATGTAATTTCATAATATCTATATGGATCTACAGATCATTTTAAATGGGAGAAGAATAAGAACACTTCAGCCTGTCTGGGGGTAGCATTTTTGACATATGAGAAGAATTTGACATATGAGACATATGAGTGGTTTGACATATGAGAAGAATTTTCCATACCCAAAGCAGCAGAGGGAATATCAGGTGCAAAGGAAAGAAGTATGAGAGCTTGGTGTGTTCTGGAGGAAAAAAAGAAAAGAAGCTTTATCCTAGATATAAACTGGGTTGGATGATACAGCTTAGATGTACAGTTACTAGGCTTCTTAGCACTTATTTCTGAATTACATTCACATCCTAACCTGCAGCACCCCTTCCTAAAAAATTACCTTACAGATAAGCAGCAAATGAGGTATGTCTGCAGGTTGACTGAATCTGAAAGGTTAAGCCCAGTATATTCCTGGAGTTCACCAGGCAGACCACTCAGGCTTCATGAGAAAGTGTGGGTTGGGGATGATAGGCAATTTAAAAGAGAACATGTGTTACTGTGGCAGAAGTCTCCTAAACATGAGACCAAGGGAAAAGTTGGAGATGATACGCATTGAAAAGTTTTAAACAGGGCGTGTGGTTTACATTTTCATTATAATGAAAACATTCCTTGTGAAGTATGAAACAGTCCAAGAAAGCAAGACTGGAGGCAGAAATTTCTTAGGAAGCTATGGTAGCACTCTGGAGGGAGATGTTCTGGACTGGAACAAGGGCAGTAGAAATGATGAAGAGTTAAAATTGGTGGGAACTGGAGTTTGATTGCCTGAGGAAACCAAGAAAAAAATCTAGAATGATCCTCAGATTTATAGCTAGGGAAGTTGATTGTAATTCAGTAATCTAGGTAATATAAAGTGAAAACAAAGGGGCAAATTCAATTTGGGGCATGCTTGGAGGAAATATGCTTGGAGGAATTCTGAGTATAGTATTAGAGACAGGATAGATGGATCTGGAGGTAAGGAAAGGTATGTGAATTAGGGATAAGGGCTTGGTGTGATTAGCAATTTGCTTATAGTTAAAACCAAAGGCATGATTAAGTGAGCTAGGGCGAGTTTATAGAATAGGACAAGAAGGTGGTCCTACCTCTGCACTCCATGGGGTTGAATTAGTTGGGATGGATATGGGGTACTTAGAGAGGCTACCTATCCTTTTTATCCTACACAGAATTATGTTCTTTCTCTGTTAGAATGTAGTTGGGTAATTTAAACTTGAACTCAGTCTCAAGTTAACAAAGACTCTCCTATTGTTTCATACAAATCAAGATATTATCAGAGTGTAAATTAGAGGCAAAGTTTAATTGTAAGCATTAAGACATAACTAATTCTGACAAAATTTTTAGCTGTAATAAACTCAATTGACTAAGGCCCAAAATAATTAGAGATTCAGTAGGAAGTATTAATAACACTTATCAAGTCATTGTTCTAAGGTTAGTGGATGGTCTAAGATCACAATTCTAAAGCATGCATTCTCAATGAAGATAATATATGCCCTACCCCTTGGTAGGGGAGCAAAAATTGGTTCTTTCGGGGCAAAAAAACTTAGATGTTCCATGGCTCAACTTTACCTGACAAAATCTTACCTCTTAGTACTTAATTTTTCTTGTTATAGAGAATTTAAATTGAATTCTCCTTAGAAACTAATAATGAAAAAAAGAAAAAGGCTAAGAAACACTATTCTTGAGACATGAAGAAAATAATTGGTAGAAGAAATTAATTTTAGGTGTCTTCTCTATGGTGTCTGAGATGGACTGGCTTATCTTTGTTTTTTGTTTTCTTTTTCCTAGAATTCATTCGGTGAAGAGGATAGAACACAATCTCTTGAACTATTTGTAAAGTTTTTGTCACTATTTGGTAGAGCTTATGGTGAGTATCGGCATATAACTATATAAACGTTCAACTGAAGATTTACTTTGGGTGTTGGCCAATTCTTTTTGTCCGTCTGACACTAAAAATGTCTGATTATTTTGGGTTTTAGCCAATACATTAAATAAATATGCATAAACCATTCTATCATTGGCAATTTGAATATTAAATCTATACCAACCCCTTGGGCTTAGGGATTGAATGTTTTACTGATAGTGTATGTATTCATCAGGATTTTTAAATTATGAAAATAGAACATCCTTTACATAGAAGAGCAAATAGAATCCAGGGGAAGGTTGGGAGCCAGATTTGAGCAGGTTCCAAGCAAGATGAGCCACAGCCAAGATCCCGCCACAGGCAGCCTCTGTTTAGGATGCTGCCACTGGACCCTGCGATTGCTGCTGCTGGCGGCACTGCCTTGCATGGGTGCCATTGAGAAACTACGTTCCAAGCCACTGCAGCTGCTGTGATGGCCCTCTGACCCTGTGCCTTTGGTTTGCACAGTTCAGGCAGGAGCCTCTGCTTGGGTCTGCTCTATCCGCCAGGAGTCAGGAAATATTTACCCTTTTCTGACTTCCATCATGAGATGTGGGCACTGCTTCCATCTTGAGAAAATGCCAAACATCCCTTAGAATATCAATAACGAAGATTTGAATAATGCTTGTAGTTTGTAGAGTACCTTGGAATATTTTTAATTTGATTCTTAGAACAACTCAAAGTATTTCAGTTTTTGAGATGAGAAAACTAAAGTTCAAAGAGGTTAATTGACTAACCAAAAGCTGCCATGCCAAGGAAGAGACGAAAATTCTTGAGTGGCTGTCATATGCTAAATATAGTCCTAGACGCTTTCACACACAGTATCTTTTTAAAAAGGTGTATACTCTAAATATTTTATTTAAACATATATATTTAAATATTAGCTTTTGAACATGTAATCAGTATTAAACTACCAATGAAATAGTTTATTCTTTTTCTCCTACTGAGCTTGAAAAATCCAGTGTATATTTTCTACTTACAGCACCTCCCAATTAAGACACTACATTTTTGTTGGATAAACTTACTCTGTATTTATATTCCATAACATGTATGGTTGAAAACAAAGATTTGTATATCCACGTTTAAAACTAACTTAATTTTTTTGTATTGACCCTAATATACACATATATTAACTGTACATAATATATATAACTTGATGAGTTTGGAGATAAGTATACATCTGTTAAAAATAATCACCACAATCTATACCATAAACCTATCAACTCCAAAGATTTCCTCCTACCTTCTTATTTTAAATTGTTGTTATTTTATTATTTTTTGGTAAGAATACTTAAAATTTACCCTCTTAGCATATTTTAAAGTGTACAATACTGTTAAATATAGGCTCTATGTTGTACAGTACATTTCTAGGACTTAATCATAACTGAATAATTGAAACTTTATACCCTTTGACTACTACCTCCCTTTCCAGGTTCCCTTTTCTCCATATCCTTACCAATATTTGTTGTTATTGGTTTTGAATAATAGGTGTGAGGTGATATCTCATTGTGGTTTTTGATTTGCATTTCCCCAGTGATTAGTGATTTTGAGAATTTTTCATAAACCAATTAGCCATTTATAGGCTTCTTTGGAAAAATATTCTGTTCCTTTGCCCATTTTTAAATTTAAGAGTTCCTTATACATTTCAATATTAATCCCTTATCAGATGATAGTTAGCAAATATTTTCTCCCGTTCTGTTGATTACCTTTCCATTTTGTTGATCATTTCCTTTTCTGTGCAGAAGCCTTTTAATTTGATGTAATCCCACTTGGCTATTTTTTCTTTTCTTGCCTGTACTTTTTATGTCTTAACCAATAAAGCATTGTGAAGGCCAACGTCAAGAAACTTTTTCCCTATGTTTTCTTCTAGAATTTTGTGGTCTAAATGTTTAATCCATTTTGGATTAAACTTTGTGTATGGTGTAAGATAAGGGTCCAATTTCATTCTTTTGCATGAGGATATGCAGTTTTCCCAAAACTACTAATTAAAGAGAATATACTTTCCTATTGTGTATTCTTGGCACCCTTGTCAAAATCAGTTGCCTATATATGGCTTTATTTCTGGGCTCTATTCTGTTTCATTGGTTTATGTATTTCTGTTTATGCCAGTACTTTACTGTTTTGATTACTGTAGCTTCATAATATATTTTGAAATCTGGATGTGTGATACCTCTTTTTTTTTGTTCTTTCTCAGGATTTCTTTGGCTATTTAGGTTATTTTGTGGTTCCATACAAATTTTAGGATTGTTTGTTCCATTACTGTGAAAAAATGCCACTCGTATTCTGATAGAAATTACATAGAATCTGTAGATCACTTTAAGTAGTATCGACATTTTAACAATTTTAGTTCTTCCAATCCACGAGCATAGCATATCTTTTCATTTATTTGTATCTGTTTTAATTTCTTTCACCAGTATTATTTTATAGTTTTTTGTGTGTGTATAAATTTTTTCTTCCTTTGTTAAAGTTTATTCCTAAATATTTTAATATTTTTGATGGTTTTGTAAATGGGATTGTCAGTTTCCTACTTGAACAATTCGCTGTTAGTGTATAGAAGTGCAACTTATTTGTGTTGATTTTGAATCCTGTAACTTTGCTGAATTTATCAGTCCTAACAGTTTTTTTTTTTTTTTTTTTGTGGAGTCTTTAGGCTTCATGTCATCTGCAAGCAGAGATAATTTTGCTTTTTCTTATTCTATTTGAATGCCTTTTATTTATTTTTCTTGTCTAATTCTTATGGCTAGAACTTCCAGTCTATGTTGAATAGAAGTGGCAAGAGTGAATATCCTTGTCTTGCTCCAGATATTGCAGTAAAAGCTTTCAGTTTTTCACCATTGAGTATGATGTTAGCTGTGGGCTTTTCATATGTGGCCTTTGTTGTGTTGAGGCTAAGTTCCTTCTATACCTAATGTGTTGAGAGTTTTTGTTATGAAAGAATATTGAATTTTGTCAAATGCTTTTTCATCATGTATTAAGATAATCTTATGGTTTTTAACCTTTATTCTATTAATGTGATGTATCCATTGAATTTATTTACATATATTGACCCATCCTTGCACCCCAGGGATAAATCACACTCAATCACACAGTATGATCCTTCTAATGTGCTGTTAAATTTGGTTTGCTAATATTTTTGCTGAGGGTTTTTACATCCATGTTCATTAGGGATATTGACCTATAGTTTTCTTATAGTGTCTTTGGCTTTGATATCGGAATAATTTTGGCTCTGAAAAATGAGTTTGAAAGTTTTCTTTTCTGTTACGGTTTTTGGAAAATACTGAGAAGGATTCTTTAAAATTTGGTAGAATTTGCCTGTGAAGTCATGTGATCCTGAGCTTTTCTTTTTGAGAGGTTATTTTATTACTGATTCACTATGCTGATTTGTTGTGGTCAGTTCAGGTTTTCTACTTTTTCTTTTTTACATATAGTTTCATTTTACTTATTTATTTTTTGATTTATTTTTAAATTTAAATCCAAGTTAGTTAACATATAGTATAATAATGGTTTTAAGAGTAGAATTTAGTGATTCATCCCTTACATATAACACCCATTACTCATCCCAACAAGTGCCCTCCTTAATGCCCATCACCCATTTACTCATCCCCCCTCCCAACACCCCTCCAGAAACCCTTAGTTTGTTCTCTGTATTTAAGAGTCTCTTGTGGTTTGCCTAGGTTTTCTATTTTTCTCTTGATTCAGTCTCAGTGGATTGTGTATTTGTAGAAATTTGTCCATTTCTTCTAGGTTGTCCAAATTGTTGGCATATAATTGTTCACAATAATTTCTTTAAAAAAATATTTTTTTAACATTTATTTATTCTTGAGAGACAGAGTACAAGTGGGGGAGGGGCAGAGAAAGAGGGAGACACAGAATCTGAAGCAGGCTCCAGACTCTGAGCTGTCAGCACAGAGCCCGACGTGGGGCCTGAACCCATGAACTGTGAGATCATGACTTGAGCCGAAGTTGGACACTTAACCGACTGAGCCACCCAGGTGCCCATGTTCACAATAATTTCTTATAACTTTTTTTCCTGTGGCATTGGTTGTCTCTTCTTCCATTTTTCATTTTATTTGATTCTTCTTTGTTGATTTTGTTTATCTTTTCAAAGAATCAATTCTTAGTTTTATTGATTTATTCTACCTTTTTATTTATTTCATTTATTACTGCTCTAATCTTTATCATTTTCTTCCTTCTGCTAACTTTGGGCTTAGTTTGTTCTTTTTCTATTTTTTCTTAAGGTGTAATTCAGCGTGGTTTATAAAAGGTCTTCTCTTTCAATGTAGGCATTCATCACTGAAATTTCCCTCAATACTGCTTTTGATGCATCCCATAAATTTTGGTAGGTGTGTTTTTGTTTTTGTCTTGTGATATAGTTTTTTAAATTTTATTTTAGAGGGAGTGAGAGTGCAAGCAGGGGAGAGGGGCAGAGGAAGAGAGAGAGAAGCCCTAGGAGGCTACATGCTCAGCATGGAGCCCAATATAGGGCTCAATCCCATGTCCCTGGGATCAAGAGTTGAATGCTCAACCGACTGAGCCATCCAGGCCCCCTGTCTTATGATATTTTATAACTTCCTTTTTTGATTTCTTCTGTGATCCAATGGATTTTAAAGTGTTTAATTTCTATGTATTTGTGACTTTTTTGATTTGCTAATGTTATTAAGTTCTAGTTTCATTCCATTATGGTTGAAAAAATTCCTTGAAATGATTTTGATCTTAAATTTGTTGTTGTTTTGTGACTTCTCAATCTATCTATCCTGGAGAATGTTCTGTGAGCACTTGAAAAGAATGTGTGTTCTGCTATTGTGTAGAATGTTCTATGTATGCCTTTTAGATCCATTTGATATATAGTGTAGTTCAAGTCTATTTCCTTATTGGTTTTCTGCCTGGATAATCTGTCTATTATTGTAGGTAGATTACTGAATTCTCCTATTATTGTATTGCTATCTATTTCTCTTATTTCAGAGCTGTCAATGTTTGCTTTATAAATTTGGTGCTGTAATGTTGGGTGCATATATGTGATATATATATATATATATATATATATATATATATATAT
>NW_024412407.1:8814779-8872856 GCF_014898765.1 Herpailurus yagouaroundi
CTATTATTTCTAAACATAAGTACAGCCATTCCTGTTCTCTTTTGGATATCATTTGCGCAGAATATCATTTTTCATTCCTTCATTTTCAGCCTATATGTGTCCTTAAATCTAAAGTGGGTCTCTTGTAGGGGCACCTAGGGTGGCTCAGTTGGTTAAGTGTCCAACTTCAGCTCAGATTGTGATCACACTCACAGTTCATGAGTTCAAGCCCTGCATTGGGCTCTGTGCTGACAGCTCAGAGCCTGGAGCCTGATTTGGATTCTGTGTCTCCCTCATCTCTCTGCCCTTCCTCCACTTGTGCTCTATCTCTCTGTCAAAAATAAATAAACATTAAAAAAAATAAAGTGGGTTTGTTGTAGATAGTATATAGTTGGGTCTTTTTTTTTTCCATTTTACCAATCTATGTCTTTTGATTGATGAGTTTAATCCATTTACATTTAAAGTAATTACTGATAGGTAAGGAGTTACTATTGTCATTTTGTTGGCTGTTTACTGTCTGTTTTGTAGCATTTTTTTTTTTTTTTTTATTCCTCAGATTTGGTGATTTTGTTAAATAGTGATGCACTTTGATTTTTTTCTCTTCATCTTTTTTTGTATCTGTTGTAGGCTTTTCCTTTGTGGCTATCATGAGGCTTATATAAAACTCAATGTTGTAAATGTCTGTTTTGAAATGATAACAGCTGAAGTTCATTTGCATAAAAAACTTGACACCTTTCTTCCTCTCTACAAGCACTTTGTTATTTATGTCAGGTTTTGCTTTTTTTTTTTTTTTTTTTTTTTTTTTTTTAAAATGTTTTTTTTTTTTTGGGACAGAGAGAGACAGAGCATGAAGGGGGGAGGGGCAGAGAGAGCGGGAGACACAGAATCGGAAACAGGCTCCAGGCTCTGAGCCATCAGCCCAGAGCCTGACGCGGGGCTCGAACTCACGGACCGCGAGATCGTGACCTGGCTGAAGTCGGACGCTTAACCGACTGCGCCACCCAGGCGCCCCAGGTTTTGCTTTTTTAATATTCTATATTCATTAGCCAATAATTTGTGGTTATAGTTCTTAATACTTTTGTTTTTTAACTTGTATAGCATGGTTTAAAGTGTTTAATGCACATTCTTTTAGTACTATATTTTGTATTTATCTTTATATTTGACTTTACCTATGAAATTTATATTTTCATGTACTATTTCACGTTGCTATTTAGTGTCCTTTTCATTTCAACTTGAAGAAGACACTTTAGCAGATCTTGTAGGCCATGTCTAGTGGTGACAAACTCCCTCAGTTTTTCTTTGTTTCAGAAAATCATTATATTTCCTTATTTCTTCTTATTTTCAAGGACAGTTTTGCCAGGTGTACTATTATTGGTTGGAAAGTTTTTTGTTTTTGTGTTTTTCTTTCAGCCCTTTGAATATATCCTCTCACTCTCTTCTAGCTTGTAAGGTTTAGAAATCTGCTTATGCTATACGGGGTTTATAGGGATGCACTTGTATATGATGAGTCACTTTTCTGCTGCTGCTTGAAAAATTCCCTTTGTCTCTGACTTTTTTTTTTTTTTTAATTTTTTTTTCAACGTTTTATTTATTTTTGGGACAGAGAGAGAGACAGAGCATGAACGGGGGAGGGGCAGAGAGAGAGGGAGACACAGAATCGGAAACAGGCTCCAGGCTCTGAGCCATCAGCCCAGAGCCTGACGCGGGGCTCGAACTCACGGACCGCGAGATCGTGACTTGGCTGAAGTCGGACACTTAACCGACTGCGCCACCCAGGCGCCCCTGTCTCTGACTTTTGACAATTCAGTTATAATAAGTCTCAGTGTAGATCTCTTTAGGTTCAATCTATTTGGGATCTTTTGGGCTTCATGAATTTGGATGTCCATTTCCCTGTCCTGATTTGGGTAGTTTTCTGCCATTGTTTCTTTAAACAAGATTTCTGCCCTTTCTCTTCTTCTTCTGGGACTTCCATATGCATATATTGATGTGCCTGATGATGCCCCATAAGTCCTGTAGGCTTTATTCACTCCTTTTTCCTTCTTTCTTCTTTTTGTTCTTCTCTTGTTTTGTTCTTATAACTGAAAGTTTGTTGATTCTTTCTCCCACTGTTAAAGCTCTCTATTGACTTTTTCAGTTTAGTTATTTGTTCTTCAGCTTCAGAATTTGTTTGGTTCTTTTTAATTTTTATTTCCTTGTTTAACTTCCCATTTTGTTCATATATTATTTATCTGATTTCATTTAGTTGTCTGTGTTCATTGTAGCTCACTGGGCTTTTAAAAGATGATTGCCTTGAATTATTTGTCAGGCATTTCTTAGATCTCCATTTCTTTAGGGCTGGTTACTCGTGCTTTATTTTGTTCCTTTGGTGGTATCATGTTTCCCTGATTTTTTTTAAATGGTCCTTGTAGCTTCACTCTGCATATTTGAAGAAGTAGTCACCTTTTCCACTCTTTAAAGACTAACTTCTTCAGGGAAAACACTTCACCTTTCAGCCTGGCTAGAGATTATGGATAAACCAGTTGGTAGGGTCTGCAGGTAGGTTTGGCTTGGTCCCTGAGTCTATGTGCAGGTGGTTCTGGTACCTGGGGACCAACCTAGTAGCTGGGTCTGCAGGGGACAGCATGGTGTCAGGGACCACTGAAGTAGATCTGGAGCTCAGGTCTGTAGGGGCAGGCCTGGAGCCCAGGTACACAGGGACAAGTCACACACAGGAGTCCACTGGTATGGGCCTGGAGCCTAGGTCTACAGGGGCTGTCTTGGTGCTTGGTTTCACTGGAGTGGACCTGGTACCAGGTTTCATGGTAAAATCAGGCACTCTTTTCACTCTTTTTCCCATGAGAGAGCTCTCAGGCAGAGGGGATCTCTCTCAGCACTCTACTATATGGCCTTGGGGGAAAGGTGATGCAAGTAAAATGAAACTATCCTTCTTAACCTCTTCAATTCATCTTTTCTCATTTCCATACTCTACCCAGGAGCTGTCACCTGTCACCTGGATTATGGAGCTCTTGTTAAGGTACTCTTATCTTTTGATGATTTTCAAATTGGTGTTTTTGTGAAGGCGTGAGGGCTGGAAACTTCTATGGTGCCATCTTGCAGATGTCACTCCTGTACACAGCATCTTATTTAATTCTCACAAAATTTTATAATGTAGTATAGTTATCCTATTTTCTCCCAGATGATACTAGCAAGTGGCAGAACTGGGATTTGTTCCCAAATCTTTTGACTTCAAATCCTGTTTTCGTTCCATGGCCCAATGAGTTTGCCTTATTGAATTCTTTCCCTCTCTCTTCTGATATTTTCCATGTCCTTTTCGTACCAGCTAACATCATACTACTCTTGTATCTCAGAAATTTTTATTGGATAAATTCATCTGTAAAACTTTCCCCAGGGGTGCCTGGGTGGCTCAGTCAGTTAAACATCTGACTTGATTTTGGCTCAGGTCATGATCTCACAGCTCAAAAGTTCAAGCTCTGCATCAGGCTCTGCACTGACAGCATGGAGTCTGCTTGGGATTCTCTCTCTGTCTCTCTCTCTCCCTCTCTCTCTGCCCCTTCCCAGCTTGTGTTCTGTCTCTCTCAAAGTAAATAAGTAAAGGGATGCCTGGGTGGGCTCAGTTGGTTAAGCGTCCAACTCTTGATTTTGGCTCAGGTCATGATCTCACAATTTGATAGTTCAAGCCCTGAATCAGGCTTTATGCTGACAGCTCAGAGCCTGCTTGGGATTCTCTCTCTATCTCTGCCCCTCCCCTGCTCTCTCTCTCTTTCTTTCTCTTAAAAATAAATAATAAATAAATATTAAAAATAATACAAATAAAATAAAAAAAGATTTTTCTCAAAGCATGGGCATGGAGGGATATTCTGTAGTTATTTTTGTATAGTTTTTCCCTAGAATGTTAGTCAATATAAAAATGCAAAATGGAAATAGATTTGTGTCTAGGAATATTTCTATACTCTGAAGATCTTTCCATATCAAATATGTCACAAAAAATGTAAACATTACCAAATGCCAAAAAATGAAGTGTATTTGTGTGGTATATGTTATATGTAATCTGTTACTATCATAGCTTCTACTATACCTTCTCTACCCATGACCCCCCAGAAGCCTTGTTATGTGACTTAAATTGCTTATGTTTGGGGAGGACATTTGGTGATGCTAGCACTGGAATAGATAATGACTAACCTGTAGTCACCTCCTAGTCTCTTTCTACCAGGATAAATACCTGAGGGTCCATGGATGCCAAATTCCAGCAAAGTCAAGCTCATGCCTTAGGCATAGAACTTGGCTTTATTACTGACTCTGAATTTCCAGATTTTAGTGCAGAGTTGAGAGGACCTGATGGCTTACCTGTGCTTCCATGCCTTAATTTATTTTTCTGAATTTAGTCTTTGAGCCCTAATACCTCTAGGATTGCTTAGAATTCTTTGACCATATGTCCTCACCTACATCATCTTTTTGATTCCCTTTTAGAATAGTCAAATTATCTAGGATTTGGAGCCAAAGGAGTCTGCCCATTTGGATATCTATTCAAAACTGTGGAAAAGATTTGCTTATACAAAACCTGGGCAGGGCGATTTAGCTTCTTCTTCTATTTCTCCAGCACTTATGTCTTAACTTTATTTGGTATATCTAACTCCATTGTTCCTTCCTCAAGCATTTCAGATAAAGAACAGTTGAAGATATCTCAGAAAAGTTGTTAAACTCTGGATTCTAAGATGGTAACTTGAAGAAAAGCCATTTGGCCTGACCAGGGAAGACAGTTTAGGGTTAGCTTAATGGATAAGTGTAGAGGTGTAGGGTTATTGTAAAGGCACTTGATACAAGTACTTTTTAAAAGCTTCCGTTTAATTCTGTTGTTGTTGTTGTTGTTGTTGTTGTTGGGTTTTTTTTGTTTGTTTTTTTTTGATAGCATAGATACACTAACCAGCTTTCAGATCTGTGGTTTCATTGGTTTCCTGAGAGCAGATCCTGGAGTGCAGAGGCTTTTTCCCACTGCGATCCTTTTCACTGCTGAGTCTAGTGGATTCTATGCCTCTGGGATAAAGAAGCAGCTCATAGGGGAAGGAGGAGACCTAAGCCTATAGAAAGGAGTTTGGTTGTAAAACAAAAGGTGAGGGCTGTCTAAATGCTGGTGGTTAAATTACAGCCCTAAAGGAAGATGGGAAGTGCAGTTTTAATCATTCATTTATTTGTTAAGCATTTATTGATTTATTGATGTGTCAGACGTAAGTAAGATCAAGGACCTCTTCCTACAGTCCTGTTGACATAAACTCTCAAACTGGTAAGTCACAACGTAATGTGGCAAGAAGTATAACAGGATATGGTAACTGATAGGGAAATGACATTTGAGCAAGATCTTGAAAATATCAGACTTCGCTTAGGTCTTTGTGATAAAGTTTTTCTTTCAGAATTGTTCAGGCAATTATGCCGAAGTAACAGTGGAATTTCAACCATTGTTGAACACAAAGCTTGGGGTGTGTGTGTGGGGGTGGGGGTGGGGGGTGGTAAGGTGGAGCTTGGAGAAGATTCCAGGAGGAAGTAAGGATTAAAGCAATGTCTCAGTGGAAGAATGTGTATTTTTATATATAAGAACATGTTGTAAATAGTTTTATTTTCTAGGCATCAATATACATCAGGATTTAGAATTTAAAAATGTAGGGCAATTATATATACACACACATTCACACCACAAATATAAAAATATATATAACTTTTTTCACAGAATTACTATTTCAACCTTGAAAGTTCCTTTTCACAACATTCCTAAATATGCAAATACTAATTGGCTTACATTATTATAAGAAAGAGTGCTAATAAAAAATAGCCTATATTTGAGTCTTAATTTGTACATATTAAGAAAGGTTATAATTTAAGAGATTGTGAAGCTTTGTCCCATGAATTAGAACATAACTCAAAATAAAGTATGACTAATTTAAGACGTCGCCTAAAAAAACAATTTTCATGTATTCCAGAAATATTTTTTTAGAACTCAAAAAGAATATAAGATATTCTACCATGTGCTCATCACTTTAAATTTGTAGTTTTAATTGTTTAGTGGGGGAAGTTAAATACTCTAGTGCTGTAAGTGCTGAAAAATAATCTTAACTAGAATTGAGAATCAGAAATACATGGATGCTTTGAAAATATGTTTTCCTGGGTCCTTCCCAGACCCATCAAATCAGATCACCTGGAGCAGGTAGGAATACATGCATGTAGATTTTTCAGATATATATCCTTGTGTAAAGTACCATTGTTGATAGATGTGATTGACTTTAAGGTCTGTGAAGGCAGGAGTGGTCTTATTTTGTCCCTAACAACTGACATGTAATAGGTACTCAATTTGCAGAGTAGGTGGTGGATGGATAAATACATTGACTTGCTCTGTTTGAGATTCACTTAATGTTGTTTTTTTCCCCCCTATTTAATTCAGACCCAGGACCAACAAAAAATTCTTATTCTGGTGCTAGGAAAGGAGTGTTTGAGCCCGTCTAGTCTCTGCTGAAAGGTCTCGTTCTGTCGGGGCTTTAGATCTTGGCCTTTGTGCCTGTGGGGCTTAGTGTAAGACACTAATGAGCTGCAGCTGCTTCTCCATTGCTTCCTTTTTCTGGGCTTCTCTCTTGAGCTGTCTGTGCTCTTCTATCCCCTGTGCCCTGGCTAAGGATGTTTCCTAGCTGGGGCTGCAGGAGCTTACATGTCTCAACTCTGTCTCCTTAGATTCCTCCCCACAGCAGCAGAAAGGACTTTCTTCCTCTTCCTGTGTGGCAGGAAGCTACCCTTTTGTCATATCCTGTGTCTTCCTGCTCTGTGGCTTATGAGAAAACCTCTGTTCTAGTCCTTCAGACTTGGTCCACAGAGAGTTAAAAGATCAGCTATGGGAGATTTCCTAAAACCAACCAACTGGTACCTATTCTCCCTCAAGTGCCTAGCTCTTAAGATTGAAAACCAGAATTTTCATTATTTCTTCGACTTTGAGTTATTTTAAGGTTTATTTTGAAAGTCAAAGCTAGAAAATGATTTCTTTGTTTTAGATCACTTTGAGCAGCAACATCTCAGCCTACCCCAAGAACTTGTTAAAAATACAGAATCTCAGCCTCCATCCTACCTGCTGAATCAAAATCTGCACTTGAACAGCCTCCCCTGGTAGTTTGTATGTACATTAACATTTGAAAAGCAACCATTCTTGGTGATTTCTGCTGTGTTCCTGGAGTATCATCTCAGCTACAATAAAGAGCTAGTGATAGATTTGCTAGGAATTAAAAATGCACCAGAAATTATGTGTATCAGATCCCCAAAGCCAGAATCATACTTAATGAGAAAACACCTGCCAAAGTCAGGAATAAGACAAGAATGGCCAATATCATTATTACTATTTAAAACCATTTTGAAATTGTCATCTAGTGCCAATACAGAGAGCCATATGAATTAGGAAGAGGTAAAATCACCTCTACAGGTTATATTATATATCTGGAAAACTGAAAAAAAAATCATTTGAAAAAAAAAATCTAGCAAAACACTTAAGAGAAGTTAGGAAAGTACCAGGTTATAAAACCAATATGTAGAACTCAGTAGCTTTCATATATAAAAATAGCTGGTTGGAAGGTAAACTCTGCTTTCATAATTGTAACAAAAATAACAAAAAGACCTAGGCATAACTCTAATAAACATATATGAAGAATTTAAAAAATATACCTGACTGACACAAAGGTAGATGTAAATAGTAAGCCATACAGTAAGTTTGGATAGGAAGGCTCGATATCAAAATCTCTTCTGATAATATACATATTTTTTTCCTTGAAGCTAAAGAACAAATTGATTTTATATGTCATTTGTAAAAGCAATTAGACATAAATAGACCAGAAAACCTTAAAGGAAAACCTTAAAATCTAGCCCAATGAAGGGGGGCTAGATCTTAAACCAGATGTTAAAACAGATCACTTCTCTATATTTAGAAGAAAATTATATTGGCAAGTGAGTAAACAGATAAGCTAATGGAACCAAATAAAAAAATCCAGAAATAAACCTAATTGCACATGGAAATTTAGACCATGATAAAGGCAGCATCTGAAATCAGTGGAGAAAGACTTCAAAAAAGCAATATTGGCACAAGTGGAAAGTTACATGAAAAAGATAAAAATGGATTCATCTGCATATTGTATGCTGATGTAAATTCTAAATAGGTAAGAGATCTGAATGTAAAAGATGAAATTGTGTAAATACTAGAAGAAAACATGGGTGAATCCTTCATAACATGTCAATGAACACTTCCCAAATTAAAAGAAAAGTTTGATAATTTGGCTATATTTTTAAAAATTCTGCATAGAAAAAGGCACTAAGAGCAAAGTAAAAATACAAGTGACATCAGGGGAAAGATTTACCACTTCTCTCACAAAGAGTTAATATATCTAACATTTAAAGAAGTTCTACAAATTGAGAAGAAAAGCAACCTTCTAAAACTTGACAAGAAATCCATATGCACGGTTCACAAGAAAAGAAATGCAGACAGCATTTAAAGATACAAAAAGATGCTCATTTTTGAATGAAAGTTGAATAAAAGTTGAAAATGAAAAGTACATTAAAACACCATCTCTCATCTATGAGACTGGCAAACATTAACGAGTGTAAGAATTGCATTCTGTTGACAAGACTGTGGGGATATAAGTACTCCTCATTGGCTGATGGGAATACAGCCCTGGTGGAGGGAACTTGGCCATAACTGGCAATATTACATAAGAATTGCTGCTTGACCCTGCAATCCTACTTCAAAGTGTCTTTCCTCAAGATTCACTGGGAAAAGTATGGCTGACATGTACAAGGCAATTCATAATAGTACTAATGTGTAATAGCAAAATAGAAAACAGCTCAATTGTCCCTTCACACAAAGGAAGACCAGGAAGTAGTTAAAAGGCATGAAGATTATACCCTCCTATGGACATTTTTAGGTCGAAAAAAGTAAAGGATGGAACTGTGTCTATAATATGGTACCTTTTATCTAAGAAGGGGGGAATATAAATATATTTTCATGTATTAATAAAATATTAGAAGTATAAACTACTGTAAATGGTTGTCTGAGGAGGAGGGAGGTAGGTAACAGGGTGATGGGGATAAAAGTAATTGCTAGACTTATTTAAATATAGTTTGATAGGGGCACCTGGGTGGCTCAGTTGGTTAAGGGTCCAACTTTGGCCCAGGTCATGATCTCGTGCTTTGTGGGTTTGGGCCCCAAGTTCGGTTCTGTGCTGGCAGCTCGGAGCCTGGAGGCTGCTTCAGATTCTGTGTGTCTCTCTCTCTCTCTCTGCACCTCCCCTGCTTGCACTCTGTCTCTCTGTCTCCCAAAAATAAATATTAAATATAGTTTGATAATTTGGACTTGGGACCATGTAAATGTTTTTACCCTATATTAAAACAAATCAGACAAAAATGAAAACAACAAAGAAGGCAAATCCATAAAATTGAAAAATAATGAAGCAAAATAAATATATTTCAAATTTGTGGATTTGTGTCTTATTTCATGTCACTTTAAGACACATGTCATTTAAAAATGCATTCTCGGGTTGCCTGACTTCTGCTCAGGTCATGATTTGCAGTTCGTGAGTTCCAGTCTCCGGTCGGGCTCTGTGCTGACAGCTCAGAGCCTGGAGCAGGCTTTTGGATTCTGTGTCTCCCTAGCTCTCTGCCCCTCCCCCACTTGTACTCTGTGTGTGTCTCTTTCTCTCAAAAATAAACATTAAAAAATTAAAAAAATTTTTTTTTAACATTTATTATTGAGAGATAGAGACAGAGCATGAGCATGGGAGGGGCAGAGAGAGGGGGAGACACAGAATCCAAAGTAGGCTCTAGGCTCTGAGCTGTCAGCACAGAGTCCCACCCAGGGCTCAAACTCACAAACCAGGAGATCATGACCTGAGCCGAAGTCAGACGCTTTGCCGACTGAGCCAACCAGGCACCCTTAAAAAAAATTTTTTTAAATGCATTCTTAGTGAAATATATCCTAAGGACAAAGAGAACTGCAAAGGAATTTTAAATTGTACTTAGTAATATTGTTAGTAATAATATTGGTGTTTTGAAAACATAATATGTATGTAATAGGCTAGAATAAATAAATAACGGTATTATGTCAGGAACTAAGATATTCAGCATAAAAGAAATACATACATAAAATTAGAGAAGTTAAATTAAAACCTGTATTTTGGAAATATCTATACTCATGTATATTTTTCTTTAAAGAACAAAAAACCAAAAACAATAAAATTGATTTTCTAGCTCTGTACTTTAAAAAGGTCTAGAAAGAAAAAAATAAATAAATAAATAAAATAAAAAAGTCTAGAAATAATATCTCAGTAGCAACTAGTATCCCTGCCTTCCAGATTGTGGTCTCTAAATATTGTTTCCTGAGGCTCCTGGGAGAAATTGAAGATTCTAGGTCTGATGCAGGAAATACACAAGATAAACCTGGAACATTGTGTGGTGTCAAAAAGCAAAGAAACTAATATCGACTACCAGGCTTTTGAGAACTCGGGAGCTAACTTGAAGGGATGCCTACTGGCCACAAGTGGAATCATTTGAACATCAAAAAGAGTAAATACAAAGCTGAAAAAAATCATATTAACAACCCACGTTTAAAACAAAACAAACTAATTGGTAATCTTTGAAAGTTGCTAGGCACCAACACATTATTCTGAAAAGGAAAGAATCAAGCATTTTTCCTGACTTCTTGGGCAAACTATCTTGGAGTTTCCAAATACTTTTGATGAAAAAAATTGTCTTTATAGAAGAATTCAAACTACTGAGTTCTGAGAGAATGGTAGAAATAAAATCACCATTTTGTTTCCCATAATGAAATAATGACTATAGGTTATCAATGATCATCAATGGCTACTAGAATTATTGAGTGAAAGGTTGATGGAGAATCTTATACTGGCTGGATCAGGCTGACAACATGTGAATGCACTCAATCTTAACATCAGAAAAAGAACGGCAATCAGACATCAGTTCCTTCCCGATGTGATGCAATAGGAAGCACACACCATCACCTAGGAAGTATCATTGCCAAAAAGCTGAACCTGAATCTAATCAAACCCCCTACATCTAGCTACCAGGCTACAGGAGATAGAAGAACATAAGAATACAATCAGCCAGGGTGCCTGGGTGGCTCAGTTGGGTAAATCTCGGACTCTTGGTTTTGGCTCAGGTCATGATCTCACAGTTTGTGGATTTGAGCCTGCATGAGGCTCTGTGCTAACAGCAGGGAGCCTGCTTGGGATTCTCTAGCTCCCTCTCTCTCTGCCCATCCCCCACTCACTTTGTCTGTCTCTAAAAATAAACTTAAAAAAAAAAAAAGAAATGCAATCAGCTAATTCAGAATGCAGGAAATTTACAAATCAAACAACTTGGTCTCTTTAATAATAAAAGGTAAAAAAAAACGGGGTAGGTGAGAGAGAATTGTTTTCAGTTAATAGAGACTTTCAAGACCAGTCAATCAAATGCAATATGTGGACTAAAGATCTCTATTCAAACCAACAAGCGGTGAAAATAAATTTATGAAGAAATTGGAAATTTTAAAAATTGGGGCAACATAAAATTTACCATTTTAAAGGAAATAAACTAAACATTAATTGATAGATGAATTAATAAATTGTGTGTATGTGTGTGTAATGGAATATTCAACCATAAAAAAATCATAAAATCTTGCTATTTGCAGTAACATGTACCTTCAGGGCATTATGCTAAGTGAGGTAAGTCAGAGAAAAATACTGTATGATCTCACTTTTATGTGGAATCCTAAAAAACCCAAAGCAACCAAAAAAATCAGGCTAATAGATATGGAGAACAGATTGGTGGTTGTCAGTGGCAGCAATGGGGGTGGGAGTGAGAGAAATGGGTGAAGGAGGTCAAAAGGCATAAACCTCAACTTGTGAAATAAATAAGTCATGGGGATGTAATGTACAGCATGAGATTATTGTTAATACTGTATTGTATATTTGGAAGTTGCTAACGGAGTGGATCTTAAAAGTTCCCATCACAAGAAAAATTTTTGGAACTGAAGTGACAGATGTTAACTATACTATTATGGTGATCATTTTGCAATGTATACAAGTATCAAATTATGTTGTGCACCTGAAACTAATGTTATATTAGTCAATTATATTACCATTTTCACAATTTTTAAGTGTACAGTGGCAAGAAGCACAGTCATATTGTTGTGCAACCATCACCACCATCTATCGACAAACTTTTTCATCTTCCCAAAGTGAAACTTGGTACCCAAGTGACTTCCCATCCTCCTCCCCCCAAGTCCCTGGCAACTACTATTCTACTTTCTGTCTCTAACAATTTGACTACTCCTATAAGTGGAATCACAGTATTTGTCTTTTTGTGACTAGCCTATTTTACTTAGCATAATGTCTTCAAGGTTTCTCCATGTTGTAGCATGTGTCAGAACTTCCTTCCCTTGCAAGGCTTGAAATCTACATTTTGTTTATCCAGTTATCCACCTATGGATATTTGTGTTTCCAGCCTTTGGCCATTGTGAATATTGCTGCTATGAAAATGAGTGTACAAATATCTGTTTCTGCTTTCACTTCTTTTGGATATAAACCCACAACTGAAATTACTAAATCATATGGTAATCCTATTTTTAATTTTTGGAGAAATTGCTATACTGTTTTCTGCAATGGCTGTACCGTTTTACATTCTCACCAGCAATGCACAAGGGTTCCAACTTCTCCATATCCTCACCAACACTTGTTATTTCTGAGTTTTTGATAATAGCCATCCTAATGGCATGATACGGTATCTCCTTGTGGTTTTGATTTGCATTTTTCAATGATTAGTGATGTTGAGCATCTTTGTGCTTATTGGTTTTTTGTGTATATTCTTTAGAGACATGTCTTTTTAACTCCTTTGTCCATTTTTTAATTAGATTATTTTTGTTGAGTGGAAGGAGTTATTGATGTATTATGGATATTAACATCTTATTAGATACATGATTTGCAAATGTTTTCTCCCATTCTGTGAGTTGCCTTTTCACTCTACAGTCTTTGGATATACAAAAGTTTTCAATTTTGATAAAGTCCAATTGATTTATTTTTCTTTTCTTGTCATATCCAACAAATCATTGCCAAATTCAATGTCATAAACCTTTTCCTCTATGTTTTCTTCTAAGACCTTTATAGTTTTAGCTCTAAAGTTTAGGTCTTTGATCTATTTTGAGTTAATTTTTGTATATGGTATTAAGTCAGGTACCAACCTTATTCTTTTGCATATGGATATCCAAGTTTTTCAGCACCATTTGCTGAAAAGACCATCATTGTCCCATTGGTTGGTGTTTGTACCCCTCTCGAAAATTATTTGACCATATATGCAAGAGTTTATTATTGGGATGTCTATTCTATTCCAGCAATTGGGAAAATTTGAATAATGACTGACTAGATGATATAATGAAGAAATTAATAGTAATTTCATTAGGTTTGATAATGGTTTATGGATATGTTATAAATGTTCATCTATTCAATATACACCAAACATTTACAGATAAAATACTATAATATCTGGAAATTACTTTGAAATACACCAGTAGAGTGAGGAGGTAGGTGGGGCAAGAGAGATATGTGGGAGAGAGATGAAACATGATTTGCCAAATATTGGTAGTTGTTGAAGCTGGACGGTGGATATATGGGAATCTACTATATTATTCTCTCTTCTTTTGTATATATTTGGAATTTTTCAAAAATAAAAAGTTAGAAATTATACAAGAAAGCATGTTTAAATATCATTGTACCACAGATGCCTGTAGGCATCTCAAACTTTACGTGTCCCTGTCCTTGCCCTCCAAACCTACTTTCATCCAATATCCATCATCTTAGTTAATAGACCTTCATCACATAGTTGTTCAAGCCAAAACCTTGAAGGCATCCCTGATTTCCTCCACACCTCACAGTAAATCCATGATCAGACTCCTCTTGGATCCACATCCAAACCACTCAACATTTTTGCTGGTGCTTCTCTGGCCCAAACCACCATTATCTCTCACTTGGACAACTTCAGAAGCTCTTACATTTCTCTTTTCTTTCATCTCCCCGTAGTCCAGGTCCTACAAGTCATTCTTGTAGTTGCTAGAGTAATCTCTTAAGAAATTAAATTGAATCAGATAAGTCAACTGCTTAAAACTTTTCAATGGATTTCCCTCATGTTAAAAAAATCCAGCTCCCACAAGGCTCTCTGTGAGCTAGGCTCTGCTTACTCCTCTCCCACTGTCTAGCTCTTCTTCCTGAAATATTTTGCCCTGAGAGGCAAGTCTCAGCCCAGTCTGGTCTCAGCCAAGGGTAGTCTCTTCAGAGAAGTGTCTTTATCACTCTATGGAAAGTTGTCAATTGCACTCCCAATGCATTATCCAAAAAAAATCTATTGTTCTTTCCTAACACCTCTGTTCTTAAGTCTTATTTAACTATTTGATCACTTATTCATTGTCTGTTGTCTAGAATTTTTTATTGTCTAATGCCACTAGAGTGTAAGCTCTAGGAGAGTAGGAACATTGTCTTAATTACTCCTAATTCATGTTGGCCTAGATTAGTGCCTACCTGGTGCTTGGGCAGATGCTATTTTTGTTGAATGAATTTGCTTCTAGGAGATTCTGGAATCATGTGAAATGCTTTATAGTTGTCTCTGGAGAAGGAACTACCAGAGTTTGGAAGACTGCTTCTATTACAGTAGGGTAGGGCTCCATTACAGCCCACCTTATGGAGAGAAGAGGGAAACACACAAAGGAAAATCAGCAGAGCTGAACAACTGATTGTATGAAGGGGGAAAGAGATGAAGAGGGGAAGAGATACACCCAAAATGACATGGCTGGGGAATGATCGTAGTATCACTAACAGGAATGGAAACAGAAGGATGAGGGGAATTATGGATTCTGTTTTTTATATATTAGGATGGGATGCTATGTTAGCAGGGAATTTGATATGAGGAATGTGACCCGGGAGAGAGGTCACCTCTGGAGATACCACCTTGGGAATCATCTGCTTTAAAGTGCTAATTAAACCCATGGGGGCTGATTGGAAGCTGCCACAGGAGAGAGGCCAGAGAGAGGAAAGGGTGAGACAGACTGCAAGCCAGCTGAGGAGGAGCTCAGTGAGGAGGGATGGTCCAGTGCTGCCCTGAGATTGCTGAGAATGAGGTTGATAGAGGGCCAGTGAATGTTGGTTTTGAGTTATAGCATTCTCTGCTTTTCAAACCTCATTCTTTTCTCTACTATAAAAGTTGTTTATATTTTCTTTTTAGTCTATCAGCCTACTTTCCCCAAAACCCAGTACCACAAAAATTCAGCTTTTCTTTACTTCTATAGTCCATGTCACATTCTAATCATTGCTTCTCACTGGGTTACCCTCTTTTCTCAGAATGAATCTTCTGTAGCCTCTTTCTCTATTTATTTTTCACAATCTGTCCATAAGCAGCACAACAGTAGTAAAATATGCATATACCATCCTTACTTACAGGAAAAACTCATATTTTCTCTCATTTATTTTTAATTATACAGTGATAAATTTATCTTAGTAAAAATGCAAACATTCAGCACCATAAAGGGTAAAAAATTATATTGCCCCCGAAATCAACCAACTTCCCTCTCCAAAGTTCACTATTGTTTATCATTTGGTGTATATCCTTACAGATATGTGTATGCATATATTTTATTATTATTATTTTTTTAATGCAACATCCATTTACTATCTCACAGTTGCATAAGTTCAGGAGTTTTGGCATAGCATAGCTAGGTTCTCTGATCAGGATCTCACAAAGGTTAAAGCAAACCGTCAACTGGGACTGAGAGCTTATCTCATGCTCATAGTTCTCCTCCAGTTTCCCAAGTTGTTGGCAGAACTTGTGGGTGTAGAATTGAGGTCTCTTCTTTATAAGTTGGGTCTGTTTCAGTTCCTAGAGACTGCCTGTCATTCTCTGCTTTCTGCCACTCTCTACATCATAGGATTTTTCTCCTGAAGGGGCAGCAAGAGAATCTCCCTCTTTCCAAATTGAATAGCTCTGACATCTTTAAATGGCTCAACTGATTAGGTCAGGTACACCCAGGATTAACTAAAAATTAATTCTTTTGATTAACTAAATCAACTGACTCGAGGTCATTATCACATCTTTAAAATTCCTTCTGCTGTAGTATAAGGTAATATAATCACATCATTTTCAGAAGTCTTATCCACAGGAAAGAGTAGGAGATCATATAGGCATGCATGCATATATTTTAGAGAAAGAAAAATTATAAATTTCAGGACACAGACTCAGGTGTGTAGGAAATGTAAGTTTATTTTTTTATAATTGAATTGAATTTGTATTTTGAGTCCCTTTATGCTAGGTGATGGGGAAAGAAATCTCAAGTGAACTCAAAGTTGTCTTAGTCACACATATGCCCTCCTCTTACTGCGCTGTCTTCATACAGGATGGCATCTAAATTCCAGGAGCTTTGGGGTGTCAAAGTCTGGAGGTGAGGGGAAGGAGCTTAGGTGGTCCTGGGCCATCCCTTACCTACCCAGCTGGTTCTTGATTATTCATTTATGTTGATAAGGCACCCCTCCCCATCTGGTTCATAGAAGGTACGTCATGTCCTCCTAACATTCAATTTCAAGGCTTCTTAGATCTGAATCTTCACGCACCTCTTGGGCATGCAGAAAACAAAGAGCATTCCTCCTGTGTCATGCAGAAAGTAGGCAACTGTTTCAGGTGGTCTCGGGTTCTTTCAGCCTAGACTTGCCACAATCCCATTTCTGTTACTGTTCTGCACCATGTTGCCTTGCATTACCAAAGCATCTTATCACTTCTTTAAGTTTGACCTCACGGTGAAGGCATAACTCCCTTTTCCTCTTAGATTTCCCAAATTTGTTTTAGATTTCCATTATTCTTCCTTTGTGAAGACTAGTTCTTAAGACCCACATCAGCATCAGATTCTTTTGCTTCCTTTCTGATACTCCCCCTATTCCAAGTCTGTGAACCATTTTTGTAATCTGAGAGTAGGGTGACCAAGTAACCTGGTTTTCCTGAAATCAAGAGGGTTCTGGAGATGTGGGATTTTCATTGCCCAAACTGGGAAAGTTTGGGGCAAACAGGCATGTGTTAATCACCTCATCTGGGAGTGGGAGTGGGGATGAGTGGTGAAGTAGAAAACTGGCTCCAATTGATCAAGAGCTCTTCCAAGTCTTTTCTTTTTGGCATAAACATTAAACTCTAAATCTCTCAGGGATTAGATATTTTTTGAAATGCACAGCAAACAATAAACTATTTTCATAGTTCCTGGTTTTTTTGTTTTTTTAATCTCTTTCTGGATCTTTCCATGCTCACCCTTTCTCCCTTTGGACTGGCAGCCTCTTTAGACACATTGTCCTGTTTTGTGTTTTAATTTCCTTCTTGGATATTGCCTGTTGTGTCACTTTTCTGGCCCCTATCCTCTGTAATTCATGGACAAGTCCTTTATTGGAGCCCAGAAGGGGTTTCCCAGGGCTCACGCTCCAGCCTGAGCTGGGGACCATTAGCCTCTGCTTCTCTAAGAGAGCTACCACAGGACACCCCAGATCATCAGGGTGGGCCAAGGGTGTGGGCAGACTGGAAGAACATATTTGAATCTGTGTTATTACTTACATTTTATTCTAATAAAAAAAAGAAATTGTTATTAATATCATTTTATGAACTGATACCAATGCTCACGCTCAATGTGATGTCAGACAATCACAGAATACAAATAACATGTGATGTATCCTGAGGGAAGGATGGCAGGTCCATAATGTGGAAGGGGATGACAGTGGCATCCTCATTCTCTATTTGCAGCTTATTGAAAGTATTGCAATTTATGTATGCCTGGGTGAGTGAACTGTATTGATTATATTGTCTATATTCCATCAAAGCAAATGTTATAAAATATTCAAATAACTCAAAATATTAAAGGTTATATCAATAATATGAGCACAAGAGTAGTAGGACCCACCCTCACTCCCACTCATGCTTCTCCAGCCGCACTGGTCTCCTTGCTTTTCTTCAAACACACTGGACACATCCCATCTCAGAGGCTTCGTTCTGGCTGGTCCTTATGCCCCACATGCCCTTTCTTCAGTTATTGGCAGGGCCCAATCCCCCACTTTCTTCAAGTCTTTGCTCACATGTCACCTGGCTATCATTTAAAACTGCAATGCCCACCCTTATAATTCTCATTCCCTTCATCTGCTTTATTATTTTCTTATACTAACAATTATCTTCTCACATGTCTTATAATTTACTTATTTATTATGTCTATTATCTGCTCCAGTATAAACTTCATGAAGACAGGAATATTTCCTTTGTTGCTATATTGCCCATGCTTAGAATAGTGCCTAGCATATGGCAGACCATACAGATATGATGAGTCAAGGTTAGAAAATTGCACACCCTTCCCACTTTTAGTACAAGTTCTTCACTACCCATTATATTTGAAAATGTGCAAAAGTGCCCCCCCCATTTATTTCTAGAAGTTTCCAACATGATGCATCACTAAGTGTTCACACCACGCAGTCTATTTTGCCAGCTGTGGTCACACTTAGCATCTGGCCCTAGTGCTCACTCATGTGAAACCACTCGGAGAAGCCTCACTGCTAATGTGGTCCTTGGAGAACAGTGAAGTTCTGTTCATGCCAGGTACCTCCCAGGTTGTTTCCCCCAGACTTTCTGTATAGGGGGAGCTTCATGGTGGCAGTGTGAGTAGAAGAGAGAGCCAGGAAATAGCCTTGAGCTACATCTGCACAACAAACACCCCACTTTTTACTGAGATGCTCTGTTTATTTGGAGTGGTTGGAAGCCTTGGGAGCTAGACTGGGCACCAGTTGGTACTGAGGTCTTCATAGTGGGGGCTGGGAGCTTCCTGCCATGCTTTGTTGCCTTCAGCTGTGGGCCATCTTTGTGTCCAGAATCTCACAGGTCACTCTTTACTTCCCTCTCTCTATTGAGGGCACAAAATTTGTTTCAAAAGGATTAGATTCTTTTACATGATTTTTCCCCCCTCCATTTTTTGTTCTTTCCTCACAGAACACTGCCTTTCTTCTTTCAAGTGTAAAACATATCTTCCGTGCTTATAAATATGTGTGAATGTCCATTTGTACATGTCTGTATTGGGGGAGGGGGGGCCGTGGTAACAGAGAAGAAAAGTTATATTAGCAACAGCCAGCAAAAGATGACCCATTATACTAATATTGTTCATTTCTGAGGGAAATATGATTTTAAACCTCGTAGATGTTATACCCCAAACTTATCAGCACTTCCTGAACTTGTGTGCTCTGCCCTTCTCTACAAAATATACTCCTATATCCTCTCTCTCTCTCATGATCCAACTCAAATATCATTCCTCTATGAAGCCTTTCCAGCTCTCCCAGGAAGAGAAAGAACTAATTACTGACTTGAATGCATAAAGTTGACTAAGTGAAAGCTTAATGGAGCAATCACCTTACTATGCTGGCTTCTCAACATATGTACGAATAATGTACAGAAATAAAGTGCTATAGGAAGATCAAGTAGCTTTGAAACCACTAGAGAGACAACTGCTAATTGCAGAGGGCTAGTTTAAATCCATTGGAAAAGATGCACCATTGATGAAAGTAGGAAATAGTTTGCTTTCCTGTTACCATAAAGATGAATGATTTTACTCCTCTGACCAGGAGAGGCGGCAGAACCCCCAAACTCTGGGTCAACTAGCCTCTAAATCTCTGCTGGGACCAAAGGTCTCATTTTTACTTCTGAGAGTTTTTGTTTTTTTTTCCTTTATTTTTATTTTTTTTTAATTTTTTTTGACATTTATTTATTTTTGAGACAGGGAGAGACAGAGCATGAACAGGGGAGGGTCAGAGAGAGGGAGACACAGAATCTGAAACAGGCTCCAGGCTCTGAGCTGTCAGCACAGACCCCGACGCGGGGCTAGAACTCATGGACCACGAGATCATGACCTGAGCCGAAGTCGGCCGCCTAACCAACTGAGCCACCCAGGTGCCCCTTTCCTTTATTTTTTTAATGCAATGGCCACTCATAGTATATACTGTGAATCAAGAGAAAGTCCTCCAAAACATTTTTTTCATGAATATTTTTGAGACTTGAACTTATTTCAATAACTGGCCTGTCCAAAAAATAAGTTTTGATAATAATGGTTTTACTGAGTGCTTGTTATACACTTGGTATTGTTCTAAATGATTGACATGTATTAAATCATTTAATACTAGAGAAGCTCCTTGAGGTGGGTATTATTATTGTTATTATTTACAGATAAGGGGCCTGAGATGTGGAGAGGTTAATTAACTTGCCCAAGGCCACTCAGCTATGAGATATGAGCCCAGGTGGTTTGTTTCTAGAACCTTTGCTCTTCACCAACATGGCAATTTACTGCCTCTCTTTAAAAAATTAACCTTTGGGGCGCCTGGGTGGCTCAGTCGGTTAAGCGGCAGACTTCGGCTCAGGTCATGATCTCTCGGTCCGTGAGTTCGAGCCCCGCGTCGGGCTCTGTGCTGACAGCTCAGAGCCTGGAGCCTGTTTCAGATTCTGTGTCTCCCCCTCTCTGACCCTCCCCTGTTCATGCTCTGTCTCTCCCTGTCTCAAAAATAAATAAAACATTTAAAAATTAACCTTTAATACTGATATTCCAGTTTACATTTTACATGATAAATACAGAAAAAAGTATTTATTATGAAAACTATAAAAATTACTTTATCTCACACACAGTATTTTTATTTTAAAAACTTTCTTTTATGTTTATTTATTTTTGAGAGAGGAGAGAAAGAGTGCAAGTCAGGGAGGGGCGGGGGGTGGGGGGTGGATATAGAATCTGAAGCAGGCTCCAGGCTCCGAGCTGTCAGTGCGGCGTTTGAATTCACGAACAGTGAAATCATGCATGACCTGAGGTGAAGTCTGATGCTCGACTGACTGAGCCACCCAGCCACCCCAGTGTTCTTAAAGTTTATAATGATTAGACTGGTTTTAGAGGGAAAGCTAGCACCAGGAAACACAAACCCTCTACTTCTTATTGCAATTAATGCTTCAATACCTCCCCAAGCCTCTTAAGCATTTTATTATTTTGTTTTTACATTACATTTATTGGTTGCCTTAATCCCCCTGAAATGTAAGTCTCATAAAGGCAGGGGTCTCATCTGTTACTTCTATCTCCAAGAAGGCTACAGCATAGCCTGGAATACAGCGGGTGCCAAATAAAGCAGACCCAGCCTTATTATTTATTACATAGTCATTATGTTATATACATTTTACATTATGTACTTAAATTTATGACATATTATAAAGATATAAATTAAATGTTAAATATATATTAAATATTTATGTATTTAAATATTATAAATATATACATGTAGATAAAAATATAAAATTATTATAAACAAACAAATTAAGAGAAATCCTAACAGCCCACCAATATTTGTTGAATTGAATGCTTATTTTTTGAAATTATTTTTCACTGCCTTTTGTCCGTGAATAATGTTATAGCTCTTTTGTGTGTAGCATTGCATAATTAAAGTTCTTTAGAAGAATGAAGGCATAGTCAACAACTTAACATTTAGTAGACTTTGACAATTGTGTCTTCATAAATACATCCAATGTGGCATTAATAAATAACTCATCTTCACCTTGTGTTCCAGCCCAGCAATCCCAGACCATCCTTGTCACACCTCCCTTTTCATCTTGCACTTGCTGAATTTTTGCATTATCTTCAGGACTTTGCTTGAATGTCAGTCCCCAGGAAGGTTTCCCACACACAGCTCTCTACAAGAACACTTTACACTTTTTCTCCCTGGGATCTCAGAGCACTCTGTAATTACTTGTTTACATGTCTGCTTTCCTGACTAGACTTGTTAATCCTAGGGGAGGGATTATGCCCTATGTATTTTTGTATCCTTGGCACCTGGCACATAGTAGCTACTCAGTAAATAGTGCATGAATGAGTAATCTTGATGAACTCAAAGGGGAAGTCAGACAGACTACCTAAACAGTAAGTAGGATAGGTGAAGACAACATTTTTATTTTGATATCCTCTATTTGAAATACTGTGCATAGCATTACTAAAAGTGGTGGGATGTTGGATTCAAACCATTCTTAAAATATTTTTAAAAGTTTGTAGTCAGATGAGTTAGCCATTATTCGCAAGGATCTCACATTAAAGTTCTATTAATTGAAGCAAAAAAAAAAAATGCTGTGTGTGTTGGGTCAGAAGAAGCCCTTCTCAATGTTGACAGTACACAAATGAATTTATTCTGGGTGATTAGTAGGACACATCAGCAATGCATTATACATTTTCCCTTGCAAAGGCAGCTCTTTCTCACTAATTTATATATAGGCAAAAGCCACATCCAGCACAGAAAACAAGATAAAAATAACTGCATGTATTTATAAGCAACTACAGTTACAAACCAGTACATTCTCCTTTTGAGAAAATAGTGTAAAATTCAAGTGTGGGTGGTAGTTTGATTATGGAGATCTGTCATCTGTTTTCAGATACATTTCAAGAAAAGCACTGGCTAATTAAATTTATTATTCATCCTTTTCCTTCAAAGTAAAGCCCATGCAAATTATCTGCGGCAGACCAGATTCCTGAGGAAAAAGCACCACCATCTGAATTGGGCCCAACTCACAGCTCTTTCTAGTAATAAGAGATACAGGTGAACTGGAGAGGAAAGTGTTTTGGTAGAGTTTTCCATGGGAAGACATATTCTTTGGTCTTCTTTCCCTTAGCCAAGTTAAGGGAAATCTTCGATGCTTTCAAATGAAATAAAAGTCACATCTTTTTTGCTGCAAAAAGAAACCGCAGTCTTCCTTTCTGTAACATTGACTACTAACGAGAAAGTCACCAGCTAGTTCTCTGTGTATTTTCTTGGACTTAAAACAGTCATGCACATCTGGTTTGGAAATTGAGAATTCTCCCTCTTTTAGGTTAACAGCAAGAGTGAAATAAGAAAGGTAAATCAGCCATCTGCTGAAGAGCTCACTAACCAGGCTACGGGGGGTGGGCAACATTTACCTCTCAAGGAATCTGGGTTTCAAAGTATTCACAGTAACCTGTTTGTCTTCCTGATGCTGTCTCATCCTCTAGAGCCTGGCTAATGATCTACTAAACATATGGCTGGGCCTGCTTTCCTTTCCCATTTTCATTACAATTTAAACTTCTGGAGGGCGGGGCTATGCGCCTTGTTTTTTTGTGTGTTTTGTTTTGTTTTTGTGGCTGCAGAACACCTGGAATACTTTTATGCTCAATTTTGGGCCACATTTCAGATGGCTCTGGATTGGTCTTGAACAATTTTACTGAACAATGTTAATTCCCGCCTGTACCAAGTTTGTTTGATTGTGTCTTTTTAGAGGTGCTACTGATAATGCAAACAATAGCTTTTAAAGGTGTAATAATACAAGAAATTTAGTATTAAAAATCTCATAGGTGGTTTCCTAAGTTTCACGCATCAGGACAAAGCAAGCACAATATTGGTTACTTAGGGGAGGCGCATGCATTATTTGTAATAAAATATTTACAGAACTTCTTGGTATTCTGGGAGTATGTAATTAAAATTCTGATACTTTGAATACTTTCAGTACTAATCACAGGAATGTAAACTAAACCCACACATATTCGATCACTTAAAATGCCCAGGGAAAGATGAAATTGCCCAGGTATACCTTATGTTACTGTCTTTCACTTTATATTTACTAGCTGCAATTGAGATATGAGTTTTGCTAAGTAAATTTCATATATTTGTAAGAATAATGGTCAATGCTATTGGTACTAAGAACTATAATTTTTGCATCTGCCCTTTATAAGAAATTTATTAAAGAAACTATTTCCCAAAAAGAGAGCCTGGCCCAGCAGAAAGGCATTGAGTTATGGTAACATTCCTTTCTAATTCCAGCTCTGTGACTTTCTTTTGTCTGAACTGAGACATACTTAACCCTTCCAAGCCACCGCTTCCTTATCCAGAAAATACAGTTAATAATTCCCACTTATGGGGTACTTGTGTGGTTTAAACTAGAAAATTTATGCAGAGTGCTTGGCATTGAGTAAACACTACAAATGGTAACTATTAATACAAAATAATGGAGACATTATTATCAGTATAGATCTTTTCAGATGAAAGCAACAATCAAGGTTTACAATGCGTATTTTGAAAAAGATAAGTTTTTAATCAGTGGGCAAAATTCCTGAAGTTTGCCTTGATTCAATTCTCCCTATATTCTTAAAGACAGTTTATGTCAATTAACTCTCCCTATCCCTAAAAATTTCCTTAATTATAATTCTGGTTTTCACTGTAACTGGCTCCAGATTATCCATTTGTTTCGTCCTTTCATCCATTCTGCTAATCCAGCCATCTAATAATTAGTATATGTGCTGCTGAAGTGAGCACAGCCATCTAATCAATTTTGAGTTTATTCTTTGCACTGGGCACATTGAAACATAAATGCTCCCCACAGGAGAAGGCAAGTCAGAGCCAGGGGTGGCTCAGAGACTATCAAACCTGGGAGTGAGTGTCATCTTCTGAACTTGTTATTTTGGGGCTCATGACACAACCTTAAATTTTCTCTTATCAGGTTCTTCATCCATAAAATGAAAATACCTCCCCTCCATCTAACAGGATTGTTAGGATGTACAAATGAGATAAACATGTGAAATAATCTTGTAAGTAATAAACCATGATAAAATAACTAGTATTATTAATGATAACATCGGTTGGTTTTAGGTCTATTTTGAGAACTTCTTTCCAGAGAGTGCAGTGTTTCTGCTTTCTGCATCTGCTACTTACAAATGTAATCAATTAATTATTGGTCTCTTCCATCCAGTTGACCTTTTTCCTTCCAGCTACATTGGCAAGTCTCTTTGCCTTGCACTTACAAGATTGTACAGACCAGGCTGTGATTCTGATTAAGCCCATGTGGAGTTTAGAATTAATGCTCATATTCAATCTTGATGCCACCTAAATTCACATTTTTGGTGGGTGGCAAAGTTGTGGCATGAATGTATGTGGCGGTGGAGTAGCTCTATACTTTAAAGACCTTCTTAAATTCTCCTTTGGGTAGGAATTAAGATACAAAACAGTATCAATTGCCTATGACTTGCCTAAATTGTATTTTTTAGAAGAATTTCTAGTGGCATATGAAAAACCTGCAAATTCTAAACCTTCATGTTTCTAAGATATTTCTGAGGGGGGTATCTCCAATGTCCAAAGAACTTTTTTTTTTTTTTTTTTTAACGTTTATTTATTTTTGAGACAGGGAGAGACAGAGCATGAACAGGGGAGGATCAGAGAGAGGGAGACACAGAATCTGAAACAGGCTCCAGGCTCTGAGCTGTCAGCACAGAACCCGACGCGGGGCTCTAACTCACGGACTGCGAGATTGTGACCTGAGCCAGAAGTCGGCCGCTTAACCGACTGAGCCACCCCGGCGCCCCCCAAAGAACTTTCTGAACGGAGGCTGATAGTTTGATCAATGCTTGACTCAGTTTTCTGGGAATGAAGTATGGAACTTTCTAGCAGAAAATTTGGCATCCATTTTATAGCACATTGCACGGAGGGGAGCAGAAGTAAAAGCACTTTCTCCAAGACGGCATACCTATGCTCATGAGGACCTTGTAGGATATGTGCGGTGTTGGCCATAAGCAAAGCAGAATGGGTGGCTGCTTATAAGATGTGATATTGGTAGTGTCAGGTTCTTGGCTCAAAGATCACCCCATCCAGGCATAATAGATCTTGAAATGCCACCACTTGGAGAAAGAACACATGGTTCTTTGGGGAAGATTTATAAGCAACTTTAACTACAAAAATAGTCCCTCATCCAATGAAAGGTATACTACCTCTATCCCAGCACACAGACAGGTACTGGGTACCTGGAATGAGCTTAAGGAACAGACCGCTAAATAGTTTATAATGAACAGTAAATCAGACTGAACCCCTTCCTCCTTCTTATGTAGCCCGCATGATTCAAGGGCTACTTGATTCGAATCTCTTCCAGTGCCAGGGTGCAGTCCTAAATCAGCCATGGGAGTTCCAGTCTCCTTGGTAATAAGGGGTCCAGAGCGAAGTTGAAGCCAGTCATCACATGACATTCCACTGCCAACTGTCCCTACTTGATCTAAGTTGGCTCTGACAGATGAATTTGTATACCAATGTTGGGGGTAGTTTTCTTCTCTCTTTCTTGCTAGATATAACCAGGAAAGCATGTTGCCCATTGTTGCTTGGTTCCCAGAGGACAGCTGCCAGAGGACAAGGACAACACGCTGAAGAGGGCAGAGCCAAATGAATACCAGAGAAACAGAGTCAGAACCCTGTGCCTGGAGTTTGGACATCCTATTACAGAAATAATCATTTTCCTTATTGTTTAAAAAAATGTTGAGTCTGTTGTCTGTATCTTAAAAAAAATTTTTTTTAATGTTTATTTTTAAGAGAGAGAGAGAGCAGGAGTGGGGAGGGGCCGAGAGAGGGAGACACAGAATCCGAAGTAGGCTCCAGACTCTCAGCTGTCAGCACAGAGCTCTAGGCGAGGCTGGAACTCGTGAACCACAGTTGGACGCTTAACCGACTGAGCCACCCAGGCGCCCCTGTTGCCCATATCTTTTAGCACAAAGCATTCTAACTAATCTAGCCTCAGTAAAAACTTGTTAAACAATTTTTCAAGTGAATGAATAAGGGTAAACGTGAAGGGGGGGAAAGCCAGGGAGGCTGGGGTGGGGGGTTGGGGTGTGCCGGCCAGTGAAGAACTCAGACATCTGTGGCTGGAGTCGATTCCTGGACGGGGTCTCAGCCACTGAGCTGCTTTGTGCTGGGGTCTGGGAGGAGCCTTGGGAGGAGCCCCGTGAGGGACTGCCCAGGAGCTTTGCTGGCGGAGTGCCTGCTGGGGTCCGCCAGGGCGGAGGTGACCACTGCCCCCGCTCCGGGCAGGCTCCAGGATTGGGCTCCAGGCACTGCCAAGTTCGCTTTCACTTGTTTACTTTTTTACTAGAATTGCAAATTCTGTGAGACAGAGTGCTTTGTCTACTTTGTTCGCTGCTGAGTCCCTTCACCACCCAGAAGAGTGGCTGCCACAGGTAGGACTTGATGGTAATATATATTTATAAACATATATTATTATATATTAATATTAATTATGTAATATATTATATTATTAATATATAGTATATATTATAAATTATTATATATAAATATATATGAGTATTATATATATAATATTATATATATAGTTTATTTATGTATTTTGAGACAGAGACTGAGAATCCCAAGCAGGCTCTGCCTGATACAGGGCTTAAACTCAGGAACGTGAGATCGTGATCTGAGCTGAAATCAAGAGTTGGATACTTAACCAACTGGGCCCACCCAGGCACCCTCATATTTTTAATGTTTAAAATGTCTTCGTGGAGATGTAATTCACATAGCATAAAATTTACCCCTTCGACGTGTCCTGTCCAGTGATTTTTAGTATATTTGCAGAGTTGTGTAACTGTCACCACTATCTAATTTCATAATGTTTTCGTCACACCAAAAAAGAACCTCATTAGCAGTCGCTCCCATTTCCTGTACCACCAACCTCTGGAAAGCACTAAGAAGAATCCTAACAGTTCTTGCTCAGTTTCCCCCATTTACTACCGTTACGGCATACTCCTCATCCTGTCATATTGCCCCACGACTGCCCACTCTCCCTCAGACCTGGCACAGAAGTCCCCAGCTGTCACTGCTCCTTCAGGTCTTCATTTCCTTATGAATCCTTCCTGTCATGTACAGCTTCATATTACATAAATTTGAGTGCATTTCTTCTATTAATCTGTCTCGGTCAGTTTGAATTTTAGACTCAGCCAGAGACCCTAAGAGGGTCAAGGAAAACTTTTCCTTCCCAGGGCACCTGGGTGGCTCAGTCGGTTAAGCGGCTGGCTTTGGCTCAGGTCATGACCTCACGGCTTATGAGTTCAAGCCCCACATCAGGCTCTGTGCTGACAGCCTGGAGCCTGCTTCAGATTCTGTGTCTCCCTCTCTTTCTGCCCCTCCCCCACTTGCACTCTGTCTCTCTCTCAAAAATAAAATAAACATTAAAAAAAAAAAACAAAAAACTTTTCCTCCCCTACAGTATTAAGACTGAATTTTTAAGAATTTGAGATGTAATTTATATGCCATACAATTCACCCTTTCAGGTGGTTTGTACGTATGTATGTATGTAAGTATGTACGTATGTATGTATTATATGCTTTTTTAAAAAACGTTTATTTTTGAGAGAGAGAGCACAAGCAGGGGAGGGGCAGAGTGAGAAAGAGGGAGACAGAGGATCCAACAAGCAGGCTCCGTGCTGACAGCAGAGAGCCTGCCATGGGGCTCAAACCCATGAACTGCGAGATTCTGACCAAGCTGAGGTCAGATGCTCAACCAACTGAGCCACTCAGGCACCCCTCAGTGGTTTTTAGTATAACAAAGTTGTGCGATCATCCCATTGTCTAACTCTGGAACATTTCATTGCCTCAGAGTGAAACGCCATACACCTTAGCAGTCTCTCCCCATTCTCTTCCCCTCTCAGCCCCTGGAAACCACTAATCTACTTTCTGTCTCTGTGGATTTGTCTATTCTTGACATTCCACATAAAAAGAATCATGGGATAGATGGTCTTTTGTCACTGGCTTCTTACACTTAGCATGAGGTTTTCTTTTTTTTTTTTTTTTAGTTTTTTTTTTTCAATATATGAAGTTTATTGTCAAATTGGTTTCCATACAACACCCAGTGCTCATCCCAAAAGGTGCCCTCCTCAATACCCATCACCCACCCTCTCCTCCCTCCCACCCCCCATCAACCCTCAGTTTGTTCTCAGTTTTTAAGAGTCTCTTATGCTTTGGCTCTCTCCCACTCTAACCTCTTTTTTTTTTTTTTCCTTCCCCTGCCCCATGGGTTTCTATTAAGTTTCTCAGGATCCACATAAGAGTGAAACCATATGGTCTCTGTCTTTCTCTGTATGACTTATTTCTCTTAGCATCACACTCTCCAGTTCCATCCATGTTGCTACAAAGGGCCATATTTCATTCTTTCTCATCGCCACGTAGTACTCCATTGTGTATATAAACCACAATTTTTTTATCCATTCATCAGTTGATGGACATTTAGGCTTTCCATAATTTGGCTATTGTTGAGAGTGCTGCTATAAACATTGGGGTACAAGTGCCCCTGTGCATCAGTATTCCTGAATCCCTTGGGTAAATTCCTAGCAGTAGCATGAGGTTTTCAGTGTTCATTCATGTTGTAGCATGTAGCATGCATCAGTCCTTCATTCCTTTTTGTGGCTGAATAATGTTCCATTGTATGGATGTACTATACTTTATCCATTCATCAGCTGACAGCTGGGGTATTTCCAGTTTGGGGCTACTATGAATAATGCTGTTATGAAGATTTATCTACAGGTTTTTATGTGGACATGTTTTTAATTCTTGAGGATATATTCTCTTGGGTGTGTGTGTGTGTATGTATAATATATACATACATTTAGCTCTTTGAGGAATTTCCAGAATGTTCAAAGTGGCTGCAACCTTTTATATTCCTATCAGCTCTTTGAGGGTCCTAATTTCTATACCTTCTAGCCAACTCTTGTGATTTGTCTTTTTAATTATTGCTATTTTAGTGGTTGTGGAGTGATACTTAATTGTGGTTTTCCAAACATACTTACAAATTTTTTTTAAATGTTTATTTATACTTGAGAGACAGACAGACAGAGTATGACCAGGGGAGGGGCAGAGCAAGAGAGGGGCACAGAATCTGAAGCAGGCTCCAGGCTCTGAGCTGTCAGCACAGAGCCCGAGGTGGGGCTCCAGCTCACGAACCATGAGATCATGACCAGATCTGAAGTTGGACGCTTAACCGACTGAGCCACCCAGGCGCCCCTGAAACATATTTTAAAAATAACCAATAAATCTGGACCAAAAACCTCATTTGACATGTGTCATGAGGTTTTTTTGCTGCCACCTTCTGCTTACCTTGAGAGGGTATCTTCTTGAGAACTCCTAGAACAACTGGCAGAGCAAAGGTAATCCCTGGAAATCTAGTGAACTGGTGGGCAGGAATTCTGTGAGTGTATGTAGTAATTCATACTCGGATGGACCATTCAATATATCTTTGATTAAAAAAATGGAAAACAATGGGGCGCCTGGGTGGTGCAGTCGGTTAAGCGTCCGACTTCAGCCAGGTCGCGATCTCGCGGTCCGTGAGTTCGAGCCCCGCGTCGGGCTCTGGGCTGATGGCTCAGAGCCTGGAGCCTGCTTCCGGTTCTGTGTCTCCCCCTCTCTCTGCCCCTCCCCCGTTCATGCTCTGTCTCTCTCTGTCCCAAAAATAAACAAACGTTGAAAAAAAAATTAAAAAAAAAAAAGGAAAACAAATAAAATATTGCTTAGTAACTGAACTACAGTGTATTTAGTAAAAAAAAAATCTTTAGAAACATGAGCTTTGGAGAGTAACTGAGGATGGAATAAGTGATAAAAGAGGTCTTAACTGAGGCAGCATTTCATAACGCTAAGAGCACAGCATCTGGACACTGCCTGAGTTTGAATCCCATCTTTCCCACTGCCTAACTGTATAAATTTGGACAAGTTATTTAACTGTTCTGCTTCTCCTACATCTCTATCCATCTGCAAAATAAGGAAAGTTTTTCTGCCTATTAGTGTTGGGTGGACTAAATTAGTCATTTATGTAAAATGCTTGAAACAGACCCTGAGGCCATAAGTGCCATATAAGTGCTGCTATGATTATTATTCCCGGCTAAACTGCTATGGCACACTCTCATTTTAAAAACAAAGACATAAAGGCCTAGAACATTGCAAAGACTTGTTCAGATTGCAATCAAACTCATCCTCATAAACACACATTTCTTGACCCTCACACCCACACTCTACTCCACTGCCTCCTTATTTGAGTAAGAAGCCAGTAAAACACAAAGCAACGCAGACATTTCTGGACGTATCTTTCTCCCATTACTGTTTCTGCTCTTGACCGTACCAGAAAGAGGAAGGGCTGTAGCAAAGGAAGATGTATTCTTTGTTAAGATGTCAAGTACAATCTTCCTATTTCGTTTGGTTTGACCAAATTCCAGTGTCTACTATCTTATCATTTTCCCCACATACAGATTCATTCTTTTAAAAAATATATTAAGAATTTTAAGTGGGGGCGCCTGGGTGGCGCAGTCGGTTGGGCGTCCGACTTCAGCCAGGTCACGATCTCGCGGTCCGTGGGTTCGAGCCCCGCGTCAGGCTCTGGGCTGATGGCTCAGAGCCTGGAGCCTGTTTCCGATTCTGTGTCTCCCTCTCTCTCTGCCCCTCCCCCGTTCATGCTCTGTCTCTCTCTGTCCCAAAAAAAAACAAAAAACAAAAAACAAAAAAAAAAACGTTGAAAAAAAAAGAATTTTAAGTGAAAAAAGCAAGTTGCAAAGCAGTCTTTATCTTATGCTATTGTTTGTATTTTATAAAACTCTAAGTATGTACTTATATTTCCATAGTGTTTTTGGAAAAAAAATTGGTAACGGTAGCTGTTTTAGGAGAAGAAAACTGGAGCACTGGGGATTCTGTCTGGGAAGGAGACTTAGTTTTTACTGCATACATTTTTGTACAATTTTGGGGAAAAATGCCATATTTGCTTTAAGAAAATGTTAGTGCATATACTTAACACTTCTGTAAAACAAACGAATTGGAATAGAATGCTCTCCAAGTTTCTTTTCATTCTAAAAGTCTAGGATTCTAAACTCTTCCTGTGTGCGCAGATAGGCATTCTGTATCCAAAGCAAGTGGAACATAACCAGTCCCCTACTATTGAGGAATTTATATCCTCAAAAGGTTGGGTATTGGTGTATCTCTGTCAAGGAGAACATGAGAAATACATTGCCGTTTATAGAAAAGTTTGGCTATCTTTTGCAGATCAAGTTGTTCTAGATGGTGTTTTCAAAATAACTTTGCAACAAAATTTTATTTTAAGCACCAAAAATTAAAAAAAATTATGTTAGATGGAAGTCCATCTAAAATGTATTGAACTCTTCACTGGGCAATGATATGAATGCAATGGACATATCATTATGAACTGCACTTACTAACTAGACAGTGACATGTCCCAGTAGGACCATCAGAGTTATTTGATGTACATAGGGCTGTTTATCCTAAATTTAGTGATTTCACTCTGCAGTAGTTTTTCATAGTCTTGTTTTTCTGGATTCCTCTGTAGATTACATTATTGATACCTCTCAGAATGCTCACCTGGAAGAAGAAGCTCTTTGTTCCATTTCAAATTCGTTGGCCAAATATATTAGATTTGGAAAATAGCTATTAACATTTTTTAGAACCATATGCCAAGCGTTAATGGGCCCTGAGTTTGGGCCTCACCTCTGAATAGCATACATGCATTTTAATGGATGGACTTTGTAATATCTACTTTAATTAGTTAAAGCTCTTATTTTTAGTACTTTCTGGTTCTTGTCTCTGTTCCTAATAGGTCCAACAGTCTAGTAGCTTGGACCGTGGCCTAGAAACATCAAAAAGGATGTGCAAGAGTGGCAAGATGTGCAGGGAAGAACTTCATGGCAAATATTGAAGTGAAAAGTTCAAATATAATGAGGTTGAAACAAATAGTCATAGAGTATTTAAATATTAGGGATTCTGTCAAGAATATGCAAATCAATTAATAAAGTATATGTTGACGAATAGTTATAATTTTATTCTTTTTCAAGAAAAGATTAAAGATTAGTAGACACTGGAAAGAACAATATTTGTAGCCACATGACATAAATTGATAAAAGGAGAAAAAAGAAAGAAAACTACATTTGCATTATACATTTCCATCAACTATCTTATTTGTTCCTCACAATATAATCAGAGTTATGAATATAACAGCTAAAGATCCAGAGTGACTTCAGATTGCCTAACCCCTGGATCACCAATCAACAGACCCCTGGAGAAGGGATACATGGCTGTTGAGAGTCCATTCCTAAGCTTTCTTTCTCCAGGAAGTCGGCCAGCTTTTTTTTTTTTTTTAAATGAAAAAAAAATTTTTTTAATGTTTTTTATTTTTGAGAGAGACAGAGATAGAGTGTGAGCAGGGTCAGGGCAGAGAGAAAGGGAGACAGAATCCAGAACAGGCTCCAGGCTCTGAGCTGTCAGCACAGAGCCCGACGTGGGGCTCGAACTCACAAACCGTGAGATCATGACCTAGAGCTGAAGTCAGATGCTTAACCGACTGAGCCACCCAGATGCCCCATCGGCCAACGTTTTGACAGTGTGGAGATAAAGCCAGAGAGCTGAAAGTCTTAAAGCCAACCCTGGGAGTGGAATTGGTAACAGCTGCAAGGGTTAAACGCCACCCCAGCAACTGTGCAGGGAGCTTTCTGATCTGTCAAAGGAGATGCTCACCTCAAGACCATGGACGCCAGCAGAGCATCCAGAATATGTGCCTACTATTGCACATCTGTGAGATATTTCTGGTATACTTATGAGCTCTCCAGATGTGCATTTGACACGACCAAAATGCATCACATCAAATTGTAATACTGTCTGAGGGGAGGGATGTTTAAAAACCTCACCAAAACAAACTCCAAACTAAACTAAATAAAACTGTGAAATAAAACCAACCCACATACCCAACCCCCGCAACGAAACAAGGTCAGATGTTGCAGAGGTTTATTTATGGAGGAGAGATGGGCCAGGGATGGGAACATTGTAGGACATTTGCATTATATTCAGACTCGAGCAAAACATTCGATTCGCCATGCTGTACGATTTTCCTAGATATGTTAGTTCCGGGCAGGCTTAATAAAACTGCAGCCACACAGGCTGAAGGGGCCAAAAGGCCACCTGTGAAAGGTAACAAGAGCAGCATTGTGCGAAGTTCTGAGTGCTTGTCTGTCTGTGGGTCACCGTAGTTTGTATTTTTATGTATTTATCAATAATCCGAGAGACGGAACGAACAGAATGCTAATGGCAGTTGCTGAGATGACTAAATTGGAAGGTGTTACAAGCTTTGATAAATGGCCAGGATATGAACATCAGTGTGGTTCAAAAGGACTGAAACAAGGCAGAAATATGGGATGAAAAAAAAAAATGAAATTGCTCTCAGAAAGATGCAAATATCTGGCACAAATCACACCAGAGGCATTCACAGAAAAGAAGAGAATCTTGAGTAGTGGGATTGCTGGTAGCAACCTACAGTGGAGGAAGGGCTGGGAGATGTGTAGACAAGTTCCTAGTGACTGTTAAAAGAAGGACAGAGCAGGACTCTGAGGCAGTGTTGTAGCCTCAGGGGAAGGAGGGTCTCTCCTGCAAATGTGGCTGAAAGTACCCTGAATCAACTGTATTCAGTTTTGAGCACCTAAATAAGCAAACAATGTTGACAGTCTTGGATGGAACCCAGAGATAAATAATGGGCATGATTAAGGGAAGGGACGCCTTGATTTATGAAGAAGGGTTTATGGAGTATATCGTGTGGCTAAGCGGTGGCCAGAAACAACATGGTACAGTCTGGAAATCATGACAATACTTATCTTCATATTGAGGTGTTGAAATGTAAAGCAAAAAAAAAAAAAAAAAAAAAAAAAAAAAGAAAAAGAAAACATAAGGGTAAAGTAGGGTAGGATTAATTAAGGAGAGGGGAACATAAGATTGAATTTTAAGCAGTGCTGATTGAACTAATGCTGAGACTGTTACCTATTTTGACAGAAACTGCTCAATTACGAATCAACTTTTAAAGGTGAATGCTAAATCTGCTGTCAGTTATGACATCTCTAACCAGAAAGGCCACTGGAAGGAACAATACCGTCCTGGCAGTGACATGAATAAAATAGATGGGTCTCTTTTACTTCTAATTTCTCTGTTTCTCTTCTTTGACCTATAAGCAAACAAGCTTGCCTTTAACAGAGTTCTAAAAGCGCTGCCTTTGTCAGTTTAATAAGGGGAAATGGCAAGAAAAGAAGCCCTTTATTCCTATCTTAAGCAAAACTGTACTATCATTTTCTCTACTTGTGTTTTACTAAAGGACCTCCCCCTGCATCCAGAAATTATGTGTAAATGGAAAAGAGAGAAAGAACTCAAAGGCTTTATATAGTTTTAAAAGACATCTGCCTTCATTTTAGTGGACAGAATTTTTTTAAAACACTTAATGGGATTTTCTCTGTCATTGATTGAAAAGACCAGTGTTTTTATAAACGACGTGAGTGGTCATTTTAACATGATCTTTTAAGGCTAAGAATGCAAGATAACCCAATTTTGTTCCTATTTTCTCTGTACCATATTAGAGGTAGGGTATTATTTGTTGAAGGAAAATAAGGCATTTGGCATAGAATTAAATAGAGAAAAAAATAAGTAGCTTGCTCAAGGGTCTCCAGTTTGATATGAAATGCTTAAAGAAATGAGGCCCATTTCAGGGTAATTATAAGTGGCACTTCGCATTTGAGTGCAAGATTGGAGAGTTAAGCCAGGATCTTAAGAAGATCTGGTTATGTTGTCAAATGCACACTAGAGCAAACCCTTGAGTCTTAAGGACAGTGAAGCCACTTAGTTAATGGCAAGCTATATTTAAATGGTAAAACAAAAATGTTCTATAGTTTAGCTGGAACTTGAACTTCAGCTCTGAGTCTTTGTTGGCATATCTGCAATGAAATCATGGCAAATTACAGTGATTCTGTGTTTCACGATATCAGACTATTGCAGTAGCCAGTGATTGCCTAGCAGAGAGTTGGCACTCAGTAGATATTTGTTGAGTGAACGAATAAAATGGGGGAAATGACTGGCTCCACTGGGAGAAGGAGGTGGTTTAATAGTTGACCCTAAAAAACTCTGTGTGTCAAACCAGCCTATAATCAGCTCTCATTTCCTCAAGATACATCAAATGTGACTATATTTCATCCTCCCCCGTCCACATTCCTCTCTCATTCTTTCAAATCATGTTATTGTTTTTGCTATCAGTCTTACCAGGCATTCATAGAATGCCTACTCAGGGCTACGTACAGGGCTAGGTGCTGGGGTCACAAGATGAATAAGACAATTTCTCTTGCCAAGGAGGTTATAGTCTGCGAAGACAACAAGCTAAATTTTAGATATTTTTATATTAATATATTATATTATACATACAAAAATATATAATAAATTATTATAGTTCACTGAGATGGGTGTCATAGTGGGAGTCTGTGTCAGGAGTCGTGGAAGCACCAAGAAGAGAGTGTCTAAGTCCTCAGTATAACAGAAATGTGATCAAAGTACGGAGACATCTTTTCCCTTCTAAGGATTCTCTTGACCTTCACTTTAACCCAACTCTATATCTGTATATGCATTTAGAAGATAGCATGCTTCTTCTCTGGATACTTTCAGACCTCAATACTTTTCTGTCCTCTAGATTGTGTAACACACAAGGACCTCCCTTTCTACAGGAAAGTTTGGCCTTTAATGTTCCTAAAATTACGTGCCTCTAAAGACAAAAAAGTTTGCTTAAAATTCATTTGAGATTTCCCTTTGCAATGTTAACTTGTTTGAGTTGCTCTGTTTCCATTCCCTCCTCAAGAATTTATTTATAATGAAATCAATTTGCAGGAATGTTTGATTTCATGTGTCAAATATAAAGACCCACTAAAAATTGTTTGTTCTCAGCAGGATTGTAGCATGTGAAATTGCTGGTTTGCAAAATTCATTTTACTCTATTATTTTTATAAGCATATTTTGTTGTCAGTAAGTAGTAAAAAGTGCACTGGATAAAAGTACAATATAGGCTGTAGTCTGTAACATCTGAAAAAAAATCTACTTAGCAACATATTAAGTGTGCTTTATTCAGTCCACATAACACTAAGGTTTTTAATTTAATTTATGTTTCTGTTGACTGAATGTAAATAAATAAAAAGGAGGAAGTTCTTTGCATACCACTGTCTCAGGGGAAGGCAGTATAGAGATAACCTGCACTTTGATCATTTTATTTTACAATCAGTATCTTAGATGGCAGATTTAAGACAGGTTCTGTAGATTGCTGTTCGGCTTTTATTATGAAGGCCTGATGTGAACAGGATATATACCACAATATAATATTACTATCCATCTTGTGCTTCAACTGCATTTCAGTGCACAGCAGTAAATCACCTGTAGCTAGATACTAGATAATATGTTGTGTAAATCCCCCTTCCTTGGTCTGTGTAAGAGTTTAAATATAAGCATATTATCTTGTTGAAGTACAGTTAGACTATCATAAGTTCCATTTTCTGCCTCAATTTTCAAAGGAGCAGTAGAAATATAGGAAATGAAAATGTGTATCCTTCTTCCTTTTGAAATCTGTCAATCATATTACACCTAAGCAGATAGAGTTGAAGCCTACTGCCTGCCAAGCTTCCCCCACACAGAAAGAGATCAGTAAAAGGCTACTTCACGCAGTGTATATTCAAAGAAAAGCATCACCATGGCTAATGTAGAGGAAAGAATGCTGGATCTTAACTCAGGTGGTACACTTGGTTGATGAGCTCTCACTGGAGGTCATGTCTAGCTGGGACATTTTAGTTATGGCTTTTGAAACATTTGACATATTAGGCACAATTTCTCATCATTCACTTTATTGTGACATTAGACAGAAATTAGATGTTAGACATCTAATTAGAAATTAGACATTTCTTTAGGCAGGTTAATATATGCAAAGTGCATAAACAGCACCCAGAACTTAGTAATTAATTAGTAATCGTTTCAGGTGATGAAGAGGATGCTAGAAGAAACAGAGGCATTTTTTATCAAGACTGTGACTAGGCTGAGGCATGTGGCATGCAGGGACCCTAGAGTGGGGGGCCTCCTCAGATTTTCACCCTAAACTCCTTGTGAGTTTCACTCTCATCCTGGCCTTGATGTTTTAATCATATACAACTAAACCCATATTAAAAATATCTCATACCATTGGGGCGCCTGGCTGACTCAGTTAGAAGAGCATGCGATTCTTGATCTTGGAGTCATAGGTTGGAGTCTCATGCTCTGTGAAGAGATTACTTAAATAAATAAACTTTAAAAAATCTCATAACGGGATAGTTATAAATTATGCAGCTTATGCCTATAGGCTCTGCTGATAACCATTATGTATTAGTTATAGACGGCTGTTAGATCTTATATTTGAGACATTAACAAGAGAAGAATTCTGTGAATATATTGTATGTGCATTTAATAGATATTTAAAATGTGCATGTTATATAAAACGTGTTTATACACAAAATTAGGCATATACACAAAACATGTATACATCATATTATTTGTATTCTCTGACATATAATTTAGGATATGTTTATATAAACATAATCACCTGTTATCAATTTATATACACCATATGTATGTATGAAAACTCACAAAGGTACATGTTTTGTACCCATATAGAAGCCCCTTCTGATTTCTAAGGACTCAGCAAATCCAGAGTTACCTATTTAAAGGGATTGACAGTGTTTTACATCATCCTCTCTGCTTCGCCCATGCCTCAAAGTTAATCTGATTTGCCAGGACCACAAAGCAAGCCCAAGGAAAAGCTCCGGTGAGAACTTAGATCTTCAGCATCCCACATATTGGAAGTGAAAACTGTCACCTAGGACTTGTTTATTGCTTCCTCCAGGCTGATATTGTTGAGACTCCAGCTGATGAAAGAATGGGGAGGGGTGGGCAGAAAGGAGACTGGAGGCTGCGCCCAACCACTGCTCAGCCCACAGACCTGCTCTCCCAGGAGACGGTGTGTTTGTGTGCACGCTTTTCTAAATAGGTAAATTTAGAACTTCGTGTAGGTGTGCTTATATAAATATGCCTCCGCCTTACTTCCCAAGGCATCGAAGAAGACAGTGACAAGACTGGGATCTTCTGCACGGTTAGGCTTTTTTGTTTTTAAATTGATAACTGAATCCCTGTTCGAAGTCAGGGATTCGAAGTCAGGGCCCAGAGGCACAGTGTCAGTTGGATATGCAGGAAGCCTGGCAGGGGGCATATGATGACTTATTTTAATTTAAAAAGACTATCTAAAATATTATATGACTTTCTTCTCCATGTAAAAATTTGAGCATAACAAATAAGGCTAATATTCCTTTAAACCACTCCCCACTTGTGCATTCTAGTTTCCTTCCCAGTTAGGTGTCTGCCAGTCTAGAACTTCCTCTACTGAGTGTATATATATATATATCTCCATATATAATATGGATACATATATCCATACAAAATATGCAGTTTGTGTGTGTGTGTGTATGTGTGTGTATGTAATTTTATAAAAATGGCATCACTCTGTATAACCTGTTCAATTTCTTTTTCCCACTGAATTCCACATCTTTAGAGATTTTTCCAAGATAATACATAATAAATACACCTAGTAGTTCTCTTTGGCTGCAGCATATTATTCTACAGTGTGTTTATACAGGAGTTTATTTAATCAAGCCCCCACTGAGCACAAGGAATGAAACTTAGTATGTGCTTAATAGGTTATTTGTTGAATACATGAATAAATATGTTTTCTTAGCTGGGCAACAGAGGGCAAAAATGTCTTTAGAAACAGATGCGTACATATCTGATCAAGGGATGACCATATCCTGTACCTAGTCAGAGAATAATTTCCTCATATGATATGAGTAATAACGTTCATTTGTCACAGACTATGTGTCAGACGCTGTATACACACTTCGCATGAATTTCTTCATCTATGATGCAGATATTCTCATTATCATCATTTTACTAATGGGGAAATTAAGGGCCAAAGAGGCTCTGTAACTTGCCCAAGGGTCACTGCTAGTAAGGGCTGGAACCTACCTTCATACCCAAAGACCAAGACCTGAGTGATTACAAACTCTGGCATTCTCCTACTTTTACAGTTTGAGAGAGAGGGGGAGGGAGAGTGAGAGAAGGCAGGACGGAGGGAATATTTTGTGTTCTCTGGTTCTCTTTTTATCTCTTGCCTTCTACATTTCTACTAAAAAAAACAAAACTTGAAGATGAAGAGTAAGGGTTATAAGGTGGGATGGGAAGCAGTAGGAACAGGAAAGATAAGAAATAAAGCTTATATAGGCAAGGGGGAGTAGTAAAGATAGTGGGTAGAAAAAAGGACATAGAAATTCCCCAAATTTCAGGCTGGAGCACCCAAACTATATAAAATAACCCCGATAATTTTTGGACAAATATGACCTATAATGTTTAGACCATTAGAAATTTAAAGGCACGTTAGTGAGGGAGATCAGTAACTTTTAGGGAGGGTGGAGGTTCAGAGAGATGTCCCAGAGGTCACATGGGCTGGGGTAGGAAAGTATCATAAAACAGCCTTTGGGATCTGAGAGTCCAGAGCGAGATATCCAGAAGGGTAAAACAGTGAAGGATGATACGCCATGCTTTCCTCTTTAGGCTAATGTCCTGTATGACTAGTTGATAAGCACCCTATCTTAGGGACAGTGGGGTGCAGCTAAAAGAAGGCTGCTGACTAGTTGTGGCAAGGGGTTACAGAGAAAGATTTGGGGAGCAGAGCCTATTGGCTTAACCAAGCCTGGAGAAACTGAGGGTCAGTGGATGAGGCTCAACCTTTTTGCCTGAATGCAGGTGGTTCCTCCTGCTGTATCCCCTCCAATCACTCAGCCCCTGGATGGATTTCACTGGTGACAGAGAGCTTAGTTTTTCAGAGCTGTTGATTGAAGCCTGGGTATTTTCTGCAAGTTGTTTATTTTACTTGGCTAAAATCACATCTCCTCCTTAAACCAAACTTTGGCCCATTTTCTTCCTTGGGCTACAACATGGAACAGCTCTAGAGGACCTGAGCCCCTTGCCCTACCACACCACCACCCTCCCCTGCCACCCCCTCCCATCCCACATCGCCCACTCCCAACCCTGGGCTAAATATGTCTTCATTTATTCAGCATCTTCTCTCACCATCCTGGATTATATTCTCCAGATATACTCTGATTTGTCAACACTGTCCTTAAAATATAACTCTGGGAGCTGATTATAGAAGACCAGACACCATATGCCCAGTGATGGTTACAGTGTGGCTTTTACTGTCCTTGGTGTGGACAGTCTTATTAATGTGACTTAAGATTGCTTACTTGGTTAGCCCTGAAAGTTCATTGCAATTCCAGTCTAGGATTTTCTAACTGTTGCCCTCCGCTATGGCAGCAAGATCTCTCCACAAGATTTCCTTGAACAGCTTTTTCAAAGGTTAATAAACCAGTGTTTTGAATAGTGGATTTGGAGGGGTTTTCATTACATTATTAAAGATAAGTAATTAAAATAATAATAAAAAATAAAACAAACTAAATAAGTGAGTTAACTAATTACATTGGGCCACGCGTTTGTCTCATGGACATGGATTGTGTTCTATCCAATTCTATGCACCTGGGTGTGGGGGGGGGGGTGTCAGCTGTGTGCTTGTATCATACATTCCCTACATCTTCCAGAATGCTGGCTTTCTCCTCAAGCAGTGTTGGACCTGAAGTGAACTTGAAAATTCCCTCGTATCTGGCCAGTGACCAGGTTATCCCACGGATTGTTTGTTATGTTTATAGAATGCTTCTCAGTGGCTTCTCTTTAACCATCTATCTCTTATTGCTTTTGAAGAAGTTCCCCAAAAGTAGGAGTTTGGGATTTTCTTAAATAGTAGCCTTTTCCTCCCATTTCTGTCTACACTTGACTGCGGAGTCACTGTCGCCAGTCCTATATTCAGTCACGTAGCTTGTCACACCCTCCCTTGGCTTCTGTGATACTGACCTCTCCTGGTTTTCCTCTCATGGTCTCCTTCATGTCTCTTCCCCCTTGCAGTGTAAGCTCTGGGGTCACCTGTTCCATCCCCATGTGGGTGACTTCCATGTGTATATCCCTTCTGGATCTCTTCTTGGAGGCCCAGACTTACATGTCCAACAGCCTACTTGACATTACAATGTAAATGGTAGTCAGTGTCACAAACTTAACTTATTCATCAACTCTTGCTCTTCTAGTACCCCCTGCCAGCTCATCTTGTGGTTTTTGTCATAGAGTAAATAGTATTGTCATCTGCCTTGTTCTCAGTCCCAGGTCTTGAGAGCTATATTTTGGGGCAGTGTAGCATCATGACTAAGGGCTAGGCTGCCTGGGTCACGTATCAGCTCTACCTCTTCCTAGCTGTGACTCAGGATGCCTTGCAGAGCCTCAGTTTCCCCATCTGTAAAATGGAGAAGATAAAAATATCTCCTAGGATTGTTGTGAGAATTAGTGAATTAAAGTATGTTTGAAGCGTGCAGTTGAGAGACTGACTCTTGAGTTCAGCTCAGGTCGTGGGATCCAGGGATTCCAGGGTTGTGGGATCGATCAAGCCCTGTGTTGGTCTCCACACTGGGTGTGGAGCCTGCTTGGGATTCTCTCTCTCTCTCTCTCTCTCTCTCTCTCTCTCTCTCTCTCCCTCTCTTCCTCTGCCCCTCTCCTCCACTCATGCTCTTTATCTTTCTCTCTCTCTCAAATTAAAAAAAAAACATGTACGGACTAGTGTCTGGCGACAGTAAATGCTCCATAAATGTTAGCTCTTCGTGGGACCTCTGCTCCCCTCTCCTATGACCAGAGGCAGATTTACTGTGAAGCCAGTAAAGCTCAGGTTTGTCCAGGGCCCTTTCAAGATCCTGTACCTAATTTTGTATTTACATATTTTTGTATTTTCAATTTTTTAAAAACAGCATTCACCAATTGTATAAATTCTAGGGCCACAAAATTTGAATCTGCTCCTGCCTGCAGTCCTGCATAAAGACGCCTCCAAATGCCATAGAAAATATATTCCTTGTTGTCCATCTCAGCGAACACAAGCCTGTGTAAGCCCCTGGCAGCTGTTGCTTGGACCATTAGAATAACTTCCTACTTGGTCTCGTTGCTTCTGATTTTTCTCTGTCTAATTCGTTCTTGAGCGAGAGTGATCTCTCTAAAAAGCAAATTCTCACTTAAAGCCTTTCAATGGAATACTATGTAGAAATTTGGGGGAAAAATTATACACTTATGCAGAATTCTCTCTATGTATGTTAACACATTTTATTTTAAAACCACACTTTGTTAGTTTCCCATTATCCTTGGACGTAAAATTCATACTCTTTAATATGGGCTGTAACGTAATGAATGGCTGACATTTTTAGTTGCCTGCCATAATATATCCACATACCCTGTTGCAGCCTTTGATCTTGATTTTGGTTAGTTCAGGATGGATCCTATTGACAGGCTAGTATAACTTAGAGACCCCTTTTCAGAATAATCTTTTTTTTAATGTATAAAATATATTGGGTTACAAAAGAAGCAAAGTATATTGAAATACAGTATCAAAAACAAATCAGTAGAATAGTAATATATATCCATTTATTATAAATTTTAAAAATGGATGCTGAAGTTAACATTGAAATTTTAGCAGATCTATCAGCATGAAGGCTGTTGTTGCTTGGCGTGAATGAGAACATTGAACTCTGGGGTTGTCTTTGGCTTACTTCCTTCTATATAGTCATCAAAAATAGGTGAAGTAGGGAATGCAGGAAAGCAATGTAACTGTAACTGTGTTGTGATATGAAATATCTGTAATTTCCATTAGTGATAAAGGCACAGTGATATTACTACTGTGGGTTTATTTTGCCTACCTTTATAATTGATGGAAATAAGATTTCAGTTAGAGATGATTGGAAAATAAATTTTTTTTTTCAACGTTTATTTACTTTTGGGACAGAGAGAGAGCATGAACGGGGGAGGGGCAGAGAGAGAGGGAGACACAGAATCGGAAACAGGCTCCAGGCTCTGAGCCATCAGCCCAGAGCCCGACGCGGGGCTCGAACTCACGGACCGCGAGATCGTGACCTGGCTGAAGTCGGACGCTTAACCGACTGCGCCACCCAGGAGCCCCAGAGATGATTGGAAAATCAAGATGTAGTGTTTTCTAGCCCCAGTTGAGAGATCTCCCTGAATTCTATCTTATCCAAGGTATTCATGGGCCCCACATTAAGATCCTTGCATTTAGAAGGGGTGCCTGGATGGCTCAGTCAGTTAAGTGTCCGACTCTTGGTTTCGGCTCAGGTCACCATCTCACAGTTTCCTGAGATCAAGCCTCATGTCGGGCTCTGTGCCGGCAGCATGGAGTCTACTTGGGGATCTGTCTCCTTCTCTGTCTGCCTTTCCCCCATTCAGGTTGTCTCTGTTTCTCTCAAAAATAAATAAATAAACTTAAAAAAAAAAAAAAAAGAACTTTGCATTTAGGTGTCATTGTTCCTGAAGCGTGTAGTCAGGCCCCAGTGGGTGAATTATGGCAAAACAGTTGTGGTAATTGCATTCCTTTCACCAGTGGTAGTTTCAGTCTTGGCTACAGTACTAATCTGGCTAAGGGGACATAGTCACAAGCCTGCTGGGAGGAGAGGGCTGGGAAGGGCTAGGGTAATGCTTCTGGGAAAGGTTTACTTGCTCTTAAAAAAAATGGACTGCAGCAACCATCTAAGCACCATGAAGATCCAGCCTAAATGCAGAGATGACTCCCAAAAATGGCAGGAGGCAACATGGAAAGAACCTTCAAACTTGGCGGGGTGGTTGAGCAGCTAACATATCCACTCCTGTAACCACATGCCTCTGGGTGTCTTGTTATGTTAGATTTGAGCTCTTTTCAATTAGTCTTTCTAGTATTTGCAGCAGGAAGTATCTAAACTTATACCAACTGCATTATATGGACCCTCCCTGTCTTTCTAACTTTATTTCCTGTCATTCTTCCTCTACTACACTGGCCAGCTCTTTGCTGTTTGCTGCCCACCCCTCTTTGACCAGCTTCTTCCCAGTCCCTCAGGTCTGACCTGAATGGTGTCTCTTCAGACAGATTTCCCTGACCCTCATTCTGAATTTTATACCCTCATGCTCCCTCACGCCCTGCCACTTTGTTTTTCTATTATTCCTTCACGCACCTCATCATAACTTGCACTTAATAAATGTTTTCTTGGGTTTATTTATTTAATTTCTGTTTTTCTCATGAGACTGAAAGCGCCATGAGGACAGAGGCCATGCTGTTGTATTCTCTGCATTAACACAATGTCTGGCATAAAAACTCAGGAAGTATTTGTTGAATGACTGAAAGCCTCACTTTGGCCTGGTTCTTTCCCAGCACTCAGAAGAAGGTGAGATATATTTCCTAGGAGACCATATCTTGGCACTGTTGGGCCTAAAGCCACACCAACAATCTCCCGGATTACTTTTACTAGCGCTTTGCCTTAACTTGATCACCATAAATTGCATAAATTCATGGGGCAGCGAAGAAGTGAGCCACTGGGATGGGATAGTTTAACTGAGTGGGAGAATAAATAACTCGTTGTATGTAGTATGGGTGGTAGGTAATACAATATTATGTAGGACACCTACTGCCTTTTAGATACGGAGTGCATCCAGGCACTTCACTAAAATTTGTTAATTCTAATTTTGCCAGTGAATGCTCATATTGCCTAACATTATAATCTACAACGTGATAACGTTATTCACTCTTCCAATTATTGTGTCTCATTTCTGTTTCATATCTTATTACATTGTCTCGAATTTACAGAGCAATATTAAATAATGTTAACTTTATCAAGCACCTTTGTTTTCTTCCTGCTTTAAATAGGAATGTCTCTATTGGCTGTTGACGTTGGCTCTGTGTATGATAATAAAAAATCATATTAAGGAAGTGTTTTTCTATTCCTGAAAGATGCTTAAATAAGGAAGCAGTTGGGAACATGTGAAAAGGTACTTTTTTAATATTCTATGAGACTTTGCTTTGTTTTCATGTTTAAAATCACATTGATGATAGAATGTGACTTTTTAAAAACCTTGTCCTATTTTTCTAGGTAAGTCTATGAACATCCTATCTTTTCTGCTGAGTGGTAGATCTGAGGTTGCAGAGATGATATAATGGACTTGCTACTGACCCACGCAAGTATTGAGCGTTATGGCTAAAGAAGTAACTGTTGTCTATTCTTACTTTCATTGCCCCTTCCTAATATGAACTATGTATTTAATATATATACTTTAGGATATACTACCTATAATTACTACTTACTGCTTACTATGTGCTAGCCTATGCAAATCACTTTATATAGCTGGTCTCATTTAATTCTCATAAAATTCCATGAGGCAGGTACTATTACTATTATTCCCATTTTACAGATGACAAATTAAGGAAGGTCAGTGTCTTTGCCTTAACACAGCTGCTAAGTGGTAAAGCAGGGATTTGAATCTTAGCAGTCTACCTCCATGTCCTGTGCTGTTACTACCTCCTATGCCACCAATAAACCACTTGTTAATTCTGAAATCTATTTAAAATTAGTTACCGTAATTTCAAGGATCCACAGCAAGAAATCAATAGATTGGAACCAATTTTGAAATGAACTGACAGTAAATATGCAAAGGTTTTCATCAAAATTTCTCCTTTATTTTCACATTTATAACAGATGCTTGCCCTAAAAATCCCTGTGTTGCTAAGAAGCTAATTATTATCAGACCGTTTGCAGGAATGAGCTTGCCTGATGTTTCAAGTCTACATCTACCCCAAAAAGATTATTTAGAATTTTTAACAGAATACTGTTTGCCTGAGTTATAGCAATGAATCTGCATTTGTTTGTTATCATTTATACTGACCACTAGCACATTATCAAAATGAAGTCCGAGTGTTTACATTTCTATTAGAATGCTCCGGGTTTTTGTTGTTTTAAACAATTTTTTAAGGCAATGACAACCTACAAACAACTGGAAACTGAAAACACCGGAGTCATTACCCAGATTAAGATTCTAAAGGGACAAAATGATCTCATAAAGAGTGCTACTTAAAACAACGATAAAATTCCAGTCAACATAATAAATGATGAAATCTTTGGAAATGCAATAATGTCATAAAACATTCCACCCTTCAGAACCAAAGAATCATGTTTGAATTAATATCTGGGATTATGGCCTTAATGAATTGATTGTAAGGCTTTTTTGCTCGTGCTTACTAAACTTCATGGTCTCCTGTGATACCCTTGTGGCATATACTTAACATTTAACTTAAATCATCCATGCCCGCTCAGGTCAACTCTTTGCTGTTATAGACACATGGAACCGTATCACTGTTTATCATCTCAGCACAGGTTGTCATCAACCTTGTGAGGCTTCTAAGACCATCTGAATAGAGGAAGTGCTTGTGTCTTTATTGCAGGCATAACTTACTCTGATCAAATGAATTTTATGAAAATCGATATGATTACAAGAGATTAAGTGAAATGGATTTAATATTCTGTAGAAGGAGGATTCTTTCTATATCTTCAATAAATTTCCCTTCAAAACTTAGCTCCCATAGGACATTTAAAGCATGATTTGATTTACAAAAAATTTTGGAGATAAATCTGTTATATAAAATACTGTCTATAATTGAAAACAAATAGTAATTAAAGTGCCTCCTATGTGTCTGTGGTTATGAATTCAGGGCTATACAGCTTCCTTAGTTAATCCCTACAGTAACTATATGAGATAATATAACTCCTACTTTACAAATAAACATGTTAAGGCTTACAGATGCTGAATAGATGCCAAAGACCGACTCTCATTTACCTTTGTAGTCTGCATGCTTATAGAGGGCTTGAGGCATGGTGGGAGAAACTGTGGAGCCAAGCCAGTAAATGCATGATGGAGATGCGTTCCAATCCAAGTTTTCTCACTCCAATTCCAGTGTTCTTTCCACTACACCAACCTGCCTTTAATAGTATTTTCTGTGGCAGTAGTAAATGAGGAGGCTTTGTCAAGAAAAGTCAACTGAAATGAAACTTACGGTCTCTTATCTGAAATAAGGTGGGTCAAAGTTAGGTGTAAGGCAATTATGCTGAAATTAGGGAACTTCCATAATATTGTCATATCACTGTAGTTGTATCAGCAAGGGAAAGGTCATCAATTCAAAGATGAGCCTGAATGCTAATATTTGGCTACAGATGTGACTAACATGATCTACTGATAAACAAAGTCCTAGAGACTTTCTGTTTCCAGTGATGGTAGACTAGGTAATTCCCATCAACTATCTGCAAAGGACAACCAGAAATGTTGGACAAAATATTTTTTAAAAATCTACTTGAAAACATTAGACATCTAACAAGATAGTAAAGAATTACTGTCTAATAATATAATGTGGAGGAGATAGAGGGGCAAGGGAGTAAGCCCAGCATCCAGGGCCATTTTCCCTTTGGGAACATTTGCCAACAATGGAGAAGGTATTGAGAACCTGAGAGTCTGAGAAGAGGTTTTTCAAAATGTTTATCTATTTTTTCCGGTTTTATTGAGATATAATTAACATACAACATGGTGTAAGTTCAAGGTGTGCAGTATAATGCCCTGACTTAAATATATTATAAGGGGCGCCTGGGTGGCGCAGTCGGTTAAGCGTCCGACTTCAGCCAGGTCACGATCTCGCGGTCCGTGAGTTTGAGCCCCGCGTCGGGCTCTGGGCTGATGGCTCAGAGCCTGGAGCCTGTTTCCGATTCTGTGTCTCCCTCTCTCTCTGCCCCTCCCCCATTCATGCTCTGTCTCTCTCTGTCCCAAAAATAAATAAATGTTGAAAAAAAAATTGAAAAAAAATATATATTATAAAATGATCATCAAAATAAGTTTAGTTAATGTCCATCATCTCATAAGTATATAAATAATTGTTTTCTTTGTGATGAAAACTTGAGCAGAGGTTTTGATAGCCTTATGGGGCTAGGGTAGAGATTAGAGTCCAGGATTCACCAACTTGTTGGGGGTTCTGATGAAACTGCCTCAATTAGGTTGTATCTTGAAGGTTGATACTCCAATTTTAAGGGTAAATCCAGAGTTTACAGTAACTCTTAAAGATTTCAGGTTCATTTTAAATCATCTCAATCTTTTAAATTGGGTTTAAGTCCTCAAATTGTTCATACCTCCAGCTACCTGGTGTACACATACATAAAACTTCTTTGGAAACAGAAAACCTCATTGCTGACTGTAAATTAGCTCTACTAACAGTTCTATAAGTACGTTATGTAGCACAAAACAGAAAATAACACATGAGGTGATAAACTCTGTGAACAAAATACAACAGAAACAGCAGACAATGGAAAAGGGCCCACAGGAGTTGTAGATACTATAGTCATCAGACACAGACCTTAACATAATTATGCTATGTTCAAGGAGATAGGACAGTATTGAAAACTTAAGAGTAAAACTGGAAATTATATGATCCAATACAATAAACAACACACAAAAAAACTTTTAAAAAGACTTTTCATTAATTTTAATAAAAAGAAGTAGATAAAGAGAGAGTTAGAAAATTAGAAGAAAGGTCAGAAGAAAATATCCAGAATGAACGTGGAGAAAAATAAGGATGGCTAAAAAAATATAGAGGATACAGTGAGAGGAGGTAACATATGTATTATTGAAGTCCTAGAAGGATTGAGGAGAGGTCCTAGAAGGATTGAGGAGAGGAGAGACAGAATGGGTCAGAAATAATATTTGAAAAGATAATGGCTGAGAACTTTGCAAAACTAATGAAAGAAATCAAGCAACAGATTTAAGAAGGTCTAAGACCACAAGCAATATAATTGCCAAAAAAAAAAAAATGTAATCTACATACAACAAGGAAAAACCAATGAAAACCAAAGATGATACATTGCTTTTTAAAAAATGTTTTATTTATTATTTATTTTTGAGAGAGAGAGAAAGAGACAGAGTGAGAACAGGAGAGGGGCAGAGAGAGAAGGAGACACAGAATCCGAAGCAGGGTCCAGTCTCTGAACTACCAGCACAGAGCCAGACTCAGGGTGTGGACCCGTGGACGGTGAGATCAGACCTGAGCTGAAGTCAGATGTTTAACTGATTGAGCCACCCAGGTGCCCCAAGAGAATACATCCTTTACATGCATTTACACATATGTAATCTTTGTTTACATTTTCAGCCATTGCCATTACTTGTAAAGCTTGTCTTCTTTTGTGATTTTGATCTGTCTTTGCATAGTCTTTGATTGTTTGTAAGTAAATTTCTTTGTTTTTATTAAGGGATGGTAATTTTTTCTTCTGGTTGGAATGGCAGAACAGATTCATGGAGTAACCAAATGAACTGCTTGAAGATTAAGTTCCAGCTTCTCTAACCCTATAGGGAATAAAATTCTCTCTAAGTTATAGGAGGAAAGAAGCTGACAATAGGGGTATTGTTTTTACTAGCTGTATTGGGGTTCCTTGAGGAAAAGAGCCAATCTGAATGCAAGATTTGTTTATGGGCTATTAAAAAAAGATTGGCACACGTGTCAAGTAAGACATTTAAAAGTAAAACATAACGGGAGAGGGGAAAATAGGTGATGGACATTGAGGAGGGCACTTGTTGGGATGAGCACGGGGTGTTGTATGTAAGTGATGAACCACGGGAATCTACCCCCAAAACCAGGAGCATGGTGTACACACTGTATGTTAGCCAATTTGGCAATAAATTGTATTAAAAAAAATAAAAGTAAAACATAACAAGAAAGAATAAATAGTAGGTAATTTGTAGGACAGAGCTGAGGAACCAGACAATAAATTTGCATCCAAGTATTCTGGCATAAAAACAAAGAGGGATAAACCTAAGTTTACTTAGCTTTGACTTTCTTTTTTTCTGGAATACAAAACATATAGATCCAGTTAAAAAGGCAACATTTCCCCTGGAAATTTAGAACAGGAGACACCAAAAGTAGTTTAAAAAGCACTGGATTTGGAGGTAAAACAATTGGCTTCCATTCTAACTTTGCTACTCAATCACTGCTCAATTAATCTTGTTGAGTCTCAATGACTTCAAAAGAAAGGAGGATAAAAATAATTGACCCAACTACCTCTTGGAGCTGTTGTGAAAATACTCATATTCAAGTTGGAAATAACAGATAGAATAATGTCAAAGAAGACTTGAGACTTGAGCTCCTAGAGAGACAAGAGAATGGCAAAGGGTATATACCTGCTTTAAATGAATTCAGGGAATCAGAAAAAAATTGGATTTCATTTCAGTGTATTGACCACAGATAAGAATCCAACCACAATGTCATAATCTTAGGAAAAGGGAGGTATTAAGAATGAAGATAAGCCAATATTTGTAAAGTGTGTATGAGTGAGGGCAGGGAGGAACATTGAATTTTAGGAACAAAAACCTAAACTGTATTGATTTTTGGCAAGATTCTGTAGTGAATTTTGAGATAGATTATTTGTTAGGTTAAGAAAGAAAATTGCAATTACTAGCAATCAATATGGGTCCACTAAGAACAACTTACAATGCCTATTTTTTTGGTTCATGGTAAGTTGGAGAAATGCATCATGATTCTAGCAAAGGAGCTGACAAAGTTGCTGGGTGTCACTGAGTACAAGATGAAGACAGAGATGTAGAAGACAAAAATAATTAGGCAGATTCAAAACTGATTGAAGGCCTGGGGCTCCTAAGTGGCTCAGTCAGTTGAATGTCCAACTTTGGCCCAGGTCATGATCTCACAGTTCATGGGTTTGAGCCCCGTGTCGGACTCTATGCTGATAGCTCAGAGCCTGGAGCCTGCTTCAAATTCTGTGTCTCCCTCTCTGTCTGCCCCTCCCCCGCTCATACTTTGTCTCTGTCTTTCTCAAAAATAAATAAACATTAAAAAAAAAAAACGATTGAAGGCCTGTAAGATCTCCTATAATGAACTCATTATCAAAGGTGGAAAATTTTAGTTGGCATGCCACATAGGGTCATTCAACTTGTGAAATGATCAGCTCAGATGAAAATATAAACTACATGCTTGCTTCATTTTCAGATGCAATAAAGGAAGTTAGTGTGTGGAGTGATGAAATAAGATTCAAACAGATCTTGATAGTGTAGAAAGAACAGTAAATTGAAGAGAATAAATTTAATAAGGATAGATACATAGGAAGTAAACATTTCCTTTCAATTAAAAATCAACTGCTCAGGATGGTGGAGATTTGGCTTAAATGTGGTTTATGCAAAAAAAAAGGTCTCAGGGGTTTAGTTGACAACAAGGTCAACATGAGCAAGTCATATGATTTGCCAAAATACTACCCACCCCCCCAAAAAAATAAAACCCACAGCCAACCAAACAAACAAATAAAACCCCCCTATCTTCTTAGGCCAGATTAAGAGAAATAGCCTTTCCAGACAAGGAAATAATAGTCCTCCGTATCTGGAATTGGTTAATTCACATCTGGAAGATTGTGACCAGATAGGGATGCCATAGTTTAAAGGGTAGGGTGGGGGGGGGGGGCGTTGGCAAAATGGAGCTGTCCAGGGGAGGGTAATCAAAATGTTGGAAGTCTGGAACAGTCATATGAGAAACAGCTGTAAGAGCTATGTTTGTTTTGCCTGGAAAAGGGGTTGGTGTGGGTCTGTGTTTATAGAGGGAGATAACATCATAATGTCTATAAAGAGTTTAGCGCAAGGCTCTTTACATAGTAAACACCCAATAAATGCCAACTGTAATTCCAATAGGAGAGGACTTGCATATTCTATGTAATCTCAAAGGGCAACACTAGGAATGTTATATGGAAATTATGGGAAATATTAGTTATTTTTCTCTCAGAACTCTACGAGCGACTTAATGGATTGTTTCATAACTTGGTCATCACCTGAGATATTGTAGAAACTTCTGTGCCTTTATAATAGTCATAATAATCTAAAGAGGCAAAATTAGTTGATATTATAAATCATCTTTGGCTCAGAAGCAGACCATCTTCCATCAACTGGCCATTTCTGAATGACAAGTTTATATACTGATACAAGACACCTCATTAGTAATGATATGTTTGTTGTCTGAGTGGGAGACATTTTTGCAGAAATATATGACATTGTTTTCTTTTATTTCTTAAGGAAGAGAATATTTTATAGGAGAATGTTAGGATCATTAGTACATAACAGCACCCAATAATTATTTGTTTAATGAATTAGTTATCAAGACAGAAAATAATTTCAGTTGCCACCACCCTTTAACCACTGGAAGTTCCCGTATAGAGAGAAATTGGTAATGAGAAAATACTCCTTTCCCTCCTAGCTTAGAGAAGAGTTTCTTCCCCTTACGGGGTACTTTATGCGTGTGTGTGCACATATGCATGCATGTGTATGAACTTAATCTATCCAGAGAATCGCTCCTGTCTGAACGTAAGGAAACTCACTGGTCTGCCCTGAGATGAGGCATACTTTGGTGCACAAGGGACACCTCAGCAACTACCATCACTTGTTTTTTGAAGGCTGACAGTGCATTTAGAAGTAGAAGCAATATGAAAATCTCTTTTCCTCTTGTCCTTTCTTCTCTTGATACATGTTTTGGGAGGTGGTAGGCAGGCACACCTGCCCTATTGCTGACTGAGAAACTGAGAGCAAGGGCTTCTATGGCTGGTTGTATAGACCTAGTTAGCAGCTTATTTTCTTCAAGGGACACATTAATAGTCATCATTCATAAAGAAGTGGCTATCTTTCCACTGAGTTTTCACACCGTGATGGTGGCCACTGGTAAACTCAGCTCCATGCCCTGCACCTAACCAATCATCCTGCTTTCTAGAGACCTGATCCATTCAGTTAGTCTAATACTTAACATGAGATGTAAGGTTGTTTTGATGGCAAGGACATACATACCAAGTTGAAAGAGACAGCCTGATGCTCAGTTCAAGGGGTTCACCATCAGTCTTAGCATATATGTTTTAGAATTTTGTTTTTAATTTTTAAAATTATTAGAGAGAGAGAGAGAGCATGAATGGGGGAGAGGGGCTGTGGGAGAGAGAGAGAAAGAGAGAGAGGGAGAAACAATCTTAAACAAGCTCCCAATGCCTTAAGCAGGCTCTTGACCGTGGAGTCTTATGTGGGGCTCGATCCCTTGATCCTGGGATCATGACCTGGGCCAAAATCAAGAGTTGGACACTCAACTGACTGAGCCACCCAGGAACCTCATGTTTTAGAACTTTTATAAGAAATAGGATTTTTGGAAATAATTTTGGTTTTTAAAACATGTATTCCATTCTGCAAGAGGTGGTTTGGAGATGAACTTCTGAGATTCAGAGGGAAGAAGATATATCGGTCTATGTCAGGGGAAATAAGTAGAAACCATGGTGAGATACTCAGACACTAATGAAGTTTATTTTTAGTGCTTGGAAATGGGATTGTGAGGGAAGTACTTTAAATTATAGTCAGACTCTTTTTAAGTAAATAGTCATGAACAGCATTAAGGTACAGACTTTAAAATTATGTTTTATTTAGGAATTATGACAGTGATTTGAGGTTGTCCATATTGCCTGTGTTGATGACAACCTCCTTTCCTTTTTCTCTCAAGTGCATTCCCTTAAGTTTTGTAAGTTGACCAAAAACACAGTAACTATGTAGATTCAGAAAACATCAAGTTATAAGAACAAGAATGTAATTTATACTTTGTGCTTGAGACTAATGTTGAAGGTAATCATATATTCCAGCACGCCTTCTAATGTGATTCTCTAACACATGCAGGAATTGATAATATCCTTCTCTCAATATGGCTTTATCTCCCATGGAGCCGTTTATCTTTGTTGTTTGTTTGTTTTCTTTTGCAATTATTTATTCCTTCCAGAATTAGAGAGTTTTGATTATTTTTAAAGCTGACATATGATCTTAACTCCAAATTGTTATCATTCTTTAAGGTGAAATTTTAGGACATTTGGGAACTATTTTGGCACATTCTTCGTTTATACTCCATGTCTCACAAGATGGCTTATGTTTAGAGTGAAAACTCTGTGGAGGTTATTTTAGTCTCTGCTCCAAGCAGAGCAGCTTTATTGTTCGTGTTAACACTGGCTTAGGAGCCTCTAGGAAAGTGGAGATGTCTCCGATTTGATGTGAACAGTTAAAACTGGAAACAGGAAAACTAGTTTAAGGGCCCCCATTTTGAGATTAAATTATCTGAAATGTCAAGATATGTGTGGTTATCTTGTTTCCTTGCACCTACTTCCATCACCTTCCAACTTAAACAGAGCAGCTCCATAATCAAGATAAGTAATTGGGAAAGAACAGTGATGGTTTATAATATAGTCAGCACAGTTGTGAGACTGGAATGCTTTTTAAGTGGTATAACATGGATTTGGGTGTCTTTGAAATTTCTTGTCTGTGATCCGAACAAACCCCTGTGAGTAATAACTTGAGGGTATTCTTATGATGCCATGTCCTATCCCTGGCCTGTAAAAGAAATTATTCTCTTGGATACATGACATTCAGTGAGAGTTTTTGTAATACCAGCATTGGGAGACTAAATGAAGCCTAGCATTGACTTTAATTGGGAATCCTGGCCCTTAGGGTTTTCTTACTTCAGGATGGTTGCAAGGTAAGGAGGTATGTATGGGACAATACAGGGTGATGACAGAGAAACTGCTTGGTCATGGTACTTCTTACCTTTGGTAAAAGCCCAAGCTTATTTCAGAAATTGTGCTGGGTGTATTGGATGATGACGAGAGAGAAGGAATGCTTTGGAGGGCAAAAAGAGAATAGAAGGAGTACTTCTGAGGACAAGCAGAGGAGAGAAAGAGTGCTCTCCAGTATGGAGAGTACAGAAGAAAAACATGGCAGATCAAACAGTTGCTTCCGTAAACACCTTCAAAATGTCAGTAAAGGAGTTTAAAAATGTGTAAGTCCATAAGGACTAAGAGAACAGGAGATAAGACCAGATGAAAGATATCAATTAAATCTTAGTGGATGGAAAGTAAATGGAACCATTGTAATTAATTTAGCAGAAGAGAGACAACTGGAAATGAAATTTGTACAGAGGGAGATAACCAAAAGAAACCACAGAACATGGCAAGTCTTGGAACCAGAGGCACCCTGGTGCCATGGAAATGGAGGTGAAGGGAGGGGCTGAACCAGGAGGATTAGTGAATGTTTTTACATGAGAAGTAATTAGATCTAAGCTCCCTTTCACCTGCTCCAGCTGTCCAGCTTTCTCTTCCCTACTCTGGCAGGTGCCTGAAGGTTTATTCTGTTAAGAAATGGAAGTAGAGCAAGTAGTAGGGGAACAATAGAAGGAATATAAGAAGATTAAATTGTAGTGGGATGGCAGCAGGCAGGAGAAGAGTGTCTGCATCTGTTGGAAGGTTGACCAGCTAACGCCTGGACCCAACAACTGAGCTGACGTGAGGAAATGCCTTCAGAAACCCACAGAGCAGCTCCGAACTGGTAAAGAAAACCAGTTTTGGGGAAAACAGGCAGCAGGGGCCCTTGAAGAACCCAATAAAGGGCTAAGAACCTTAAAGTTGAGTAGGAATAGAGAAAGAATTTCTAAGTCACTATTGAAATGAGTATTCTTGCATCTAACCTCTGTAAGCATTCCTGGGTTTGGAAAGAATGAATGTTCACGTGCAGACAATTCACAAAAGAGGAAATACAAGTGTTGGGGACACAAATGGAAAAATGTTCAGATTCACACATAATTAAAGGAGATGCATACACAAACAATGAGAGGTCAGTTTTAACTAAAAGTTAGGCAAAGAATGAAGACTATAAGAATACTTAATGCTGGCCAGGGTATGTTGAAATAGGCCCGAGCATACTACTGGAGGGAATATAATGGACTATTATTTGAAGAAAGTGATTTGACAATAGGTATCAACAGCTTTGAATTTATTTTTTCCCTTTGGTCCATAAATTCTGAGATTCTTACCTAAGGAAATAACTGGAAATTGCAAATAAATATAAATGATAAAAGATGTTTAACATTCATTAATTTTCATAATTAAAACTTTAAACAAACTAAGTGTTCAACAAGAGCATCCAAGTAAATTATGTTACCTTGCTGCAATAAAATATTATTCAGCTATTAAATTCTATGTTTACAAAGAGTTTGTAAATTTGAAATATGGATGCAATCATTTTAAATAGCATAAACATTTGTTTATATTGTATGTTCTCAACAATGTTAAAAAAACACTTGAAGGAAAATGCCAAAATATAACAGTTGCTATGAGTGTTTGGATTATAGGTATTTTCCTTATTTTTAAAACTTCTTTATTGAATTTTTAGATATTCTAAATAAGTCTTTTTATTGAAAAATGTAGGAATGAGTGCCTTTGGAGAAGATCTGAAAAATAGCTATGTTTGTTATTAAATAACTTCAAACTCATCAGGGAACACATATATAATGAATTTGTAGAGGTGCAATACTTTAAAATCTGAATTTATGTTGGGGAATGAGTAAATGAAGTTTGGCAGGCAGAATAAGGTACCCTCCCGCCCCCGCCACCACAAAGATGTCCACATCCTAATCCCCAGAACCTGTGAACATGTGAGGTTACCTGGCAAGAGAGAGTTAAAGTTGCAGATGGAATCAAGGTTCCTAATCAGCTGACCTTCAGATAGGGGAATTATGCTGGTGATTTTTCCAGTGGGCACAAGGCAATCACAAGGGTCCTTGTAAGTGGTACAGGGAGGCAAAAGCAAAAATAAAAGAAATGGAAGGGTGGGAAGGATTTGGATTGACATGATTGGTTTGAAGATGGAGAAATGGGGCTACGAGCCAAAGAATGTGGGTGATCTGTAGTAAAAAAGGCAAGGAAGTAGATTCTTCCCTACAGCCTCCAGAAGGAACCAGCCCACTGAGACCTTGATTTAAGCCCATTGAGAATCATGTTGGACTTTTGAACTCCAGAATTATAAGATACATTTGTATGGTTTTAAACCATTAAGTTTGCAGTAATTTGTTACCATAACAGTGGGAAACTCATACACCAACTATGATGCCATCACTGTGACAGAAGCCAAAGTCACTACAAAAATGACAAATATGTAGGCCAATACTTATATAACAATTTCACATATACACAATGCTTTCAGCATGCATCAGTTCATTTGAAACTCACAGCAATCCTGTGAAGGAGAAAATACATTCTCCTCCTAATTTTTACAGGGAGGAAAACTAAGGCTTGGAGCAGCAAAACTGGTGTGAGGTTGCTCAGTAGCAGAGTTGGGATTCAGAGCCTGGCCTCTGACACCTAGTTTCACACCATAGTCTGTCTCTCACCATGTACCCAAACAAGGTGAAGCAAAGGAACCCTTTGTAAACTGTGGGCCTCTGCCTCGACCAAGTCCAGCAGAGAAAAAGAATGCTGTGAATAGTTGGTGTTAAATTTATGAAGTTATTTTATTTTATTTTATTTTATTTTATTTTATTTTATTTTATTTTATTTTAT